>NW_008353342.1:6008695-6057821 GCF_000622305.1 Nannospalax galili
TCTCTTTCTGTGGTCAGGAACCCTGAGGCTCCTGCTTGGGCAGCTTCCTGGAAGGTGAAGGGCCACACAAGGGGCTGGGGAGATGGCTCAGTAGGCAAAGTGCTTGCCACACAAGCATGAGCACCTGAGTTTGGATCCCTAGCACCTATGGAAAGGCCACATGTGGCAGCATGCACTGTAATCCCAGCACGGGAGGTAGAGACAGGCAGATCCCTGGGACCTGCTGGCTAGCTAGTCCAAAGCAGCGAGCTTCGGGTTCCACTGGAGACCCGGCTTCAAAAAAACCAAGGTGAGAGTGACTGAGGAAGACACCTGATGCTGATGCTGAACTCTGATCTCCACATGCAGGCACTCACATGTGCAGGTACTGACATGTGCAGGTACACACACACACACACACACACACACACACACACACACACCAGATGAAACAAATGAGCTCACCCAGCTGAGCGTCCCATAACCAGCCAGATCCCAGCCCAGCCATTAAGCTCCAAAGAGCCACTGAGCCTGAGCAGAATCACAGAGCTGATCTCAGAATTATGGTCCTAAGTACTGCTGTGTGAAGCCATTAGGGATGTCAGGAGTGCAAAGGGAGGTATTAGTCAACAGCACTGGGCACATTGCACTGCTCTGACATGGAGAAAGGATTAATGATTACCCAAACCTCTCTTAGACTTTTCTCTATGCTCCAGTGACATGTAGATGAGAGGACTGAGATTTCAGTTTGGTCACTTGATAATGTGTGATCTCAAACATCAGAAATGGGAATACTACATGCTTCTACATAGAATTTCTTATATGTTTTATAAAATGAAAATCCAGAAGGCAGCAGCAGAGAAGACAGTGCCCAGGTATTGTTTTTATATGGGTATATAAAGGAATGAATCCAGAGGCATTATTTATCGTCTTTGGGTTCTTAGATGAGCACTATACACTTTCTGGGCCTTACTCTAACAGTTGCAAAATGCATATAATACCCCAACCTCAGTGTATCAGAGACAATATATGCTAAGTACCAAATACACTATCTTCAGTAACTAGGAGATCTTATCATCATGAATGAAGAAAGTGCTACTGAATAAAACTACCAGCACCAGAGGAATGCATGCTCATCCTCTATCAGAAAACACAAAACCAGTTGTGGAGCTTTATCTTGATAGTTTCCAGCACAATAACCACAGCACACTGTGAAGTCCTTTGTATCCAGCCCACTGAGCCTGCAATACAAGGGTCCTGCTTGCCCGACTGTCAGCGCATGCTCGCACAAACATGGTAATTTAAAATGACATAATATAATGATTTTGAAGAAAGCAACAGAAAGCAAAGACATCCTCTTCCATGACCTATGTACATCCTATGCACATATGTACATATGCTCACCTATGTAAGTCCCGCTGTGGACACCAGCATATTCAGCATCTTCTGCATGGAGTGTAAAAGCGAACAGAAGTCAAGAGATAAAGCACAGCTGTTAGGAGCCACAGATGCCAAAAGTCAGTCTTTTGCAACAGTCATGTAAAGCACAGCACGGAAAAGTAGCCCTTAGGACGTTGTTCTTAAACATAAAACGTTTTGCTTTATATTTAAGTTTGACTATTTTGAACCGTCATGCAGGGTTTTGCTTGTTTTCACAATCGTCTTCAGAGGTTCCTTGATGCAGTTCCAAGAAAATTATTTTTCAAATTATCTGAAATGTCTATGCTTTCACAGTAAAGAAAATTATAGCAGTTGACTCCCAAAGTAAATTTACTTTTACAAATCAGCTCTTTGATAATATGCAAAATATAACATTTATTTTGGCTGGCTGGATTAGTCAAAAAGGTGAGGATATATTATGCCCTTTCTATTGACTGCTAGTGATTTTATGCTGGGAAGGAACAGAATAACACTTTTATCTTTTTGTGTTTTTTAAAAGGAACAAAAAATATTTTTTATCAACGAATACTCTATTTGGAAGAATTAAATGAATGCTGGGTTATGTATATCCTAAAAACTTAAGCAATGGAGCACTCATTATTTTTGGCCTCTAAGAGTTACTTAAACACACCCCTAGCACAGCACAGATGATGCAGAAATCAAGTATCTGAGAGGGATGGGGTGGAGCTCTGCAGGACAGCACTTGCCTATCACGACTGAAGCTCTGAACTCCATCCCCACATGAATAAAAAAAATACATTTCTTTCCAAAACAAAATCCAACCATGACTTTTGGTATTGAAATGTAAAGATGGACATTTATATGAACAAGCATTCTCTGTCAAAACTGCTTTATATACTTAATTTAATACTACACTCCTGTTCACAAAATGAATTATTAACTACACAGGGAAACTTTTATACATGTACCTTTTATTTCCTCTGAGAAGCACAAGGAAAATGAGAAAGAAGATGGTTAAACTGACAGAAAACAATCAAAGTTGGAATAGCCAAGAAAGAAATTAAAATCTACCTACCACACTCAACTGTTTCCTCATCTTAGAAAAGCCAAAGGAGGGAAAAGCACGTTTTAAATATTTCAAAATTATTGCTTCATAAATAGGATTTTAGAATGCACTGTGGCCTGTCTTTACAGAATGGATGCATTTTAGTAAAAACAGGAAGTGTTCATAGAGATTATAATAAGCAACCAAAATAAGAAAAATAACCAGAAAAAATACTGTCAACATTTTTTCTCAAAATAATACCTTGAATAAAGAAATTTTCTCTACTTTAACAGAATGATTGGGCTTGTGAATAAATCTGTTCAATAAGTTGAAATTTTTAAGAAAATTAAACAATAATCAAAAGAAAGGATTTTAGAAACAAGTTTTGCCTTTAAAATATTTTATGTATTCTGTAATTTCAACAGTATCCTGGCAGCAGTCCATTATTACATATATCAAATGAGTTGGGTGGAACCATTTATTACCATCCTGTCTATATTATTTCATGAAAGGTATTTCATTAATTTTCCCCCTTGAAACAGGATCTCACTGTGTAGCCCTGGCTAGCCAGGAACTCACTATGTTGACCAGGCTGGCCTTGAACTTACAGCAATTTTCCTGCCTCTGCCTCCCGAGGCTGGTATCACAGGTTACTATTTTTTCTTAGCATTTATCAATTGGAAAATGGGTTTCGTTTTGACATTTTAAACGTACATATAATGTGCTTCAATCGTGTTCATTCTCAATTAGTTTTTCTTACTCATCTTTACCTTTTCCACATCTTTCATGCCTCCCTTTCCCTCTTAGTTTATATATCTTTTTGGTTTCCCTCAGTTTCCAGATTAAACATGCTCTGTGTGTGTGTGTGTGTGTGTGTGTGTGTGTGTGTGTGTCTGTGTGTGTGTCTCTGTCTGTCTGTCTGTCTGTGACTGGCGTGTCTCACTTAACATGATGGTATTCGCTTCTTTCTCTTTTCCAACAAATGACACAATTTCATTCATCTTTATGGCTGAGCAAACCCTTTTGTGTATATATATCCCATTCCTTTTATTCCTTCATCTGTTGATAGATACCTAGGCTTTATCTGTAACTCACTATAGCACCATGATAAACATGGATAAGCAGCTATCTCTATAATAAACTTAAAAAATACTTTATTATTCTGATTGCGTTTGTGTGCGCGCGCGTGTGTGTGCGCACGTGTGCTTAGAGGACAACTTTGTAGAGTCTCTTCTCCTCTCGTCCCTTTTATGTGGGTTCCAGAATATGAAAGATCAATAGATTGATCTACCATCTATCTATCTATCTATCTATCTATCTATCTATCTATCTATCTATCTATCTATCTATCTATCTATCTAGCATTTTTGAGATGGACTCTGCTATATAGTCCTGGAACACACTCGTTAGACCAGGCTAACATTGAACTTGCAGGGTCTTATGCCCTCTGCCTTCTGAGATTACAGATACATACCTGTACTTTCAAAAGAATTTCATATTCTTGAATTACTCATTGGACAGCAATTTAAAAGTTAACTTTGATCAGAAGATTTATGTACACTAATGATGGAAAGAACACTGGTAATGCATCCACAACAAAATCTGACCCTGAGACAAGGTGAAACTTATTCACAGCATGGTTGTGTAGTGTACATAGAAGTGATGAGAACATCCCCAAGCTGCAGAGCTGCAGCCAGAGAAAAAGCTTCGGGGAAAGTGAACATTGCTGTACTTTCACTTTCCACATACCTATGGGTTGTCAATCTGTGACGGTTCTACTTGACCAGAATTAGCAAATGTGGTAAGCGTTAATATTCAGGCTCATGTTATGAGTTATTCAGTTAGGATCTATGCATATTTTGTGATAAGCTCTGCAATGTTAGCAGGCATCCAAAACAAATGATCAGAGAACAAAGAATAAACATGTTATTAGAATTAGCCAAGCCAGTCATCAAGGAATGATGGAAATCACGCAAGCTGGCTGAAGGTCAGTTACTGTGCTGACCATGGCAGGGCATGCCTGCAATCGAGCACTCAGGAGACTAAGGACTGCTATGAGCTTGAGGGCAGCCTGGCCAACACAGTGAACACTCTATCTCAACACATACACACACACACACACACACACACACACACACACACACACACACACACACACACACACACACACACACACACACACACAGAGTCCAACAAAAAAATCCATCATTGTAAAAATCTCATGTTCTCTGCTATAAAGCAGATTGCTAAACATGGTATATATCTTTTGATAGGAATAATATGATAAGTTGAATATTACACCCTTGGTTAAAGACTCAAATCATTATAATCAGATGATTAAAGCTTCATTACAGAAGCAAACAAAAACTTGAAACACTAACATCAATTCACAATAGAAACACATACTTTATATTACTATAGCATATGTGCACTCAGAGTCTAACAACAGGTTTCAAATTCATATTTATGTATGCAAGGAAATACTCTACATAGTTCTTAAGAAAGATGGCTATGATTTTTTTAAAGCATGATAAAACCAGACACAATACCCCACAACAAATTTGTGCTTAATGGATCAGCTAGTACAGAAAGCAAAGGGTTCCCTTAGAATTGACGAGTTTGAAAATGAGGGGAAATATACAATGAGCTGACTTCAGGAGAAAGCTGGGATATGTTACCTAATCTTCCAACAACTTTAGGGAGCCAGAACTACTACCCCATTTTACAGGTGGAAAAAATCTCCTAAGTGGCACAGGAAGATGTCAGGCAGTCTGGATGCACATGTTTATAGTGTCAAATCACTAGTGTCAAAACACCAGAACCGTTTTATGATTATTCAAGACTTGGGAAAACACTATCAGTGGAGAAGTCAGGATCTCTGTTTCCTCAAGACCACCTGTATACTCCCATTACTTCCTCACACTTCGGCCTCTTGCCCTTTTCCTGCAGCTTCGATGTGTGTTTCTCCTAACAGGGGAGCCTGGGAAGGCCGGCACCTGTCCCCAGCATCAGCAGGAGTCTACCATCTACTAGCTTCAAGCAGTGAAGAAAACAGGGAAGTTACAAAGCCACAGAGGAATGGCCTCCAAGGACAGAGAGGATCAACCTGCTATCTTCAAAGGCCTGACTGGAAAGGCTATGGGGGGAATACAGTGACCTCCACACAGCAGGGCAGCAGCCAGCTCCCTATTCTGCCACTGAGGTGACACCTGCCTCTCCAAATCCCCCTTCACTTTCCTACTGCAGCCTACTCTAAAACTGAATAATCCAGCCCACTCACTGATCAGACCCCTAATCATTAACTCTTAACAGTATGTCATTGGGTCTCCACGACAAAAATCTAAGCGAGGACATGACGTAGAACCCTTCAAACCTGAAGAATTTTCCCTGACCTGGTTTCAGAAATTACATTATTAGATAGGCAAGGAGTTCACTGAGTCCGCACTATGTGAGTAACTAGATGTAAAATGTATAGCCTAGTCTATCAGCAGCGTTTTCCACACAATCCTGACTTCTGGAATCTTCCAAATAGTGTCAACTGATTACAGTGCAGAGTTTGAATCTGGAATACCAAAGGCCCATACTGCCAAGCTATAAGAGGCAGTGGAAGCTTTACAAGGGAATCCTGTGGGAAGATTTCTGGTTCCTGGAAACATGTCTATGAGGAAGAGAGAGGAACCCCTTCTCTTCCTCTCTCTCTCAAATCCTAGCTATGACAGGAACACCTTTCTCCAAATGCAATCCCTAGCCATGATCTGCTCCTTGCCATAAGCCAAAAGCAAGGAGGCTGGAGATCACAGACTGGATCCTCTAAAAGTATGAGCCAAAATAAACATTTATCCTTATAAAGTTGATAAGCTCAGGTATTTGTTAAGGCAAGAGAACATTAACACATCTTTTTATTAATGACTTATTTTTATTACTTTTGTGTGCATGTGAATGAGATGCCCGAGGAGGCCAAAGGCATCGGATCTCCCTAGAGCTAGAGTTAAAGGCGGTTGTGAGCCATCCAGTTTGGGTGCTGGGAACTGAACTGAGGTCTTCCGTAATAGCACTCTTAATGCTGATCCATTTTTTTAGCCTCTTATGGGTATTTTTAAGAACTGTACCATGTGTTTCTGTTCACAACAAATGCCACAAACATTAAGAAAATGTTTAACAAAGTTTTAGACATACAAAACTATTTTAAGAAATTTGTTTCTGAGTTGATTTTATGCATGCAAAACTAAATATATTGAAGATAGCAGGAAGGTTTATACTCAACTTGAAACACTTTATTACAATAACTTGTAGCATCTTAAATGTGGCCTTCTAAAATATTAGTACCTAGATTTAATTGTTTCACTCTTTGGTTGGGGGTGACTGGAGAGATGGCTCAGCAGTTAAGAGCACTGGCTGAGACCTCTTGCAGAGGACCCAGGTTTGGATTCCAGCATCCAACATGGCAGCTCACAACTGCCTGTAACTCCAGTTCCAGGGAATCTGACACCTTCTTCTGAACTCCTCCTCAGATACCTTCAGCAACTTGATACATATCCATACAATCAGGCAAAATACTCATATACATAAAATAAAATTAAATAAAATAAATAAAGCTTTTTGAAAAAGCAAAACTTAGCCAGTCATGGTAGAAGGCAAATCTTTGTAAGATCTAGGACAGTCTGGACTACATAGCAAGCTCCAGACCAGCTGGGGTACAGGAAGATCCTGTCTCAGAAACAAAGAACTCCTTGTTTAGATACTGAGATTGTTAGTCCATGATGAGAGTCCTGGCAAGTGTCAGTGGATGTGCTTTGTCTGAAGTTAAAGATTTCGTTTTTAATCCTCAAGTCAAAACCTCAAAATTTGTTAAAATAAATTCTAAAAAAAAAATGTTTTGCAATTTTATGCTCTAAGACTTAAATTGTCAAAAAGAATCTTGTCAGGCATGGTGGCACATACCATTAATCCCAGTGCTCCAGAGGCAGAGGCAGGTGGATCTCTGTGAGATCCAGGTCAGCCTGGTCTATATAGTGAGTTCCAGGCCAGCTAGGGCTAACAGGGAGACCTTGTCTCAAATAACAAGCAAAAAAAAAAATTTTTTTTGATATTCTATTGTAAATTATTCTTTGTGAAAAATGAGGCTTATTTTCCCCATCTTTTCTAAAGGCCATAAGTACTAGATTTAAATATAAATTATATCTCAATGAAGTTAAATTAAGGTCTATACAGTTCAGAGGACAATTCTTAACTCACAGGTTTATATTTCAATCAAAAAGGAACAATGTTTTACTATATGTGTGTGTGTATATATATCAATCTAAAGCAAAAATAAAGAAATTTATCTCTTTCTTATAAGTTAGTTGAGACACTGGGGTTGCAGCTCAATGGCAGAGCACCTACTAGCACACACAAGGTCCTGGGACCTGGTGGCCATCTTTAATTTCAGCACTGGGGGTGGGGGTGGTGCTGAGACAGAGGACCAAGGGTAAAGGCCAATCTAGGACACCTAGAGAGTAGTGAGACCTTGAGAGCCAGGGAAAGGGGAAAAAGGGGAAGGGGAAGAGAGAGAGCAAGGAGGACCAAGAACTTACTTTTTTCTCTTTCTTTTTGCTGTGTTGGGAACTGAGCCCCAGGCCTGAGTGCTAGGAAAATATTTTACCAGTGAGTTATACCTCCTAGAATATCCTAAAAATGTTTTTGGATATTTTTAATTTTATGTTGCTTGTTTGTCCTGCAGTGCCCTCAGAGGCCAGACACATCGGATTTCCTCGAACTGGAGTTAAGGTTGGTTGTAATGGGACCCGAACCTGGGTCCTCTGCAAGAGTAGCCAGTGCTCTTAAGCCATGAGCCATCCTGCCAGTCCCCTCCTATATTCTAATGGTATTCAAGAGGGAGAACAAAAACAAACAGACAGACAAATTAAGATGATAAGTTGGTAAAAAAACAAAAAAAAATTGATCTTGGAATAAGTATATACCAGATCTAAATATTTAAACAGTAATATAAAATGAAATGATACAAACCAATGGGCAAAAGCCTCCTTTACAACTAATGTTTACATGAACACCCCTCCTTTCCACAGTCTAATCCTTACACATCTATACCAAGGCCAATTTGTCAGAACAATTAAAAAATGATCCCCTCTTTATAAGTCTTTAAAGAAACATATATTTATTAAACTTTTTAAATGAACTCATAATTATAATCCATAATCATATCTAAGCTGCTACATTTCAAAGCTGATTACATTTTCAAATCAGAGTGTTAAGTCACATTTCCCTCACTGTTCAGTGGTATATTTCATCTCACAAGTACTCAGTATGATCTGTCTGTTCCTCTCATCAATATCACTTCAAAGAGCAGGTCAGGTAGATGCCTCTCAGTTCCTCTTAGCTGGTGACAATGTAGTCACCACACAGAAATGATGTCACATTAAGCCTTAAGCTCTGATGGCTTAGAAAGTCACACACATTCTGACAAGCGCTTACTCTTCCGCAGACTGAACATAGCAAAAACAAGTGGTGCACTCCAGCATTTGCTTGCTGTGAGATTTAAACTCAGCTGCAGCCTGGCTCTCTTATGTGCCTGGGCTATGTATGTCCACAAACTGAAGGAAATAACAGGAGATGTGAAATACCAACAATACCAAAAACAGATGTTGATGTAAAATTCCAGGGCTATTGATTTGTTCATTTCACTTTTTAATGTAAAATCTCCATGTATAAAAAAAGTCCTTACTAGAATATGGAGACACAAGGAATAGTTAAGGAGACAGAGTTTATGAGTGCTCTTAAGCCATGAGGAGGGCAAAAAGTGGGAGATAAAGCTGAGAGGGGTAAACTGAAGGAAAAAAGAGCCCCGATCCTACTGCTTTTTAGTAACTGCATGATCCTCTTCTCCCTCTCATTTTCCTTCAGTTCAGTCAGGCAATAACTCTGAACAGATGTGGTCAAGTTCACAGTCAATTTGTAGATGAAGAAGAAGTAGTACACTTGTTCTCAGGCACAAATGCTTTTGTGCCCAAGAATATAGTAGCTTTGTTTGCACCTAATTTTTTTTTATTTTTGATTTGGTCTTTCTGAGACAGGGTATACCTAATTTTTATTAAGAAATAACTGCTCCAAACCTCCTGGCTTGGGAGAAAGGATTGAGCTATAATGTTACATCTACTAGACCCCCGAATTTAGACATCAGAGAGGTGTGGTTACAAGTGATTTACGTAGAGAGCACGTCATGATTTAGTATGAACACTACCGCCTTTTTTTTCCTTGAAAATATTTACATTCCTATTCCTAGTGTGAGTTTCATCTGTGTTTGGTTCCTGAGAGATGATGATCCCCCAAAGCTATTGCAGAATGCTTGGAGCCCTCCTTCCCCGAGCACCTGCTTTAACAGTCAGAAACCAACAGCAGGATCTGGTTACTGTGCATTCTTATTAACAAACTTACATGATTTCCTGTTAGAAAGTTTCAGGGGCTGAACTAGAATTTCAGGTCGTCTCAGAGCCAGTCTCCTGGGGGAAGAAAAGGTCAATGTGCCTATCAACTTTCAACAGAGGTTGAAGGTTAATGCAGAAAAAAAAAAATCTTAAGAAAAATCTTGAAGGAACACAAGGCAATCTATTCAAATGATGAACTAAATTGTCTGCTTTTCATTTTTTTCCGTTACCTCCCTTTCCCTGAAATGACTGCTCTCTCTTCCCCAACTTTCCACACGACACACACTCAGATATTAATACTCTGGTTTCCACCTGCTTCACAACAAAAGCCTAAGATGACCTGGTACTGTCATATTATTTTTGGTCATTACTCAGACATAGACAAAACAGAAATCCAAACCCAAGGGATAATGGATTCTCAGGCAGAGTTTAAGCTTATTTTATCATAACTGGGCTAGAATGATAGGGAACAGATCACTTGAAGAAAGGTCGTTGTGTTGGGCCAGCAGCTCACCTTTCCTGGAAGTGCTTGGAGGGAATCAGGCCTGCTCTGGGGTTGGCATCACCCTCATGCCTTGCCTGCCACCACGTCGCATCATCCTGGCTCATAATCTGAAGAATGTCTCCCTTTCTGAAAGACAGTCCAGCCTCCCGACATGGAATGGCCTTATCCTCATTAGGATTATAGTCAAAAAGGGCTTTGATAAACATCTGGAAGAAAGTTTCATTGGAGAATAAATGTGAAAAATAAATATGAAGTGGTTTGTACTCTTGCAACTTAGATGTAAGAAATAATAATTTTCAAAGTAGATATTAGTTTAAAAATTATCCCCCCCCTGCAAAAAAAATTTTAAAGAAAGGATTACCTTGCCTTCCTTTGAGGGCATCTCCTCTTTGATACTGGGTATGATCTTAAATGTAATTGCTCCCTGAGACCGACCCTGGTATCAGATCAAAGAAAGAGACATTAGGAAGCTGGAGCTGAGGAGAAAATAAAAGAACAGGTAGAAAGCTAAATACAACCAGGAAATACAGGCTTACAACCCCACTCAGAAGAAACTGAGGAAACTTTTTGTAAAAATTCCAGGAATATGAGAAAGCTCTGATGTCTGTTAGCTACTAAGTCCACTTTTATGTCCTATGTACTTTTAAGGTCTCGATAAATCTCCTGTCATCTATGTCAAGTTACATGAAAATAGAAACACAAAATAGGAACACTGCTTTAAATGAGCACAATATTAAATGACTAGAACAGGTAACACACAAAGATCAGGTTATGACACTTAAGTGCTGGTATCCATAGTTTTTGAGATAAAAAGCCAATATCAGATACCATCATTTCTGTGGTTATAAATATGATATTCACTTGAATTAATAACCATCAGAGAAAGCAATAAAGACATCCAGGTCTGTTTTAATCTGGTCACTGGGTGAAACATTACATGTAACAGATCCACTGGAAGATGAAGATATTTAATTAAAATAGTAACACCACAATGCACAAACCTTCGATGATTCTCTCAGAACAGGGTAGCTCTCTGTTAATGCATGTACATAAAGACATCTTTTTTGAGGTACTCAAGCATCTTTCTATCACTGGTGGTTGACATTTTCAAATATAAAGGAGAAAGGTTCTACTTTATACCTACACCTGAACTTAAGAAGTATTATTTCTCATACCTAAAACAATTTCATTCACGTTTTAGTCTCCTAAGACATCATTACTCTTTCTGCTTGTGGCAGAGCTACGCCGATGCGGGAACGACAGGCATGCACAGCAGCAGCAGCACAGACACCACCTGTCCACGCCAACCTGCAACTCTGCATGCACCGTAACCTCATCCATCCTCACAACACACTATCAGGGCAGGCATGGCTCCCTGCTTTCAGGCTGTAAATGGAAACATCGAGGCCAAACTTTCTAAGACATTTTTAAGCATGTGAGCAGTGTTCTGAATCTAGAGAGCAAAATCAAAATCAAGACTGAAAAATCTAAAGCATAGTAATTCAATTTTCATTGCAAATTTAAAATACATTTACAGCTTACCAAAATCTGTATGATTTCCTCTGGCCTCTTGTCTTCCACTGGGATCCCGTTCACTTCCCTCAGCTCATCGCCCACATGAATTAGACCTGATAAATACAAAATCTGGTAAATCATAAGTGTCACAGAAAGACACTGTTATTGGTGACTGTTAACAACCTTCAAATGTCTATCATTCCTGGAAGAGACTGAAGTGTTAGGAGAGTTTCATACCTCCCAGGATTCTGGTTCTGTATTTCTCTGTTGAAGAATCCACACAGTAAAATAACAGTATCTTGGTCTTTGCCAAGAAATGCACATTACTGATAACTTAGAAAATAATCTATTTTCATTACTGATTTTTAGTGTGTGTGTGTATGCATGCATTATGTGTATATGTATATGTGAGGATGTCACTGGTCAAACTCAAGTGAAATTCCTCAGGAGCTAGCCATCCACATTCTTTTTTGAGAAAAGGTCTCTCTGGCCTGGTTCACTCATTTGGTTACATTGGTTGGCCAGTGAGTTGTGGGGGTCCACCTGTCTCCATCTCTTCAGAGCTGGGATCATAAGAGCATGCCACGTTTGGTTTTTAATGGGGGTGCTAAGGATCGACCCCATGTCCTGACACTTGTCCAGCAGACAGTTAACTGAATGAGCTATCTCCCAAGTCCTAAAATGATTTTAAAGATTGATTTTTAAAAACTGTATGCTCTTAGCAGTATGTACTTTTCCAAATCAGAAATGGTAAAATGTAAAATATGACTTCAGAGGCTGGGGAAAGAGCTGAGCAGAGCACTTGACCAGCACAACCAAGATGCTTTGTGGGATCCTCAGCACTGAGGTAACACACACCACACACACACACACACATATACACACACATGTGTGTGTGTGTAAAACCTTGGAAGCCTGTGTACACTAAGACCAGAGAGAGAGATTTACTTATCGTTTATTTTTATGGGCTCCATGTTTCAGGACAGAGAATATCATTAGTGGGTCTGCTATGCTATAATAAGACTGCCATCCATTTATTTATGCATTGGAACTGTTACTCACAAAACACAGCACAGCTCATCCACAGTCATTGAATAATGGAAACTCTCACCACTTCTGTCTGCAGCTCCTCCTCTCATGATTCGGGCAATGACAATTGCCCCAGTCTGCTCATCCTTCTTAATGGTGGCACCCTTTCAAAGCAGAAAATGGGAGCAGTAAAAGTCACTGATGTGCACAGGTTACAAGATAAACACACAAAACAAGGATTTTCATCTGGAAAAAGGAGAAACAACTACAAAGAATGAAAGGGAGAAGGTAGGAGGAAGAGACTGCCATCGTCTTTAGGGCACGCCTTACAATATACAGAAAAGCCAAGCTACACAGCATCTAAGGGTTTCAGTACCGTTTACAGATTTTCAAATCTCTTCAAACTTGTGAAAGATAAGAAATATTTTCTTTTCACTGTACACCCCATCTTTAAATGTCTTTGGTTCTATTTTTAGAATACTTTCTCATTGCATTTTGTCCTTCCACTATCCCATGATGAAGATGGGCTAGTGATGGTTATGTGCACAGGCAGAAGATCATAGAATAAATTACCAGGGCTGACAAAATGGTTCAGTGAGCAAGAGTACCTGCAGCCGGGCCTGACAACCTCGATTTGATCGAACCCACACGGTGGAAGAAGAGGATTGATTCCTGAGGCCTGTCCTCTGACCTCCACACCTGTGCACTATGCGCTAGTGCACACACATACACACACATACACATTAATATATAAATAAATGTAAAGTAATAAATTAGAACCAAAACTCAGGTCATTTGACTTTTTGTTTCAAGATCCTCCTGTTACATTAGGCTGTTAGAGAGTAAAGGAACTTGGAGGCAATAATAAAGAAAAAAATTAAAACCCAGAACGTAATTATATTTGTTGCTAAGGTAGATGAACAGAAGGAAGATCTACTGCACCATGGTTTTAATGAATTCAGACTGTAGCTGGTACAAATTAGGACCAATAATTTGTCCTAAAATTAGGAAGTAATCTCAAAAGAATCCAGAAAGTCTTTACTTATAGCAATTCAGAGACAAATTAACCAATGCTACTTTGTAAAAATAACAGGAATGGGTAGGCACTTTGAAAGCCTTTTCATAACTTTCCTCCCAAGAAACTGGCATGGGTTTAGAAGAGCTCTCCCACGTTACGTTGGACTTCCAAAGAGGGACTGAAAGTGTGAGCAGGATTTCCCCTTTTGTCAATAAGCACTTGACACTGCTCAAGAATAAGTAACAGTATTTGTAGCAAGTACGATTTACATAAAACAGCTATTACATATGTGTTTCTAGAATAGTAGAAATAAAAAAATGAACTAACAGGCATGGTGGTAGCACACCTGAAATCCTAGCACACAGGAGACTGAGGCAGGAGCATTGAGAGTTGGGGTCTAGTGTAGGTTACACAGTTCTAGGCCAGCCTAGGCTACAGAGTGAGCCAGGCTCAAAAACACAGAAACAAAGAAACGCAAAACAACAACAATGAAAAATCAACTGGCAGGAAGTTCCTGTGGCATTTTTTATCACCCATGCATGCCTACAGGGCCAAGAACTTGAATGGGCATATCTCCATGGCCACAAACCCATTTCCACCAAGTACTGGTATTTTCTTTAAAATACCAGTATTCAATAGCAACAGTGAATGGAGATGAAATTTTGCTCAAATATAATTAGTCTGAACAGACCAACTTCCATTCCTTAGTAATGTGTCTCAAACTTTCCAATAAATTATGCCAAATGGCAGAAAAGTCTAGGAATCTAAATGAAATTTATTCAATCATCCTAAAGATAAAAGATTGAATACCAAAAGAGGTAATAACAGAATCCTAAATTATGGTCACCACTTGTCTAAGATGAAACAACCAGTATGAGGTCAAGTCAGGATTCATCTGAGGTCTTCTTACCTATCCTTTAATACTGTTAAAGTATAAAAAGTACACCAGTAATGTAGAATTACATTAAGGCCCATGTTTCTGATTTGAAATACACTCTATAGCTTCCTATACTTTTTTAATCATTTGAATTACTATTATCATTCTGTCTACACATGTGTGCGTGATAGGGAGAGGGGTGCAGATGCCACACTCATGTGGAGAGCACAGGACAATTTTGTGGAGTCAGTCCTCTCCTTCTACCTTCCATGGATTCTGGGGACTGAACTCAGGTTAGTCTCATAAATTCTTATTCATTGTGGGTTCATTACCCTGTGGCAGCTAGGTGCTAAGGTAGAGATATCAGTTTTTGCTCTACTTGTATATGCATGGCATGATTCCACATCAAGCTGGAAAATTGTTTAGAGCCTTGTAAGGCTACAGGAAGACTTTCAGCTGCGATTAGGGTCTCCTGTAACACTTGCTCCTGTAACTCTACCTACCACATATGGAAATTGAAAGTACCACCATGCTGTGAGGAAGCACAAGCTAGTCAAGAAACAAAAATGCAACTTAGAGAAAGAAATACTTCATAGTGCAAGTATCAGTTGTGTGAAAGAAAGGGCCCTCAGATGAAGCTAGCCTCAGCTACCATCTAACTGTATGTATGAGGGCCTCTAAGTGGCAACCTCCCTGCTAAACCCATCAACCCCCAAACCTATGAGAGATAATATTATTGTTTTTGCCACACATTTAAGGATGTATATAATACAGACTTAAGTGACTGGGAAAACAAACAAACTTCTTTTACCACTACGGAGTGTGCTACATTTCAGAGCAGAACTATACAGCTTATTGTGTTTAATGATAATTCCTCTAATTGATTCTGTGATTCAACGAAGCCAACAAATGTTAATCAAGGACTTACTACCATTCTAAGGGTTTATAATGTATTGGTGAGCACAACACAGACTTTTGCCTCCTCACGGTGCTTATGCTCTAACACTGAAGACAGTCGAGAAACAAGATAAAATGATTAGCTATAATATCTGGGGGTAGAAAGAGGTTGGACAGAAAGAAAACTTGTGGTGTTGGAGCAGATGGAGGGAAGGCAGGTTTCACAGAGAAGACAGCAACTGGGTAAGGAAAGACAGTAAAGAGGTGCAAGTGTAAGTGAATGGAAAAAAAGAAACCAAGGGGAGCAAAGGTCCTGAGTGGTGTGGGGAAGAGCAGTGGAGGGAGAGGGAGAGGAAGCCACAGACGGGGTCATGGAAGCAGGGAGCCAGATCACAAGGGCTCTGTAGACTAGGTGAGGGGTGCACAAAAAGAGAGGAACAGGCAGGGTTGTGACACAGATGTAGAAGCTCACCCCATCTACTGAAGTAAGGAAGGCAAGAGCTAGTGTTGAACCAAACAAAGGCTATCACACCCATCCTAGGGAGAGAAGATGGTGGACTGCAGTTGATGGGCATGACAGATTGCTCTGACACATCACTGGTGGAGCTGATAGACTAGCTACGGGATTTGAAATAAACACAAGAATCAATGATCTGGCCAGGAAGCCAGAAGGTTAGAATTGCCATCATTTGAAAGTGAGGAAAGACTATAGACAAAACAGATTTAGGGCTGAAGACTGACTGCACAATTCTGCATGAGTGGACATCCAACAGGAGATACTGAGCAAAAAGATGTTTGTACAAGTTTAAAGTAGAGGAAAGGTCAAAGACGAACAGCCCCTGGAGTCACTGGCCCACAAAGGTACTTTAATCCCACAGGCAGGATACACTCACTTCCAGAATATATAAAACGGGAAGACTGACATGAAAGGCTTGAAGAACTACTTTAGTTGCTACAGGCTTTTTAGCAGAAGGTGTGAACTATTCTGATAAAATCATCACATAATCCCTATCACATTATCTCCTTTTGTATTAAAAGGATATTATAGAGGGTCCAACAAGAAGACTTTAGGGCAATCTGTAGAGAAATCTGAAACAGGAGGAAGCAAATAATGTACATGCCCCTGATGACTGTTTAAATGTCAGCTGGCCAAACAACACACCAGCAGTTACGTCCCCTGGGGAATCACAACTGAGAAAAGCCACTGTTGCTGAAGAATTACTGGACTTAGCAGTAATGCCAGTCTTTCAAGTACCTCCATAAAGAGTTGACTCTGTCAAAATTAAAAAAAAAATTTCTTAGTGACATATGCATGGAATCTGCCAAGAGTGAGTAAGTTTACAGCCCCCTCCAAAGCAGCTTGTGCTGCATTAACATGGACACGATCATTTCTTACCAAGAATATTGTTATAATGGAGCTGGGAGGAATTTGGGGTCCCATTACAGAATCATAACCATGGATGAAAAGCTGAAGGCTATGTAACAAGAAACAGTGCCAGACAGGAGAAACCTCCCTTCGAGTTGTTGGTCAGGGCAATCTAAGAGACCCCCAAAGTCACACAGGCTATACCACAGTCCTTAATTATCTCCCAGACCTTGAAGGTAAGACCCTATTGCTAAAGACAGGACATACTTCGGATACAGGACATGGAGCAAAGGAACTGGAAATGATCTGGAAGCCATGTCTCTGAAGACTAGCTCTCATAGTTTGGAGAGCAAGCTGCTAAGGGAGAGCACCAATTGATGGTCCAACTCTGGCTTTAAAGTCTAATCATGACAACAATGACCTGCACACCAACCTATATTGGTGCAGTAGTGACACTTTTATCTTGGGGGTAATCAGCAGATACCTAATTGGACTTAGCCCACTCAGTGGGAGAAAACTCATGTGGGTCACTGTAAACATGGCCAAATACACATGGCTGGAGATGTCATAGATTTTAGAGAAAACCCTAAGTCTGTCACATCCCTACACGAATATAATTTCTTACTATATGCTAAATATGGATCCTTATATTTATAGACAAGTCTGCCAGTCACTACTTATCAAAGAAGCTTCTTTTGCAACAGAAAGATTATTACAGAGTTCCACAACTGGTCACACACAAAAAATAAGTGTCTGTGAGATACCCAACCCTAAATGACACATTTACAATGGAACCTCTACACCTAAGGCTCATGGAACATAGAACAAGGAGCAGAGAGAATATTATTAATACAACTCTCATCAGTGAAGCTCCCTCATGCAACAGAGGGCAATGAACACAAAAGGCCAAAACTGGCCAAAGTGTAGAAAAAGCGACTGCAGAGTGCGGGTCTTGTTCGTGTGAACCTACAGAAATGGTGACATGTACAAGACCCATGCAAAGTCAATCAGACACAAACAAGCATAGAACTGGGGAGGTGGGCAAAAGGACACAACTTTGGCAAAGAACTATCAGCAGCTGATCACCGCTGTAAGGGAGAGTTGATATTCTTTAAAGGAGTGATGCCAGACAGGCTGAACAACTCCAGTGATGAACTCATACCAGGGGACATCTGAGTGTACAACCTTTACTTGATAGGCCTTAACATATATGAAAAAACATATGAAGTCCTATGGGCAGGCTATAGGGTGGTAGAGATAGGAAAGGGGGGGGTAAATATGATTAAGATGCATTGTATGAAATCCACAAAAATTCAATTAAATTAAAAAAAAAAAAGAATCCAAGCCTGGAATGGTGGCTCATGGCTTTACTCTCAGTACTCAGGAAGCAGAGGCAGATTACTCTCTGCAAGTCTAAGGCCAGCCTGGTCTACATAGTGAGTTCTAGGCCGGCCAGAGATACATGGTGAGACCTGTCATAGATAGATAGATGATAGATATAGACAGAATGATGATAGATAGATAGATAGATAGATAGATAGATAGATAGATAGATGATAGATAGATGATGATGATAGATAGATAGATAGATAGATAGATAGATAGATAGATAGATAGATAGATAGATAGATAGATAGAAAAACAGTCTAAGCTATGGGTCTGAGTGTTCAGCCAGGCTCACTAAGCGGACTGGACCTCAATGAGTACTGGCTCTTTTGTGCTTCCCATTATAAACTGTGCATTAAATACCTTTGCTTTCCGATTTTTGCAAACAAAATAAATGCCAAAGGTAGTGTTCATTATTTTAAAAGAAAGAAAAGCAAGCATTTCACAATATGGAATTAAGCCACCTAACTAGGAATACAGGGAGCATGAGGACAGCTATGGGTGAGCTTCACAACTCAGCAAGTCTCTGTATATAATATGAAAATTCAGCTACAGAGGCATTGATCAACACCTAAAACGTCCCTAAATATAACAAGAATAAACATTATCAAATAGGAACATATTAAAGAGACAACATGGTATGGAACAGGCAGTATTTGCCTTTTTAAATCTTAGTTTTTAAATCTTAGTTTGAAGCTGCTTCAATTCCTTCAAAATCAGATCTTCAGACTAAAAATAGGGAGATAAGGACAGAGATTAAATACATGTGAAGAAATACTTGACACAAAGTGTTGGCAACTGTTATTAACTACTATTTGATTTAAGAACACAAAAATAGGTCTATGGGCAGGAACAGAAAACTGTTATTACTTATTCTAAGTGGGGCACAACATATTTGAAATCAATTACTAGATTGTGTAATTTATTTTTCTTCTGAATGTAGTATCAGGAAAGTATGGTTTACCCCTCTATTAGTCTAGTATTACTGCCATAACAAACAACCACAAACTTAGTGACTTAAGAACATTATATTATATTAGAGTTCTGGAGTTCAAAAGCCAAACGGGCCTTGCAAGTCTTAGACCAGTCCACAATGCTAGATCTGGAGCTCTGGGGCCAATTCGGGCCTTGTGTTCCCAGGGTCCACTCTAGCACTCTTTGGCCCATCAATACTCAAAGCACTTTAGCCTCTGCTCAAATCCTTATATCCTCCATGTGCAGCTCCAGCCCTGACCCTGCCACCCTCTTCTTGTACTTTGCTAAGAGCCCCTGTGATTACACTGGGCCCTCTGGATAACCTAGAAGTTTCATTCTGACACGAGGGCCCTTGATTTGATTTAACACTACAGGGCTTTTAGTGTCAAAATAAATGGTTCTATATATGTTGTGAAATGTCAGATACCAGATTAATTTCTCTCCATTATTTTAAAATAAATCAGCATTCCAGAACAATATAAAGCAGTATTTTTCAACTGCACCATTTAACTTCCAATCAGCCATACTTGGCTATATAATAAATTTTCTCTTATAGCTGGGCATAATGGTGTATGCCTTTAATCCCAGCACTTGGGAGGCAGAAGCCAACCTGGCCTATACAGCGAGTTCCAGGGAGACCTTGTCTCTAAAACAAATGAATAAATAAATAAACAAACAAATACATTTTCTCTTATAGATGTCTCAGTAGGTTGGGGCTGCAGAGATGACGCAGCAGTTAAGAACAGTGGCTGCTCTTCCAGAAGACGAACCCACATGGCCACTAACAACTGATTGCAACTCCAGTTCCAGGGGATCTTTCGCCCTCTTCTGGCTCCCGTGGGCATTGCATGCAGGGTGCACTTACACGAAGGCAAAACAGCACTCATACAAATAAACATAAAATTGAAAAAGTGCAAGTAGGTTATATTTTCAAGGTTACTGCTATCAACCCCAAATAGAATGTCCATTATTTTACTGGGTTCATGTTAATTGTTCTAAGTCATGCTCTGTCTGGATGTGAATGCCCCATTTATTTTCACACATGGGGACTCAGACGAAGCATTTTTAAAGAGAAGAGTGAGTGCTCTGAGCTCATCTGACGAAGGTCCCCATGAAATCTGCTCGTATCTGAAGATAAAAGGCAGACTGGTCTCACCAGGGGTTCTCTGTTCTTCACCAGACGGATTATTTTCACGGAATCTTCCTCATCATCAATATCATCAGGCATAGGGGGCAATACAGGATCGTAATTCTTTTGAGCCACAGTATCATGTACAGACAGCAAAGCCTGTAAAAGCAAAGGTTCATAAAAAAATCAGATATGAAGCCCCAAATCTAGCAATGTATAAATAAAATCAAAATAGTGTTACCATGTTGGCATACTGATGGTGAGAAGGCACAGTGCCTCCTGTGCTCAGGCACTAGGAGGCAGTACAGACTTCAGGAGGCAGCTCTACTCAGCTGCACCTCCACCTCTGGGCACCACTGGCAAATGACAACAA
This sequence comes from Nannospalax galili, assembly GCF_000622305.1. Classification (NCBI taxonomy): domain Eukaryota; kingdom Metazoa; phylum Chordata; class Mammalia; order Rodentia; family Spalacidae; genus Nannospalax; species Nannospalax galili. The sequence goes on from NW_008353342.1 coordinate 6,029,612, forward strand.
TTAGCACCGAATTCCCTCTTCCCTGCATATTCTCTAGTTTATCCCAATATGGTAGCAGTTAGGGCAAAGCCTAGGGTCTTCCTTTTAGAAGGAGAAAATGAGGCTGTTGAAACATTGCCAATAAACCAAAAGAAACCTGAGATAATATATATTTTTCTTTAATAAGACTTTCTTGTACTGTGCTTATGTGGTTATGTACACATGTATGTGTGTTTGCACATATATATGGGTACACATGTGGATATGTGTACACTTTTGTGCATGAGTGAGTGTTAAGGTCCAAAGTTGACATCAGGTGTCTTCCTTGATCTCTGTCTACATTATAGATCGAGGCAGTCTTTCACTGAACCTGAAAATCGCTGTTTCAGCTAGTCTGTTTAGCCAGATTGCTCTGGGGATGCCACATCTACCTTCCTTTTGATGAGGCTACAGGTGGCTGTCACACCCTCCTGGCTTTTATGAGGGCTCTGGGTCTCCAAACTCTGGTCTTCACACTTAACATGACACAGGTGTTTTACCTACAGAGCTATCTCTGCATGCAGCCCAACATCCAAAAAAAAAAAAAAAACAAAAAACAAAAAAAAACAAACATTTTTTTCTATGCCTTTAATCCTAACACTTTGGAGGCAGAAGCAGGCAGATCTCTTTTGGTTAGAGGCCAGCTTGATCTATATAAGTAATTCCAGATCATCCAGGGCTACATGGTAAGACTCTGTCTCAAAATATATGCATTTTTTCCTCTGAGTTAAGGATATAGTTCAGTTAGTAAAACACCTATCTACTTTGCAAAATTAACTAAACTCCAAGAGTCCCCACTTATGCCTTTTCCTATGCTTTATGCCTTCTACACTTTCAAATCAGATGGTCTTGCCTTTTATTGAAATGATATAAATATGTTTATAGACAGAGTCATTTTTTCACTAATACTATAGACAATTCCGGCCTCCCCAAAGCATATTATTGAGTCTCAAAATGTCAGATTCCACCAAGAACTCATGTGTTGGAGGCTTGCTTTCCAATGTGGTGGAAGTGGTGGACTCTTTAAAAGATGGGCTTGCTCAGAGGCTGCTAGGGCAGGCGTTAGGGGCATTATACTTGGAACAAATGAATAGCCTAGAAAAGAACCTAGCTTTTGAAAGACTGGGTTGATATAAATCCAGGTCACCAGCACACTTAGCCCCCAGGGCTGGCTCCCTTTCTACTTAGGCTTCCATAGGAGCCCTTACCATAGGCAAAAAAAGTATGTGTGTTGGGGGGCAATTTTAGATTTTCAGGCTCTAAAACTCTGACCTTTTTTTTTTTTTTTTTTTTTTTTGTGAAAACTGTCATTGTGTAGCAGAGCGATTAGAGGATCACCACACGTTAGAGTCCATCATCTAGTCTGTCACAATACCGTTATGTATATTATATCAGTTTTCAGAATTCACTCTGCGTGGTAAGGAATCCTCTTTAAACTTACTTACCTGGGCTTTGGACAAACATGTTTTACAACCAGACATTTTCCTTTAAAAAATAATTTTCAGTTTCCATTCCCTAAAACACATATGGAAAGTATTGTGTAATATCCTAAGCTCATGTCTGGTCTAAGATAGGCAAAAATAAACTTTTGCTGATTGAAAGAGCAACCCTGTCTGAGATGTCTAAAAAGTACATAAGTAAGGGAAGGGGCCAAGCTTAAGATCCTCTGCAGCACTGTTAAACTGAAGAGTCGCATATGACCTGTAACTAGACCAGTTCTCCAGAGCAAATGTGACTGAACCCTCCAGAAAGCAGTGCACAAAGCTGTGACAGGGTTTGATGCTTGCCCTCTGTGAGTGCAAAGTTAAAATGACAATGGTTCAAGTGACTTACCCAAAAGGAATTCAGCTTCCTGCAGAGTACTATTTGCTCATTTCCAGAAAGTTTAACTGCACTCCAAAGGCAGAAGGAGGCCCTTTCAGGAGCCATGCTAATGCCAGGAATCAGTAAATACAGGAATTCAGGGACTGATTCAACCCAGGTGGGTTTCTGCTGATTTAAAGACACACACACGTAGAATCAAGGCAAAGCCAGATTTTAATGCCATAAAAATACGTGAAGAGGGGGTGAAAAGAATCTAAGAGTCAGAGGGACAAGACACCTGCTGCTGGTTAATTGCATTCTAGACATGATAGAGAAGCTGCCTCAATGAAATCTCAGTATCAGAATAGTCTAACAAACTGCCTAATGACAAAATCAGTTGCCCCATGCCTGGCTTTGCTTGGAAGCATGGAGGAAATGTTTCCTCTATGTTGACCCTCCTTTTTGTAGACTGGACACTGGTTCACTGGTTCAACTCTGACCTTCTTTTAAAAATAAATACCAGTTCAAGTATTTCATATAGTAAGAGGAAACAGATTAATTTCTTACTGTAACAATCCCAGACGCTTGCACAGGGCAAGGGCAGCTCCTGGTCTCAATGTGAAGAGAAATCCTCAGAGGGGACAGATGTTGCCCAGTATTGTGAAAAACAAACAAACAAGCTTCTATGTGCTAATTGAACAAAATTTAAAAGTAAGCCTCTGAGGGCCAAAATGCTTCCAAGAAACTTAACAGTATGACCAAAAAAAAAAAAAGGATCAAGAATATTGTCTTTAAGAATACTAAAATATTCAGCATCAAAGGAAAGCCCACGATAACTGGCAGTCCATCAAAGATTACGAGGCATGCCAGAGAAAGCAGAAAACGTGTTTGTAAGGAGAAAAAAAGGTAATAGCCCAAAATTCTGAAATTATACAGAGATGTGATTAGATAAAAGCAAATCCTAAAATCACACACTTGTTAGTCAGGGATATTAGAAGTTATAGCTGGGGGCCAAGGAGATGGCTCAGTGGGTGAAAGTGCTTACTGAGCAAGCTTAATGACCCGAATTTAGAACCCTAGAGCCCACATAAAAAAGCTAGATAAGGTAGTATCTGTAATCATAGCATTCCTATGGCAGATGGGAGGTGATGACAGGAGACTCACCCAGAAGCTTCTGGGCCTGCTAGGCTGGTGTACACAGTCAGTCATCAGAAGCAAGAGAGACACTGCCTCAAAACAATATGGATGGTGGAAACCAACTGCTGAAAGTTGTCTACTGACCTCTATAGGTGAGTCATGGCATGTGCACTCCCACACTCACACACACATTACACATACCACACACACTCACACAAAATTAATTTAAGCTACTATTATATAGCAACTATATTCTAAATATGCAAAAAGTGTTAGAAGACAACATGATATATTAAATACATAGTTCAAAAGATTCAGATCAAACTTCTGAGGATAAAAATACAACACGAAATTAAAATATACACTAAAAATGAGGTTAAATAGATTAGCCACTGCAGAAGAAAAGTAAATTAGCAGACAAAGCAATCTAAACTATCCAAATGAAGCACAAAGACAATACATATGAATGAAGTAAATGGGCAACTATGGGTCTTTAAATAGCCTAACATGAGTATGTAGTTTGAATGAGTGTCCCCATTGGCTCTAAGTATTTGGACACTTGGCTCCCAGTTCCTGGTACTGTTTGGGGAAGGTGATGCTGACGGAAGCATGTCACTGGGGGCAGGCTCTGAGAGTTCTTAAGCCTTGCCAGATTTCCAGTTTTGCTCCCTGCTTCCTGTGCCTGCTTGAGGACGTGCGTACTCAGCTTTCTGCTTCAGGCACCTCCTGCTGGCATGCTTCCTACACTACGATGGACTCATCCCTCTGGAACTGTAGGTCAAATAAACTCTTCCCTCTATACCTGACTTGGTCATGGAGCTTTATCACAGCAACAGAAAAGTAACACAATGAGTAATTACTCTGAAGTAGACAAAAATGGCAAAAAATATTCCAAATTTAGCAAAAAAAATATAAACTTACATGTTCAAGAAGCTCAAGTACCTAAACACAAGAAGCATTAAGTAAAGTTCCTCACAGCCTGTGAGAAAAATCCTAAAACCACGCACCCAAAACAGAAATCAGTGCATTGCACATGAAAGAGTGAAGGTTACAGTGACATCCATCTGACATAAAATAAGCTATGAGACAACACTGCAACACCTTTAAAATACCTGAAAAAAGTACTGTCAATCTACATTCTATACTCAGCAAAAGTCTCTTAACAAAGAAGACTTTTCAATGAGATGGAGAGTTTTTAATTAATCATCAACTGAAGGATCCCAACAATGAAATTACACTATCCATGTCAACCATCTCCCACACGTTGAGAACAACAGATGGCTGATGAAAATATTTTTAAATAAAGCAATATAGATAGCTGCAACATCACAGGCAATATTTAAGAATACCAGCTGTCCACCTTTTCTTCTTAGCTTTGGATTCATTTCCATGTCTGGATTCCAAAATAATTTTATAGGTTCCAAGTTTATCATGTTTAAGAGCTTTGTTTTAAAAAAAAATTCTTGGTTAACAACATTTCAAACTTTGGGCAATGAAGAGTCATTTTGCATTCCATTTTCCTGTTTTAACCAGGGTGGCTTTATTATCCAATATATAGATTTTTTCCTTTCAAAAGGCAAAACTGAACTGAAAATTCTGTTTTCATGTGCTGTAACCAATCACTACTGATGGGTTTACCTGTTGCTGGAAGCATCTGCAGGAAATTGAACACCAGGTCTGAACCTCACCAGGCTCACAAGCCTCAGTAGTGGACCCCCTGGAGTCAACTCCATGCTCTGGACACTGTCAGGTGCACAGAATTAAGTGCCTGTTCATCAGAATGGGGAACACTGATTTATCCTTCCATAAGGAAGCTTAGCGTCTCCTCCTGCATATTTTAAGGAAGGCTCATCCATCTTGAAGGCTCAGGCAATGAGTAATTTCTGGTAAGTGAATGCTCCAGAAAGCTGAAACAAATCTTTTTTGATATTATTGCTTTTTAAAAGAAATCTACCAAATTTCCCCTGACATCTTAAATTATAATACCATGTTTTAGAGACATCATCACTTCATATTTTACCAAAATGAGCACCAGAATGATGAGCCACACAGGCTAATCTGCCTTTGCTGGTGCAGTTTGGTATCTAGGGGTGGTTCTTAATGATGGCCTTTTCTCCCCTAGAAACAGCATCTCTCCATCAGTGTTTATACACAAGTCAACAGCATTGTTCTGCCCACACCTCACTGTACCAAGAATCTTGCTATACACGACCTTCCCCTTCTCAGATCTGCTGTCTCTTTTCTATTTCATTGCTTTCCCAAGAGTATATGTCCTTTACAAAATGGTAATATACATGTGTTCACTAACCAGATAACACTGGCATAATCTTTAAAATATTTGATAGTTCTCAAGTAAGGTTAATACTACAGAATAACAAATCATTTCCTAATTATTAAAGACTCAAGGGGTTATATGAAAAAAAGGTTAGCGAACTCCAGAAGTAAAAGACTGCTAAAGGATAAAACGAACAGGTTACAATCTTAGGCTATTATGAATTAAAGAATAAGAATAAAAAGTTTAATTGTATGAACAGATTGAAAAAGAGACTACAATGAAGCTGGGAAAATGGCTTAGGGGAAAAAGTGCTTGCTGTGCAAGCTTGAGTTCAGATCCCCAAACCTATGCAAATTAGAGAGATCAGCAAGTGTCTGTGATCTTAGCATTCCTATGGTGAGAAGGGAGGCCAAGTCAGGGGAATTCCCACAACTGGTGCATCAGCGAGCCTGGTGTACACAGCAGCAAACGATGAGACTGGACTCCCTGAGGTTATTCTCTGACCTCACAGAACTGAGTACAGAGAGAGAGGGGAGGGAAGGAGGGGAGGGGGGAGAGACCAAGACAGAGTGACAGAGACAGAAAAAAGCCTCCAAATGCTGCATAATTTTCACTAAGTTACTTAAACTCTTCACATTGTTAGTGTAGCACTGGAGACAGTGGCAAACAAGTCAAAATAATAAATCTCTCTTACTAAGGATAAATATTAGAATGATTTACATAAAGTACTCCTCCTAACTTCATTCATGATTTTTAAAAACTGTTCTTTTAAGGATATATGTTTCTGTGTGTCCTTCTGTGTCTATTTATCTTTTGAACAGAATGGCCACTGAAGTGAAAGAAAGACTACTAAAAACAACACTGAGCTGAAACCATGCTGGGCAAGCCTGGCTCCAAGTTCTTGCCTCACCTCCTGCACAGCCTGTCTGGTCACTTGGATCTTATTTTGCATCCTCGAGCTTTACAAGCTTTTCTTTGTAGTGTTCACTTTACCTAAAGCATGTATTCCTCACATCCCACCTCAACCCATCACCAGCATCTCTGCCGCTTCTGTCGACCTCACATTCACCCATCAGGTCTCTACCCATAAGCCACTTCCTCCGTAGCTTTCTCTGCCCACTGCCTCCAACCCAAATTTGCATTTCCGTCATCCCATCAGGCTCCACATCACTGCTGTGTCCTTTGCTTAAGTGGGGATCTCTCCTACCACCTTTGTTAATCTAATAGATCTTAAATTGAACCCAGAATGCCAGGCACAAAACAGGCACTGGAATTAACATCTAAGAATGAAGGGATGAAGATCTGTCTCTAGTGACATTTGCAAATTGCCAATGAAAAGCTGTAATACTTAAAAAAGAAAAAGGTGACAGATCAGTGAAATCTATGTATATGGTCCTATAGTGCTGGTGTACTTGGCTATGTCTGGGAAAATGTCTTGTTACTTCTTACTACTTTGAAAGTACATCTCAGGTCTCTCCTCAGTACTGTGAGTTACATATTTGAAGTAGAATAACAGTCTACTCAGTCTGCTGAGTTTGCATGGGACTTGTGTATGCTGACATGAGATATTCTGAATGAAATACACAAAAATCATTAAAAAACAATAACAGTCTAGAATTAAATAGTTTTCTTTATCCTCTAAAAATTAAAAAATGTTCAAATTATTGCATTAGAATCGCACAGACAGATATTATGCTCCACTGTATCTTGCTTCCCAGGACAACAGAACTGACTGATAACATTCTGAAACTAACTAAAGTTTATTTTAAAAATGAGCTTTTTAAAGGAATTGTCTATAGCGGTGACATTCAAGTGATGGTAGTAAATATAAATGACTTCAAAGAAATCAGTGTCAAATATCAAGGCAAAAATGGAAGAAAGTTACTTTCTTTAAAGACTGGCCAGCCCAAGGGAGGCTGCCAGCCGAGTGAGACGGCCATGTCTGGCATGGAATTCACTCTCCACACATATTTCTTAAACTAACATTTTTCATGCTAACCTCTCATCCATTTTTTGCTCATACTGCTATATAAATATAAAAACAAAGAATTATCCATCTAAAATATTTTCCACATGATGAAATTAAAATTGTTCGGTGACTATAAAGTTTTATCAAATGGATATTCACAATGACATTGAATTTATACCTTACTCTTGAGCCAAATACCAAGTTTCTACCCAAACTAATATCCTTATTATTAGCTAATTTCATTTCAAATACTATTGGCTAGAATAGCAAAATCTTTTTCAGTTTTTGGTCTGAAACATTGCTTTCAATGTTTTGCTATTTTTGAACCAAGACAATTGTCTCAGAAAGGAACTTACAAGGCTTCGTGCAGCTCACCTCACCTCACCATGGAGTGGCTGATATTCATTTCTTATAGGCAGTAGAAAACCAAATGAAGAGCATTTCCTGAGAACATCCCCTGGCTACAAGTCTCCTTCCTGGAGTCCCTGACTTCCCACCCACTGTCTGTAATACCATGCGACTCTCTACTCCAATTTTACTCTTCTTCTGGAACTAAAATCTAACTTCCTGAAACTTTACAAATCAATTAGCCTCACAATGCCATTTATAGTCTTTTTTCAGTGATACATTCATAGGTCGACGCTAGGGATTAGATATTATAGTCTATGGATGCTTCTACATCAACCTTGATTTTATTACTATCTTTTAATAAATGTAAGTTTAAGACAAAGTATAGTATGTTTCCAAAAGTCATTTACAGGAAGGTAAAACCAAGTTTTGTATCTTGGCAGAAATTTTATTCAATATTCAATGATTATCAGTAATTATCATAATTCATCATTTAATTATGAAATTTGGGAAGGTAATGCATATATAACCTCAAAAGTGTCAAGTCCAAATGTACACACTATAGGATTTTACATAATCAGATTTTGTGCACTTAGGAAAGAGTATGAAATGCCTCCTCTAGATAAATCATATTTGAAGGAAAAATAAGTGATAAAATTAGGAAGAACTGAACATGAGAAAAATGAGGTCTGGACTACTAGTATTTTACAAGTATTTTACCCTAGAAAACTGCTCTCCCTGTAACAAGGAATGGTATCTTGAAACATGAGTTGGTAAGAACAAGAAATAGGAGCTAGGAAGGGAAGGAGGAAGAAAATGCTGCAATCATCCTATGGAAAAAAAACCTATCTATCAAATATACTGAAATACCATTACCTGGCCAAGCGAAATAACCCTCAATGAAATCGCCATACACTCTAGTCTCACTCCTACTTCACTGGAAACAAACATGTCCCAGAAGCAACACTGTATTTACCAACTCAGATTCAGAGCTTCCAATTAAAGATCTGCAGTTTATTACTCATTGGAATCTTTAAAAAAGGTCAATTTCCCTAAGAGTTGGGGTTTTAGAACAATATACAGTATTTGAATGCACATTTGTGTCCATCTGCTGGCCCGATAATGGCCTTTGGAGAAGGCGTTCACTACAGGCGTTGCGTGTCCTCACCTTCACGTTGGGTTTTGACAGCAGTTTCAAGAGCTCTCTGATCTCACTGCTTAGTGGCTTGTTCTGAAGCTCTTCAGCCAGCTGCAAGGGAGATTACATCAACATCAGTAACAGTTTGCAGAGCACTGTGAGGTTCAGCTTGTCAGGACTGAGGATCTGTGTTGTTCAAAGCTATTACTTCTCAGTGCTACAGAAGAAGTCAGCATCAAATCAAACAGACCATCAATCAGCATTCTTCTTTCCAGTTCCACAGTAGACCAGATCCAAGCCCAGGCTGAGTGCAACTGGAGTCATCACATCAGCCAGATCACCTTCTGATTTACTGCCAGGAGGGCAAATCCCAGCACTTCATCTGGCTGAACAGTCTTCTGCACCAGATGCAGACAAAGGACCATTTGTAAAAAGGACTGGATCAAACTTTGACACTGTACAAAAAAATTAAAAAGACAGCCTCTGAATGAAGTGGTGAAATCCACAGGATTTCCAGAACCCCACAGTAGCTGTGCTGTTCAGAGCTGGGGTAAAAAGAACTAGAATATTCCTAATAGAGTAAATGACCTGAAGCATTCATTATGTTTACTTACAGAGTCTAGGAAGTCTGTAACATATAAGCCACGTTCATCATAAACCCGTAATAATTTGACAACTACTTTGGTACCAAAAATGTTGACTATAAAAAAAAATAGGTTTGAGGTATTATCTTGAGTGATCCCTATGAAATATGAATGTGTGTGCAAGTATACTACATGATATCCTGTAAAAACATATCATTATCATTCATCAATTTAAATAATGGAAAACATAAAAAGAGATGTACCTATCAAGATTTCTTATCAATTTTAGCCTGTAAGAAAGATTTTATACATATATTTAATTTTTTTTTTGAGATAGGGTCTCACTATATAGCCCTGGCTGAACTGGAACTCACTATGTAGACCACGTTGGCCTCGAAACTCAGAGATTTGCCTGCCTCTGCCTCCTCAGTCCTGGAATTAATGGCATGCACCACCACATCTGACCACTTATAATTTTTATAAGAAATATTCAAACAGGAAAAAGATTAGAATTATGAAATACACAGTGTATAATTCAATATATATTCATTTAATCAATCTCTTCTTAAAACACTGCATGAAGCATCCATTTGCCCCCACTGTCTCCACCATGCTGAACTGACGGTTCTCATCTCTAGAAGAGGAATTTTCTGTAAGAAAAGAGGTAAAATATACACAAAAAGCAAAAATGGAAAGGCACTGGCAATGGCCCAGAATACAAAACTGCTTTCACTTTGTCAAGGTAACATTTCTTTACATACTTTTTAATCTATACAAACATCTCTACTTAAGAGTAATGTTACCTTGCTATAGATTTTTATTTTAAAAAATAAAAAGCAAAACTGGGAAGTAGAGAGATGACTCAGTAATTAAGAGCACCCGCTGTTCTTCTAGAGGACTAAGTTCAGTTCCCAGCACCTACATCAGGGGCTCACAACCACCTATAGCTCCAGATCCAGGGGATCTGACACCCTCTTGTGGCCTCCATGGGCATCTGCATACACATGGCATATGCACACACATACACGCAAACAAAAATAAGAAAAAGAAATCTTAAATAAGAGCAAAATTGTCATATTTTGCTTTGAGTGGGCTCAGGTACACTGATTTCGACAAATGCTTCCGAAAGCTTTCGTTAAGTGCTTTAATACTGTTTTTTTTGTTTGGTTTGGTTTGGAGGTTTTTGGTATTTGAGCCAAGGTCTCCCTGACTCCCTGTAGCCCCAGATGGCCTGGATCTTGCTATGTAGACCAGGCTGGCCTTGATCTCACAGAGATCCACCTGCCTCTTCTTCCTGAGTGCAGAGATTAAAAGCTCATGCAACCATGCCTGGGTCAATACTGGTTTTTAAGGCGCTTTCAATTACAGCTTACTCACTCAACTCTATTTATACCTTTATTCACCTTTAATTCAAAAGTTGGGGTTCTATACTGTGCAGGTAGACTTCTTTATGAAATATGCATTAAACACACTGATGTCTACAGATGAAGATCAAAGGGAAATACCTGGGGACTAAGCAGCACACGGTTTGGGTGTTAATTACATGAACATTATGTTATGCATTGGGACATAAAATATATGGAAGAAGATCAGCTTTGGAAGATTGTTGATTTGCTACATTAGGGAAAAATCAAAAAGCAACAAATAAGCTAGAAGAATCACCAGCCCACAGTCAACACACTCTTTGTCCAGGGTGCTCACAGCCTACTCAGCTGTGCTCTCAATTCATTCGAAAGTTAACAGTAGGAATCAGCAAGTGAGGTCCCCTTCCCCAGGCTTAAAATAAAATTATAGCGACAGGAAATTAACTACTCCATCAATGCCAACTGCTACAAAAAAATTTTTTTTTGGTTATAAAGGTAATTTGGAATGGTCTAATATCCATAAATCTTTACTGTACTTCATAATCCATTTTAGAAACAATCCTGCCTTTTATGTATTTAATATGCCCCACTCCTACCCTACTATCTGTCATTTTTTAGTACTGTCAGCAATATAACCATCTCATTTGTCTTTATTTCTCCAAAGCATTTTGCTTGTCTTGTGAGTTTCACAGAACACTAAGGTCTGACAGCTTCTCTCTCCATAGAATCTGAAGCCTCAAATTTCTATTATTTAATCACCACAGCATAATACAATGACAGGTACATGGCCAATTTTAGAACAAGAGAGTGAATGGAATCCATGCAGTATCAGCCCGAGCGTGGCGATGGCCGGGGTTGGGAAACATTTGCAGCTTCCTCTGGTTTTCCCCCAGAGGGTCACATACATCTGTCTGCACTGGGGTGGGTTCTGCCTCAGTCAGGTCTACAGCAGACATGTCCTTTGAGCTCAGAAAGGCACACTTACGTCATCGGCCAGGGCTGCCGCATCATGCAGAATGGGCACTGGGCTCTGCTTCTCATAGTAGTGGAGTTTTTCATGAATCTGGAAGAAAATGAAAGCAGTATGAGTTCCCCTGCTGGCAAACAACCACAGGCACTTGCAGACTTTTATAACAGTGAATAGAATCAATCTCTTGATCATTCTCAAGTCATGTGTTCAGATAAATCTAAAGATGGCACAGATCTGTGTGTAATTCATCCTCTACCAAGAGTCAAATGGAAAATGCATCTTCATCAACTAGAACCCACAGAAACACTAAACTTTTGTTTCTCCTCCTGAGGAAAATCCACAATTTGTAAACTATGCTGCCTCAAAATTTCAAGTATCAGTTCTATTCCTACTGAAATATAAACTACACACAAAGGAAAGCAATAGGCAGCAGCTCCAGTCTGACAGGATGTTTGCCAGAGCAGGGAGGGGCAGAAGCAGGACCCAGACTGCTGTTCCAAGGACTTACTGTTCTTTTTTATTTTTCAAATTGCTGTCATCCTCAAATTCAAATCTCAAAGAAACAAAGGCATTTCTCCTAACTATAGACATGTTTCACTATTTAGGTCAAATAACATCGTGTCTCATATTGTATACCGAGTAAATCATATTAATAATAAAAATAATTGGTCTTTTATTTCCCATCATCATGACCCAAGAAACACAAGCAAAAACGTATTTTAATGCATTTAATGCATTAGGCAAACCGAGTTCCTTTTAAAAATAACCTGGGCTGGAGAAATGGCTCAGTGATTAAGGATGCATACTGCTCTTACAAAGGAGCTGAGTTCGAGTCCCAGTACCCACATCAGGCAGCTCACAAATGCTTGCAACTCCAGCTCCAGGGAAATCTAACACCTCTGGCCTCCATAAGCACCAGCACTCACATGCACATACCCACACACAGATCTACATAATTACTTTAAAATATTTTATTTATTATTTACATTTATTTATTTATTGGACTCGAACCCGGGTCTTCTGCAAGGTCAGTGCTCTTAACTGCTGAACCATCTCTCCAGCCCCTACATAATTAATTTAATACACACAATCAAAATAATTTTTAAAATCTTTATAAACTCTTCTGGAGTCTAGTTCAGCAGTGGAGAAAATACCAGGACACATGTGTAGCTAGCCACACTTGCAGGTCGACCTTAACACTTTTTAATGCTTGAAAAATCACTTTAGCCTCTTCCTATTTATCGTTGAAGAAAACTGTCCTCCAGTGTATGAAAAACAATTGTACCTCACAATTTCCTGTTTTTAACAGGTATTACATAATATCTTCTTTTACTATCCTCTCTGTATATGTCTGGAAGACAGACTTTATTTTGATTAGCCAGATGCTCCTGCTGAGAAAGGATCCTGTAACCTCTTTGGCCACTTGGTGCAGAAGGTGTAAGGGCATCAGGGAAACTGTGGCCATTACAACATTACCAGATCAAGCAGGGCAAAATATTGATATGAAATCTTGGAACCTTTAAGTTTAAATATTTATCACATTGGAGTAATAAACAAATTTTAAAGAATGTAAGCTGTAAAAATAATTTTATGTAGCCATTAAACCATGATTTGAAACAAAACTCAGCTATACTAAATGCTGATTTTATTTAAATAACCACCACCAGTCTGCCTTGTCATATCCAGTAAATACTAAACTTCCACTATTCTAACACTCACCTATCTTTACTATGGTGGAGTTTTCTGAATGTCGGCTTCTTGCTACAGCAAACAGAAGCTTATACTTATTAGGCATCTGCCATGTGCCCATATCACCTACATAACAGGGGTCAGTAAACAAGACACAGTGGTTAATCTGCAAGGCCAATTTGATTGGATTTTGAATCCCATAGGAGGGACACCTCTGGGTGTGTCTCTGAGTATGTTCCCAGAGGAATTTAACTGAGGCAGGACAACCCACCTGGAAGGTGGGTGGTATCATCCCTTGCCTGGGTCCTAGACTGAATACAAACTAAAAAATGAAAAAGCAGACTGAGCACCCATGTTCACCTCTCCTTCTCTGACTGTGGCCCATATGACCAGCACCTCACAGTCCTGCCACCATGCCTTCCCTATGAAGGACTGTACCCTCAAACCGCAAGTCAGGATCAACGCTTCCTTCCTTAAGACTGTTTCGGTCAGATATTTTGTCACAGCACTGAGATAAGTAACTAATATGTAGGAATGGAGTCTTTAATGAGTGTAGTATTTTCATTTCTTGACCCTGATAAGAACATGAAGAAACATCATATGACTGTTTCATTTTATAGATTAAAAAGACACACAGGAATTAAATAACTCAATATGCTCCCATAGATGTGAGCCAGAGCTGGGTTTTCAAATCCTAGCCATCATCTCTGAGGCAGCACTCTTAGTGACCCATTTCCCTGACTCTCAGATGAACATGTCTCCCGAGATCCTAAATAGCCTCAGTCACTGGGCATGAGTGTAACCTGCAAGCAGGAGCTGGAAGGAACCTGATGGACAGGATGGAAGTCAGTGTTGGTTCCCAGACTGGAAGATCATGGCAGCAACTCTTCGTCCAGCTTTTCTTTCTGATAGCTTCCAACTGAGCTCTACTAATAACAGAACTAGAACCTGAAATCACAAGTTCCAAAGGTCATTTTCCACAGGCTGCTTTTCTGAATGTCTTTGAAAGCAGACCGTGTCTCCTCCATCACCTTCTCTATATACTCAATGTGGTAAAGTCCCAACACCCACTACCTACCCTGACCTTTGTACAATGTCCAAAAATTTAAAAATTTCTCCTACATTTTCAAAATGTTGTCAACCCCATGATGATACATGATTTATGTCACCACAGAACTTTAAAATCAAGTTGATAAGAAAGTAAAAACTGACTTCTAAAGCCAGGCACGGTGGCACATGCCTATAATCCCACCTCTTAGGAGGCTGAGGAGGAAGGACCATGAATTGGAGGCCAGCCTCAACTACAGAGCAAGACATTGGCTAAAGGTTTTTTTCTAAATTCTAAATAATTTTGAGCTGTTTACTATATTTCTAAATATACTGATAGAAATTTTCATTTTATTAATATTTATGAGACCCAGGGAAGAAAATGATCTTATAATTCTAATGCAATTAACAGGTTATACCTATCTCTGTCATTCAAGACTGTTTAATCCCAGATGCTAGACTACTCTGGCTCTGGAGTGTGAGAGCTGCAGGAACCAGCCATTACCACATGTGGCTATTGACACCTAACTGGTTAGTGCACTTGAGGAACTGAGTATTCAGTTTCCTCTCAAGCTAATAGCTTTCCTAGGGGAGAACATGGCTTAACTTTATACCATACATGCTATAATTTACCTTTATCTCCCTGAAAATTTCACTCTGCTATATTTTGACAAATTTTCCTAGGTAGGAATATTTTAGACCACAAGAGACAATTGTATACATAACCAAAAAGGTAGTTTAGTCATCAAAAAGCAAGCTAGTATCCATTAGTAAGTAATACAAATAGGCAAACTGGTAAGTTTCACTTATTTTAACTAAATACCATGCAGGAAACCTGGGCACTTCACTGTTCTCTCTTGAGCAGCTGGAAGAGAAGTTGCTGAGGGAAGAAAGGGGTTAAGGATGAAGATATCTGAAGAAAAGAGGAAGGAGAGGCTTAGTAAACTAATTTTGTATGATAGAAAGACATACTCCAAAGTAAGATCCTGAAACAAGGTGCAATTTTAAATGTGCTTTTTTAAAAAAGGGAATTTCTAAATACACTTACATGTGCTCTATTAATTTTTAATTATATGTATTTGTGTGTGTGTTTGTGCACATGTGCACGTGTGTGTGCATGTGTGAGTGTAGGTGCCCGCAAGAGCAGAATAGGGCACCAGATCCCCTGGAGTCGGAGTTACAAAAACTCATTAAAAATATCATTTTGGGCTGGAGGTATAGCGCAGGTGGTAGAGTGCTTGCTTAGCATGCACAAGGCCATGGGTTTCATCCACAGCACTGCATAAAACGGCATGCTGGTGCACACCTATAATTCCAGCACTTAGGAGAATCAGAAGTTCAAGCTCGTTCTCAGCTACATAGGAATTTAGGGGCCAGCTTGACTACCACTCTGACCATCTTAAAAAAAAAAGGGGGGGGGTGCCAGGAATCTGACTTTAGTTATACATGTAGAACTTTTAAAAATTAAGCTACAATAATAAAACTATATATGGAGCTGTGTAAGTGTCCAGGTGAAGTCATTAACAAGTTCAACAATGGAGAGAGTCATCTGACCAACGCTGTCTTCAGAGCTAGAGTAAACAAACCAAACCTATAATCTTTACAGCTGGTTTCTAGCTATAAGAAAAATAACCAATGCTGAAAACAGCTGTTTGGTACCTCTCCTGTTGTGCCAACGCCAGCACATGCCTGTGCACACAAAACTTCTTTCCTGTCTTTCGTTATTGGTGTTTGCATCATTTTGTTTCTGAGATAAGGTCTCACTCTGTAGTGCAGACGGGCCTCAGGTCTGCCTTCCTGCTTTAGTCTCCCAAGCACTGTGGCTGCAGGTAGCCTCTTCTCGGCCTGGCTAGGCTACTTTATTTATTTAAAACTTGGATTGAGGAAGCAGGGGAATTCTGATTATTAAAAAAAAAGAGGACACAAAGTTGGAGAGTGGAGGGAAATGGGATTGGATCTAGGAGGGTAAATGTGATCACATACATTCTATGAGATTCTCCAAGAATAAAGAGATAGAAATTATATATTGGGCTGTGTGGGATCGTTTTTTCTTTTTGATTTTTTTTAAAGTAATAATGCTCTTTAAAGGCAAAAAAAGGAGAGAGGGAGAGAGAGGGAGAGGGAGAGGGAGGGAGAGGGAGAGGGAGGGAGGGAGAGAGAGAGAGAGAGAGAGAGAGAGAGAAATTAATAATATCTTTCTTCCAAAGGAAAAAGTCAAGGGTTGAGAGGGAAAAAAGGAACAATAAAGAAAGCTTATACCTCCACATTCAGAAAAACCACAGGGCAAAGCACCAGAGCTAACTGCATGTTCCCCTTTCAAATCTGATGCTGCCAACAACTCTGTGTTTGGGTAATGTTACTGGCCAATACAATACCTCCAACAAACTGATGGGACTTCACAAGCTTATTCTGATCCTTTCTTTAATGAGATCTAGTATAATTTCATCTTGTTGTAAACCTATACTATCATGTGAAATCACTTCCCATGCATCATACATTTATCAAGAATAATTCAAAGAATGAACATTCAATTTCACTAAATGCCTTTTGAGCAAATATTGCTGTATGAGTCTTTTAAGTATTTTCTTTAGAATTTTCACATCAATATTCTAAAGACCAATACTTGCTATTCGGTAGAGTCTACATTGGGTCTAGGCATTCAATGCTATATTTATTAGCATGCTGATTAATTTTTAAGGTCAACGTCACAAAATCTAGAGTCACCTAGGAAGAGGGAATTTCCAGATCAGATTGGCCTGTGGTTCTGTCTGTGAGAGATTGTCTTGATTAATAATTGATGTAGAAGGGTCCAGCCCACTGTGCAGCACAAGGAAGGGAGCTGAGCAAGAACAGGAGTGAGCAGCACTCCACCACGGCTTCCACTTCAGTTCTTGCCCCGACTTCCTTTAATGACTGTGACCTGGGGTGTAGCTGACATAATCCTGCCCTCCCCAAGCTGCTTTTCATGTCATCACAGCTACATGTAAAGGTAGTGACCCCATATGTTCCTCAGTGCAAGTTCACTCATTGGGATCTAGTAGTCTCTCTAGAGTCCTTCCCATTAAGAAGATCAGCTCTTCCTCACCCAGCAGTAATCAGTTGCCAATAATTCTTCAACTAAGACTAGGGCCTGCTGATAGTTCTGTGCTGGGTTTTTGCCTGCTTAAGTTTGCATGTGTCTTGTGCGTGCTGACACCATTGCTGTAGGTTTATATGAGATGGGTCCCAGGCGCCTGCAGGATTATTCCCTATGGTCATGCATCTCTTCCCTGGCTCTTATAATCTTTCCGCCCCTCTTCCACAATGGTCCCTGAGCCCTGGGTGGGTAGATTTTAACACAATAGGTTCTGTCCAAGGACCCACACTCTGCAGACTCTTATTCTCTGTGTTTTGATCATTTGTGACCTTTTGCATTCCTGGCCCTCCGTTGCATGAGGAAGCTTCACTGATGAGAGTTGAAAGATGCATTGTGTTCTCTTCATCCCTTGTTCTATGTTCCGTGAGCCTTAGCTGTAGAAGTTGCATCCTAGATGCCTTAGGCAATTTACAGACAATCTCTGTATGTGACCAGTTGTGGAACTCTGCAATTATCTGTCTCTTGAAAAAGAAGCTTCTTTGTTGGGTGGTGACTGGGATAGTTGTCTATAAATTTAAGGATCCATATTTTGCAAATAGTAAGAAATTATATTTGTCTACAGATGTGAAAGTCTCAGTGTTTTCTCTAAGATCTATGACCTCTCCAGCTATGTATACTTGGGTATGTTTACAGAACCATACATGAGTTTTTTCCCACTGAGTGGGCGTTAAGTCCAATTAGGTAGCTGTTGATTACCCCCAAGATAACAGAGCCACTATTGTACCAATGACGTTTGCTGGTCACTGATGTGATTTTTTAGGCCTTGAAGAACAGGAGAACATTGACTGATGTTCGTGGTGCTCTTCAAAGCTAAAAGAGCTAGCCTTCAGGGGAGGTGATTTCCCTCCATCAGTTCTAGCTCCATTGCTCCAAATTCTATGTCCAAAGTATGTCCTGTCTTTAGCAATAGGGTCTTAACATCCAGTTCTGGGAGGCAATCAAGAACTATAGCGATAGCTTGTGTAATTTTGGAAGTCTCTTGGATTACCCTGGCCAACAACTCAAAGGAAGGTTTCTCCTGTCTGGCACTGTTTCTTGTTATGTAGTCTTTAGCTATACTCAGAGACTCATGTAGAGAGAGTGTATGTGTAATTTTTCAGTAGGTTTTTGGATTAATACAATTCCCTCTGGGTTAATTTTTTATTTTTTATTTTTTACTAGCTAGGCACTATTTATCTCTCCTCTTTCTCAAAAAGGTTAAATCACTTCATCATATGTATTACTGGAAGACAAAGGCATGCTGCATTCACTGAGTATCATACATCTACCTGCAAAGGTTTTATAAACAGAAGATGGGTGACAATTTGCATAGCGTAGATTTTTGACAATTTGTTTTTTCCATTATTTGAGAACTACTTAAGAACAATCAGTGCAGAACATGATCACTTAAGGAGATGAAAGACTAGATAGTACAGTCACTCAGAAATGAGATGTTTTCTTCTCCCATTTTTACTTCTGTCTTCTATTCAAAAGACAAAGATAATGATCAGGAATGTAGGAAGTCTCCAAGAGGCTTTTATTTTCATTTTAGTCACAATATACAGTGTGACAGTTTGAATGAGAATGTTCCCCATAGGATTCAAGTATTTGAAAATCTGGTCCCAGTTGGTGGCGCTGTTTGTGGAGATTTAAGAGATGCAGCCTTGCTGGAGGAAGCATGCCACTGGGGGAGGGCTTTAAGGGTTTTTAAGCCTTTTTTTTTTTCTGAGTCTATGTTACTTCACTTAGTATAACAGTTTCCTGGAAGTCACTTCCCCTGAAGGCTACCTATTATAGCTTTGGAAAGTACTATGCAAGGTGCTAAGGGAGAGTATCAATTGATAGTCCAACACCAGCTCCAAGACCAAATAACCACATCGATGACATGCACAGCATATGACAGTGGTGCAGTAGAAGCACTTTTATCTTGGGGGCAATCAACAGCTACCTAATTGGACTAAAAGCCCACTCAATGGGAGGAAACTCATGTGTGGTACTGTAAACAGCCAAACACATATGGCTGGAGAGGTCATAGATCTTAGAGAAAACTGCAAAACTGTCACATCCCTAGACGAACGTAATTTCTTACTATGTGCAAAATATGTAGCCTTATATTTACAGAAAATATCCCAGTCACCAAAAGCTTCTTTTGCACCAGTCAGATTATTAGAGTACCATAACTGGTTACACAAAGACATTGTCTGTGAATTGCCCAAGTCTAAGTAGCACATCTACAATACAACCTCTACACCTATAACATGAGCATAAAACATAAAACAATGGGTAAAGAAGACAACAATGAATCTCTCAGCCCTCATTAATGAAGCTCCCTCATGCTACAGAGTGCCAAGAACACAAAAGGTCACAAATGGCCAAAGTCTAGAGACTAAGAAAGAGTCTGCTGAATGCTGGTCCTTGAACAGGACTCCTATATTAAACTGCACCCACCAAGGGCTTAGGGACCATTTCAGAAGAGGGGACGGAAAGACTGTAAGAGTCAGGGAGGAGGTGCATGACCATATGGAAATAGGGTCCTACAAGCTCCTGGGACGCTGTTCATATGAACCTACAGCAATGGTGTCAGCATACACAGAACTCATGTAAACTCAAACAGATAAAAACCCAGCATAGAACTGGGGGAAAATGGACAGTTGACTCCAATCTAGAAATATTGATAACTGATTACTGCTGGGTAAGGAAGAACTGATCTTCCTAAAGCAAGACACTCTAAATAGGCTGACTAGACCTCAGTAGATGAACTTGCACTGAGGAACATCTGGGGACACTAACTTGACACAATAGGCCTTAAGACAAATGACAGAATGTATGAACTTCAGTTGGGGGGGGGTATGGGAGGATGCCAGTGTGGAAGGGGGTATAAAAATGATTAAGATTGAGGTGGCATATGCCTTTAATCCCAGCACTTGGGAGGCAGAGGCAGAGGGATCTTTATGAGTTCGAGGCCAGCCTGGTCTACTTAGTGAGTTCCAGGACAGCTGGGGCTACAAGGAGACCCTGTCTCAAAAAAGACAAAAAGATTGAGATGTTCTGTATGAAATACACAAATATTTGTTTTTTTAAAAAAGGAGTTCTTAAGCCTTGTCCACAATCTCTCTCATTTCCCGTGCCTGCTTGAAGATATGAGCACTTGGCTTTCCACTCCAGCTTCCTCTGTCACATCTCCCCTGCCGTGACGGACTCTGACCACTCCAGAATCATAATCCTGGTAAATTCTCCCTTTACAAGCTGCCTTGGTTGTGGTGTTTTGTTTTTTTAAATCACAGCAACAGAAAAGTAACTAATATATCTAGTATACCATTTTTTTAACTTAAAAAAAAAAGGGGTGGGGAGTATTAAGGATGGAACCCAGGGCCTGTACAAGCTAGGCAAGTATTCTCCCACTGAACTACATCTGCAGCCCACCTTTACATAGACATATATAACTGGGAATGTGGAGCAGTTGAAGAATACTTGCCTAACACAGGCCCCATGCTCAGCACAAACAATCACACCCAATCCCCCCCCCCTGCAAAAAAAAAACAAAGAAACAAACACTTTTTAAAAAAATCTGCCACATGAAATCAAATGCTAATTGTTAATGCTTGTAATGGTTGACATTGTCAATTTGCATGACATGGAATTACCCAGGGGACAAACCTCTGGGCATGTCTGTGAGGGAGCGTCTAGATAAGATTAACTGAGGGGGGTGGGAACCCAGCTTAAGTGGGAGCAGCACCACTCCATGGATTTGGGTCTTGGACTGAATGGCAATGAGCAGCCAGCTGAGCACAAGCATTCATCTTTCTGTTTCCTGAATAAATGGGTGATGTGCCCCTGCCTGGAGTGCCTGCCCCCATGATAGACTGTGCCCTCAAGTTATGAGCCATGCTTTCTGTCAGCATTTATTCATGGCAATGAGAAAAGTAGTAATAATTTTCCATTTCTGAAATGGGTTTAAACTTAAAAAAAAAAAAAAAAAAAAAAAAAAAAAAAAAAAAAAACGAGTATTTTGGCACATACTCATAATCCCCACACTCAGAAGACTGAGGCAAGAGGATCCCAAGTTTGGGGTCAGCTTGTGCCACACAGTGAAATCCTATATCAAAATTAAAAGTTAGTTAAGATTTTACAGAAGATATACTACCTGTACACACAGTATCAAAACCAAACAGACTAATGTATACATACTTCAGGTAGTTTATGAAATAAGCCATAAGAGAGAGATGGCTACAAACTCCCCCTTCCACCTCTTCTTTCCTCCAAGGGGAAAATTACGCTGAAACTGCTGTATACATCCTTATACACATTTTTATGTCATACACAAGTATCTACAACAGTATCTGTTACTATGCATGTCTTCAGTGCAGATGGTGTTGTTCCTTTACAACAATTTTCACTCACTTTTATATCATTATATCTAAGTTGACATGCAGGGATTTATGTTAACAGCTGTGGAACACTGGAACATTCAATTAATTTACCAAGGTCCATTAGCACGTAATCATATAAGCAGTGTTTAAATAGTCACTCTTTGTCCAAAGAATGGCATGGCTGTTTCTATTCATCTGTTGCTGAACAAGACTCCTCTCTGAATGAGGATAGATGCTTACAGATGTTGGACTGTTTTGTTTCCTCTATTCTCACCAGCACTTGGGTGTACGAGACTTTCTATCTGCCAAATTGCTGAACAATGGAAAAGCACAATTGTTTGAATTAGTGTCTCCTCAAATCTACAACTTAACTTTTCATAATGGTTTGTGAGGAAGGCACAGAAAGCTGTTCCCCAAACTCAGTTCTCCCCTTCCACAGTAAACAAAATGCAGCTGGGAAGAAGGCTACATCCCGGGATGAGTGGTTAGCCTCCTCCCCTCACCCTGAAGCTAGGGTAACATACATGGTTAGCTCCCAGGATGAGAGGTCCAGTATAAGCTCTAATACTGATTTTTAAAGGCTGAAGCTGGATACAGGTTATAACAAGACCCTGAGTTCACAAATCACCTCCTGGAGGAGTGCAATACTTCATCTTAGCATATCCCCTTCAAGGGTTCCTGAGAAGGTACACATACTGAAATAAAACACTGACTGAATATGAAAATTATTACATGTTTAATAACAAGTGCTTAAGGAATGGGAACTTTTTTTTTACATTTTTATTTGTGTGTGTGTGTGTGTGTGTGTGTGTGTGTGTGTGTGTGCGCGCGCGCGCCTGTCCGTGTGTCTCAATGTGTACACACATGTGTAGAGAACAACTTGCAGGAGCCAATTCTTTCCTTCCACCATGTCGATCCTAGGGACAGAATTCAGATCGTCAGGCTTGGTGGCAGGCACCTTAACCCACTGAGCCATCTCAATGGCTCAGGAATGTGAACTCTAATTAACTTAATTTGGTCATTATACATTATATATACATATAAAATTATGACACTATAACTCATAACTTTGCACAGTTAAAATAAATTTTAAAAAACTTCATGGGTACAGTGGAGAATTCCTCATGCACACTGACACTGGAGTACTGGGGAGAAGCCACAGGAGTGTCTGATCTTAGTAAGACAGAGGAATGCAAGGCATAGACAGAAAAAAGCTCAATGTATTTGGCTACATTCAAACAATAATGTCTGTTTTCCTGGAACAACTGTCTTATCCAGGATACAAAAATTGTAATGGTTTAGATACAATAGAAATAGAATCACCCTGTAGCCCCAACTGGTCTGAAGCTTGCTAAGTAGATCAAGCTGGCCTTGATCTCTTAGAGATCTGCCTGCTTCTTGTCTCCAGAGTGCTGGGATAAAAGGTGTGTACTACCACACCCAGCTAATAGAATCCCTTGGTGCTCAGAACAATATTCTAGAGAAAGTAGGGAAGGGATACTTTCCAACGTTTTAGAGACTCAGCAACAATGAAACTCAACTTGAATCATAACAATTCAGAAGTAGGCAACCTATTTCACTCTGAAACAGTCCAATATTGATATATGAATCTTCCATCCTTTTATGGTAATTAGATTCACTTAGTCAAAAAAAAAAATCTGTACTTCACACATTTGTTTCTTTAACAAATGATGTTGGCAAAACTCAATGACCACATGTAGAAGAATGATATTAGAGCTTTATTTCTAATTCCCATAAAAATCAAATCACAATGGATCAAAGACTTCAATGTAAAACCTGAAACTGCCAAAAAACAAAAACAAAAAAAGGCAGGAGACATGCCACAATACATCGGCACAGGTAAGGACCTTCTGAATAAGACTTCATTTGTTCAGGATTTTAATGCCAACAATTAACAAATTGAACCTCATGAAACTAAGAAGTTTCTGCACAGCAAAAGAAACAAGTGAAGAGGAAGCCCACAGAGTGGGAAAGAATCTTCGCCAGCTACAAATCCAGGAGAGGATTGACACCAAGAATATACTGACTTTAGAGTTCTCAGAAGAGAAAATACAAATGGCTAAATATCTAAAGAAAGTGTTTAATATCCTTAGCAATCAGGGAAATGCAAATTAGAACTATTTTGAGATTTCATCTTACCCCAGTCAGAATGGCCACAATTAGGAAAACAAATGACTGTTGAGTAGAATGGTAGTAGTAGGCTCTCCCTGATGGCCTGCAGCTTATCTAGATAATAGTGTCTGGTATGGACTCCCTGTTGTGAAGTGGGCCTTAAATCCAATGACAAGGCGATTGATCGCTCCCATAATATTCATGTCACTGTTGCATCACCGGGCATATTTTGCCAAGCCAGTTGCCACTGTAGTTCACAGGGTTCGTGGTTGGGCAAGGTTAATGATCACCTTTCTCTTCAGTAACAGGCATAGCACCTTCTAGTACTATAACAGTTAGTCATTAGATATGAAGCTTCAAGGCCAATACCAGTTTGATTTATCTTTGTTCTGTGACTCAGATAATTTAGTCTTACATGCAGTTCTGGTGAATAACTAAGGGCGATGGCAACAGTCAGTATTATTTGAGGGTCTATGGGCTCTCTCTGGTCAACAACTCCAAAAGAGGGAGTCCATTCCTGGCATTAGGCTTTTCATTTGCTAGCCTACCAGGGCCATTGAACCCCTTTGCTAAACTATTTCACAATGGCTTACTGTTCTATCCATAGATCACTACATCCCTTAACTCTCACCACAGGAAGTTCTTGCATCAGATGGCGATTAACACAGAGATCCACATACACACAATATGCAGAAAATAAGAGATGGCAAAATGCTTAGAACTAAATGACATACTGTACAGCAACTTCTCCTCCAAAAGCTCAGGGATCACTGAGGAAGAGGAGATGGAAAGACTGTAAGAGCCAGAGGTGGTAGATGAATACAAGGAAACTGTGTTTTCTGGATACCACAAGGCTGCACAGATGAACCCGCAGGGTTTATGAAAAAAATGCACAAGACCTGTGCAAACCCAAACCAGACAGGGGCTCAGCATGGATGGTAAGGGAAGGTAGGCAGGAAGCTCCAGTCCTAGCTGAGATTCTATTGGTAACTGATGGATGCTGGGAGAGGGAGAGTCAGTTTCCCTACTGGCGTGATGCCTAGTAGGTTGACCATACTCCAGGGCATGCTCCCACACCCAGGAGCATGTGGGAGGCACAAAATGGAATTGTCAAGTCTTTTAAAAACAAAAATTAAATAAGTAAAATAAAATAAAATAAAAGGATAACAATGGAGGGCACGAAATAGGGGAAGGGGAAAGGACTGGAGATGGGAGAGGGGAAAGGAATGCAGATGGGGGAGGGTAAAGGAATGCAGATGGGGGAGGGGAAAGGACTGCAGATGGGGGAGGGGAAAGGACTGCACATGGGGAGGGGAAAGGAATGCAGATGGGGGAGGGGAAAAGACTGCAGATGGGGGAGCGGAAAGGACTGAACATGGGGGAGGAGAAAGGGCTGCAGATCGGGGAGGGGACCTAAATGTGATCCCCTGTGTGCAGGTAAATGGATGGAACTAGAAACTGTTATACTAAGTGAAGTAACACAGACTCAGGAAAAAACAAACAAACAAACAAAAAACCAACGTATGTTCTCCCTCATATGTGGATCCTAGCACCAAATACTTGTGAGTATGTATCCAGATATAACTACAGGAACCAGGATAACGGAAAGGAAACAGGGAGGTAAAGGAAAAGAAATAATCTGAAAGAGAAGAACCGTAGGAAACAGGCCTTAATAAGGGAAATATGGATAAAAATGGAGTTATTTTAAGAGGCGGGGAGAGGAAAGGTTATACAAGGAACCTTGGGGATAAAGGGAAAGAACAGAGTTCAAGAGAGGTGGGACCACAGGAGAAGAGTATTATTAAAGGAGAAATGGGGAAAAAGGGACATTTTAAATGGGAAAACCATGGTGGAAGGGTTAGACAATGAGAGAGATAAATAATGCCTAGCTAGGTTTAAAAAAACCAGAGGGAACCATATTAATCGAACAACCTACTGACAAATTATACATACAACTAGTTCAAGGAACACAATACATGTCTAGGCAAGGTTTATCTGGGAATGTTGGGTCTTTGCCCAAGCTTTATCTACATAGTACAAGGTAAACAAAAGTATCAGAGTGGTGGAACTAACCTTCTTGGATGTCTAACAGCCATATTTTGAGGCCTATACTAATTTGGTCCAAGGGACATAAAGGACAGTTTTTGCTCCTTGCCCTCCTAGGTCAGCTAAGCTACAGAGGACAATGAAAATCTCTAAAAATGTCCTGTAACTGTGGTGCATCATCTGTCCTCTTGAACAAGGAGGCCATGGAGACCCCACCAAATAGACTTGAACCAGTGTCCAGTCTGCAAAGAGGAGGGTCAACACAGAGGAAACATTTCCTCCATGCTTCCAACTTAAGCCACCCATGGTTGAGAAGAACCTTTGACTTATCTTCACATAGATGGAACTGGTAAAAAGAAAGGAGCCACAGGCTCCTCCCAAGCCCATGTGACCCCTGAAGAACAGATCCTCCAACAACCTTAAAAGTAAAAATAAATTGGTTTATCTGGGCTAAATGTATGGTCTTAAACACCCAAAAGGAAAGTATAACCAAAGATTAAAGGAATCAATATAATTCCTTAAGAGTCCACGTGTATAGCTAAAAGCTACATAACAAGAAACAATGCCAGACAGGCGATACCTTCCTTTGAGTTGTTGGCGAGGGTGACCCAAGAGACTCCCAGACAATAACCCATAATAGAACTGAGAAAATGAATAGCAGACCCCAATCTTATCTAAAGGAATATTGACAACTGATTGCTGCTAGACGAGGAAGAGTTGATGTTCCTAAAACAAGGATCTCCAGATAGGCTGACTAGATTCTGCAGATGGACAAGCACTGGGGAACAGATGGGGAGCATTGACAACACAGTGGACAGTAACAGGGATGACAGAGTATATGGGCTCCAGTGGGGTGGGGAAGGCTATGGGAGGGTGCCATTTGGGAAGTGGGTATATAGATGAATAAGATTGTTTGGGATGTTCTGTATGAAATACACATGAAAAATATAAACACATTTTTTAAAATGAGTTTTATTTGAGGAAGAAGCATAAAAATTTGCTTCATGTTAACTAGTAGAGGTGAAACACATTACCACTGAAATCTACCTGATGATTTTATATCCATGTTCAGGTGCCAAGGATCTCAGAAAGTAACTGACTGTGACTAGTAATAATCAGATACATAGAGATTAGAGATGCATGTGCAAACATCTAAGTGTTAATAGCCTTAAAAATGAGTTTTTTGATTCACCCTCCCATCTCTCCCACGAGTCTCTCCTCCTAGTTTGAGTCCTGCCCCATTCCTTGTCTTGGGGCCCCAGACACCTGGGCAACCAACACTGCTTCCTAATCCTTTTCATCCAGACCAATGTAGTGCCTTCTCTGGGCCCCAGGAGCACTGCGCCTGGGGCTGGCCCCGCCCTCACCTTCCTCTGCTTCCCTGGACCTACACCACCCACCAGCCTCTTCTGGGACATGGGGGTTGACATTTCCTCTTCATGATCCTTTGCATCCAGACCAACCCAGCTCCTCAGTGCAACCCCAGGAGTCCTTGGGCCCTCTTCCCACCCCATCTGCCTTTGCATCTCTAGGTAGCACGGCCACCAGCTGCCCTAGAGCAGCATCTTTCCTGGGCCAGAGACCAGTCCAGCCCCCAAATTCCTGTGGCCAAAATCGTTCCCAGAGGGATCCAGACCTTAGGAGAAAGCCTGAAAACATCTGAACCTCATCTGAATTGTGCCTCTGTGGAAACTCCTGACACAAAAGCAATCTGGCCACTCTGATATGAAATCAAAAGAGAGAATTGGAAGCTTAGACGAACCAGCTTTTCATCCCCAAAAGGAAACCACAAAGACACATAAAGTTCACAAAAAGAAGCAGACCGAAACTTGAAGAATTGAGTATCACACAAGAATCAGAAACGACAAAAGATATTCACATGTCAAAATCACAGAGAAAAAATAATAACATGAAAAACCAGAATAACATATCCCCACCAAATACCAATAGTCCTCTAGAGGAGTACAATGAGAACCCCCTAGAGATAACAGAGGACATGGAACTCAAAAGAACAATTTAAAAAAAAAGATAAAAGAACTCAGCACATTTAAAGAATACACAAACAAACCAAAGAACTGAAAGAAGATATGGATAAATTTCTGTACGAATTCAGAAGAGTAAGAAATACTGAAGAATACTCAAGCTGAAATTGTTGTGGAAAATCTTGTGACTGATTTTGCCTTTTGCCTTACATACCTATCATG
>NW_008353342.1:6058403-6059225 GCF_000622305.1 Nannospalax galili
GTAATGCCTATATCAAAAGGGTGTGGGAAAAAAATCCAAGGAGTATAACTGTGGAAAAGCACAGCTATATTGAGAATGTAAACAGAAATAAAATGGACAGGACTCAATACTCATCTTTCATTAATAACTTTAAATATTAATGGACTGAACTCCCCAGTCAAGAGACAGAGAATATGTGAATGGATTAAGAAACAAAACCCATCTTTTTGCTGTCTTCAAGAAACTCATCTCACTTTCAAGGACAGACACTATCTCAAAGTGAAAGGATGGAAAAAAATATACCAAGCAAATGGTACTAAGAAAAAAGCAGGCATAGCAATTCTAATATCAGACAAAATATACTTTAACCTAAAAGTAATCAGAAGAGACAAAGAGGGCCACTTCATTTTGATCAAAGGAACAATGAATCAAGAAGATATTACAATCACGAGCATATATTTACCAAACTCTGGGGCACCCAACTTCATCAAAACATTACTATAGGACTTTAAGACCCAGATTAACCCCAACGCAATAATATAGGAATTCAATACTACACTGTCTCCATTAGATAGATCAATAGGGCAGAGAGTTAACAGAGAGACATCTGAATTAAACAATACCATATATCAAATGGACTTCACAGACATCTACTGAGTATTCCACCCAAGTACCAAAGGACATACTTTCTACTCGGCACCCCATGGAACCTTCTCCATAATCGACCATATACTGGGGCACAAAACAAACCTCAACAAATAGAAAAAGACTGAAATAATTCCATGTATTCTATCAGACCACAATGCAATAAAGCTTACAATCAACACCCGAAGAAGCCAAAAT
>NW_008353342.1:6059978-6079779 GCF_000622305.1 Nannospalax galili
TCTCACACCAAAGCCTGGCAAAGATACAACCAAAAAAGAAAACTATAGACCCATATCCTTAATGAACATAGATGCAAATATTCTCAATAAAATACTTGCTAACCGCATACAGACACACATCAAAAAGATCATACACCATGATCAAGTTGGCTTTATCCCAGAGATGCAGGGATGATTCTATATAACTAAGTCAATAAACATCATAAATCATATAAATGGGCTCAAAGACAAGAACCACATGGTCATATCAATAGATGCAGCGAAGGCCTTTGACAAAATTCAACATGCATTTATGCTCAAAGTCCTAGAGCGAATTGGACTGGAGGGAACATACCTCAACATAAAGCCTATGTTCTCCCTCATATGTGGATCCTAGAACCAAACCCTAATAAGTGAGTATGTATCCAGACATAACTACAGGAACCAGGATAATGGAAAGGAAACAGGGAGGTAAAGGAAAAGAAAGAACCTGAAAGAGAAGAACAATAGGAAACAGGCTTTAATAAGGAAGATATGGACAAAAATTGGGTTAGTTTAAGGGAGAGGGGAGGGAAGGTTATACAAGGAACTTAGGGGATAAAGGAAAAGAAGGAGCTCAAGAGAGGTAGGACTGTAGGAGCGGGGTATTCTTAAGGGAGAAAGGGGGGAAATGGGAGCACCTTAAGGGGGAAAACAATGGTGGTGGCATCAGACTAGCTAGGCATTATTTATCTCTCACATTGTCTCACCACCGGACTAGCTAGGCATTATTTATCTCTCACATTGTCTCACCACCGGACTAGCTAGGCATTATTTATCTCTCACATTGTCTCACCACCGGACTAGCTAGGCATTATTTATCTCTCACATTGTCTCACCACCGGACTAGCTAGGCATTATTTATCTCTCACATTGTCTCACTGGTGGTGAGACAATGTGAGAGATATATAATGCCTAGCTAGTTTTGAAAACCAGAGGGAACCATATTACTCCAACAACCTACTAACAAATTATACATAGCAGATCAAGAAATATGTCTAGCTAAGGTTTATCTGAGAACAACTGGTCTTTGCCCAATATTTATCTACCTGACACAAAGCAATTAAAAGTACCAGACTGGTGGACCTAACCATCTTGGGTGTTTAAGACATACTTTAAGGTCTATACTAATTTGGTCAGAGGGACATAAAGGACAGTTTTTGCTCCTTGCCCTCCTAGGTCGACTAGTTCCAGGGGACTACGAGCATCTCTCAAACTGTCCTGTAATGGTGGTGGGTCACCTGTCCTCTTGATCAAGGAGGCTGAGGAGACCCCACCAGATGGACTTGAACCAGTGTCCAGTCTACAAAGAGGAGGGTCAACACAGAGGAATCACTTCCTCCATGGTTCCAAGCGAAGCCAACCATGGTCGAGCAGGACCTTTGACTTATCTTCACATAGGCGGAACTGGTAAAAGCAAGAAGCCAGGGGCTCCTCCCAAGCCCATGTGACCCCTGTGAGATACCAAATCAAGCTGTTCTGTGAACTTCCAAAGTATCATTTTATCCAAATGTACCATGCTGTGGATTTTAAAATTTAGTAGAAATTGATATACTAGGAGGCGAGCTTGGCAATTTAGAAGTAGGTACTGTTTGAACTATACATAAAATCTCCCCCCTCCCCAAAATACCTAATTCTATCCCGTCCAATTCTCTGCCTCTCTGATCGACATGAGAAGGCTAAGCAACTCCATATGTACATGCTGAGTCTGTTTCACCAGACACTTGCCTGCTCTAGACATACATCTATTAAATTTCTACCTCTGCCAAAGCTGCTACTGCACAGGGATCCAGGTTTTACTATGTAAACGCAGACTGTGTGGGTATAATATGAATTTGGAAGGAGTGGCAGCAGAAAGTTGACTTTGTAACTAAAATGAAATAATACTTTTCATCAATCTCCAAAGAATAAAATAAATCTAATATCATTAAGGAACTCAATATTAAAAAACACCTTCTAGGTAACAAAAATTACACCATTAATACTACTGATTGCTCCTCATATATCTAATTATATGACTGCCAAAAAAATGAGTCAGACTCGCAATAATTTTATTTTTTACATTTTTCTCTTAATCACTGCCAACTTTAATGTTTTATTCAAATAGGTGTTTATTCTGTTAAATGAATGAACGTGACTACTTCCAATGACTACTAATAACTGTAACACTAACACATAGTGAGTGCTACTATAACCAGACTGGGTACTTCATGTGATTGATCCCTTTGACTTTCACAGCAGCCCTCTGACCATTATGACTCCCACACCATGGACTGCCTATATACCACAGGTTTGGTTGAGATGAAATACAATTTTTGAATTAGAAAATATAATACTAGTTAAGGAAGACAAGAAGGTGGGAAAAGTTTCCTACCAAAAAGGGAAGACAGCCAGACCTGTGGGGAAGGGTAGGCTATTGAAATAGAGCCAAACTGAGGCAAGCAGAGACACTGGAGCTGCAGAAGAGAGAATGCCGGATCCAACAGGTGGATAGGAAGGAAAAACACTTGTGAAGAAAGAAACAAAGAGATTCACTATTGCGATTCTCATCCAACTGTGTACTATGATCCTAGACTGAATAATAAGGTAAAAACAGAGAGATCTGGATGTAGACGAATGACAGATAACTCAGTGATAGACAGCAGAATGATGACTGTTTGATAGATGATGATAGATAGTAGATAATAGATAATGATGATGATACATAGATGATAGATAATTGATATATGATAGATGACTGATTGATGAGTGGTAGGTGGTTGATAGATTATTAAAGAGAAGATAATAGATAGATACATGATAGACAGACAGACAGAGATGGATGGATGGATGGATGAGTGGATAGATGGATATATGATAAATGATGATAGATAAATGATCTATCCTAGTTTGGTTTCCATTGCTGTGATAAACATCATGACCAAAAACAACTAGGAGGGGAAAGGTTTGTTTGGCTTACTCTTACCCATCACAGTCTACCATAGAAGGAAGCCAAGGCAGGAACTCAAGACAGGAACCTGCAGGTAGGAACTGAAGCAGAGACCATGGAGGAATTCTGCTTACTGACTTGTTCTTTCCTCTGGTTTGCTCAGCTTTCTTATACTGCCCAGGCAAATCTGACCATGGATGGTCCCACCCACAGTGGGATGGACCCTCCCACATCAATCAGCAATTAAGAAAATGCCTCACAAACATGGATATAGGCATTTCCAACAGAGACAATTCTTCAACTGAGAGTCTTTCTTCCTAGATGACTCTTGTTTGTATTAAGGTGCAAAAAATTAATCAGCACAAATGATATATCAGTGGATGATAGATGGATGACAGAAAATAATGTAGTTGGAAGAAACAAAACTGTGATGTTAAAAAGCAAAAGAATATATGGATAAAGTAATATAGGCTCTAAACAGTCAGCAGATTGCAAAATATAGGACACTATACTGCAACAACAGAATGTATTTCTGTGTACTAGTGCAATCAGTTAATTAAATTTTAATGTCTGGGAAAAATTCTAACGAATGATATGTAAAATCTGTAAAGGAAAATTATGAAGTATTCCTGAGAGATATTAAAAACTTAAATAAATGGAAGAGTGTATTAGACTTGTGAGTTATAAGAGTTAATGTAAAAATATCTACTCTACTCAAATAAGCCATGAATCCAATGGCACTAACATATTATTCTACATAAAGCACCATGATACAACATAATGGCTGAACAATACAAAGAATTTATAATCCAGAAGCAGACCCTTGTGCAGTTAGACACCAGATTAGTGACTAAGTTTGCACTAGAGGGCCATGGAGGAAGGACGCCTCCCCGCACCTTAAATAGCACTACGTCAACTGAAATTCCATGTAAGAAAGAAATGTTATCCCTACCTCATACCATAAACAAAAATCAACTCAAAGCAGACTGTAGATACACATCTTAGCCAGGGCTGGTGGCAAAGGCCACCAGGAAGGAGTCTTACAAGTTCAAGGTCAGTCTGGGCAAGTTTGAGACCATGTCTCAAAATTTTATAAAAAAGTAAAAAGAAGGACTGAAGCTATAGATCTGATGAAATACTTGCCTAGCAAGTGTGAGGTCCTGAGTTCAAGCCCCAGCACTGTGTGTGGCGGGGGGGGGAAGTAAAACAATAAAGCTTCTATAGAATTTAGTGCAGGAAAGCATCATCATGATCCTGAGGTTTACAGGATATCAAAGATGGCAGTTATAAAGGAAACTCTATAATGCTACAATTGAGAACTACTGTTCACCAAGACCTCATTTAAAAGAAAAGTCACAGAAGGGTGGATAGAGCCCAATTACAGAGCACTTGATTAGCTTATGCAAGCCCCTGGGTATGATGCCCAGCACCATCCAAAAACAGGGAAGAAAGGGAGGGAGGGAGGGCAGACGGGCCACCGACTGGTAGGAGTCAAACAACCAACAAAGTATTAACCCATAATTGAGCACTATTAAGGCACTTATAAGTTATTCTTAGAAATTAGTATCAGTTCTTTCCCTACAGAAAATCCAGATTAATAGACTGTGGTACCAGGAGTGGTTTTAGAGAAACAGAATTGTAGGACAAATTTCTCTAGCAGGCTTAGCTGTATCCATAGCTGGCTCTCTGATTCAACAAAACCTACAGCTAACAAAGACTTCCTAGTAATTCAGAGAGCACCAAAAGTCCACAGTGCGAACTATCTAAAGAGCTTACCAAGATAAATGTATTTGATACTCCTGATTTACCTCCTTTAAGAGGCAAGAAACTTAGTGACTCTATACATAAAATTTTTGACCATTTGTGGAAAAATAAGGACAATAGTGATGCTGGCTTGTTGTTTCTAGCATCTCTGTATAAAGTGACAAACCAAAGAATGAGCTCAGTGATAAAATTAACTAGTTCTAAATTCATATGAGCAATCTAAAGGGTTTTAAATGTGCCCTGGAGGAGAATCTTCTCTCCAGAAGCCACAGAGCTTAAGTTTCCAAAACGAAACCCAAGCCTTCCTTATACTTTTGGCAGACTTACAATGCAAATTTAATTCCCAGCTTCAAAGGGTGTCAGCAGTAAAAGTGTAAGCACTGATAGGGAGAGAGTGGGATGCTGGAACTTGGGCTAAAATGTGTTGGAGAATCCTAATGAGGCTGAGGACTTGGAACCTTCAGATTCTAGAGAGTTTATTTTGATTGAGGAAGTAGTCTCCTCATCCTTAGCAGAGGACTGGCAATGACCTTCTTTCAAGATGATGCCAAGCAAGACAATGCTGATGTTCCTTAGTGCCCAATCACTGCCTCTAAACCTATAACCAGACTCAAGTTTAAACAGGACCCTAGAGGTAAGACAGAAAGTGTGGTCCATGAGGAGTTGTGCTACATCACTAAAGAACTGAATGAGTATGCTAATTCATTCACCGAAGTCTGGGGGATCTGTGCGGAAATGAATTTTAAGGGTGTGGGATAATGATGAACCTAAAGTTGGATCAGGCTGATCCAGCTTATCAATATGAGCCCACTAAGTGGAAATTCTAGATTTAATATTGAAGTTCACAGTTATAAAAGGTGCCAGAAGATTATTAGATTGGTTAGCTGGAGTATTTGTCAAATGAAGACCTACTGAGAAAAAGCTGGAGATACCTGATAGCCATGGGCTTAATGTTGATGAAGGGATTTTAAGGCTCAGGGAAACTGGAATGCTGAGTGGATTCACTGTGGAAACTCTACTCCTCCACAGAGAGAGTCCAGAGAACACGCCCTTCACTAATGCTGTAGGACCCAAAATGGTGAGAGGGAACCAGCACATTTGAAGGGCTTAAATGGACTCAGAAGTAGCAGGGCCCCAGTGGCAGCACTGAATTGCCAAAGGCAAATGAGCGTAATGAGCAACACAGAAAAAGCTTGTCTATAATGACATGAGATGTACAGACCTTTGGTACTGGCTAATCAATCGTGGTGTTTCCAGGAATAAAATAAAAGGCCTATTAAGCTTTTGTTCAATCTGTACAAGCAGAAAAAACTCTGAACAAATGAGAGAAAGGCTACATTAGCTCATAACAAAATCAAATCTAGGCCTGCCAACCAATTACCAGACTTGAGCCACTTTACAGACCCAGAACTCCTTGAATGAAAGGAAGGCCAGGTCCCCTTGAGGAAGGACCCTGTTATAATACCAAAGAGTTATATAGTTAGCCTTTCTCCTATTCTTCCCCTTGAGGGGCCTTTGGCCTTTTACTAGGATAACTACACATTGGGGAAAAGGAAAGAATCGGACTTTCTGAGGCCTAGGGAATACTCGATTGTCACTGATTCTGGGAGATCCCAAAAAGCATTGTGGCCCTCCAGTTAAAACAGACTTATGGAGGTCAGGTGATCAATGGAGTTTTGGCTGATGTCTGACTCACAGTGGGTCCAGTGGGTTCCTGAACTCATCCTGTGGTTATTCCCCCAGTTCCAGAAAGTATAATTAAGATAGATATACTTAAAAGTTGTGTACCAAAGAGTTGTATGTTGCTGTGAAGAACCTGACCATGTTGGGGTTTTGAAAGAATGTGGAAAATTTTGGAACTTCAAAATGGAAAAGCCATTGAGCACAGTAAGCAGAGCTCATTGGGCCTTTGTAGCAGGAAACCAGAAGACAACAGTTGAGTCATAAACAGGCTCCAGGTTGAAGGGACTACTATTGGAGAAGAATGGAATAATCTGACCATCAGAAAGAGCAGCAGCAGATGTGTACTGAGCTGTCAAATTATTCTGCATTCATAATAAAACAAATTCTTAACTGTCAAGGGTATTGAGAAATGGACAATTTGATAAAAATTAGAAAGTTAAAGGAAAGACTAAAGCATTTATCCTAAGGCTCCTATGTAAACTATACTTTAAAATAACCTGGAGTTCTAACCTAGATCAGAAAGCATCTGTCCAATGATTGGAAAGCAATTAAATTGTGGCATAAGCAGCTGGGGATTATAATAATATCATTAAAGTTATGGCTACAAAGCTTAGTGATGAACTATAGAGATTAATTGTTCCATTCTAAGTTGTATTAAAATTCTTTCTTATGTATTTTATTTTTATCTGTGTATGGGGGGGGCTGTATATATGCATATGTGTGGGAGCACACACACCCATATGCATATGTGAAAGTCAGATGTCAATGTTAGGGGTCTTCTATCATTCTCCACCTTATTTTTTGAGACAGGGCTTCTCACTGAACCTGGAGCTCACCAAGTGGCTACAACGGCTGGCCAGTGAGGCCTTGGGATCCTCCTGTCTCTGCCTCACCAGCATTGGAGTTACAGACACTAGTAACACCTCTGGCTTTACAAATAGGTTCGGGGGAATCAGACCTTGGGTTTCCATACTTGCACAGCAAGCACATCACCCACTGAGTGGGTAGTTCCCTTAGCCCCATACTAAAATATTTTCAACTAAAAATAATGGAAATAGAATAGTCAGAAGGTAAGAAAATTCAACAAATTTTTAGAAAAGAAGAGGTCACAGAATAAAATGAGAACAAATTGGGAGACTGCAGAAAAGAATCATTTAGCCCAAAGAACTCTATTATGGTCAGTGCTCAGGGATACAGACAGGCATTGGGAGAGGGGAGTAGTATCCACTAGAGCTCTTTCCCTTTGACCCAAAGTCCCAGGCCCATACACCAAGGTTTCTTTGGTCAGAAAATTAAAAAGCAATGGGGTTTTTAAAGTATCTATGTTCTAGAATCCAGACCTCTCCTACCACAACCAATAAACACATGGGTTTTTTACTGCTTCACCCTAAAGCCAGGTTTCCCAACCTGGGCACTCAAATTTTGGGTTGCATCCCTCCATGTTGGAGGATGCTGTTCTGCATGGAAAAGTGTGGTTAGCAGACTCCCTAGGGTCTCTATTCTGGCCTGGCAAATAGAGTTTCCACTCAGCTCACTATTAAATATAATTAAGGATTGAACATCAGTAGATAACTAAGGTAAGTCACAAACAGAAACAAGCAGACAAACAGACCAAAAAGGGAAAAAAGTCCCAGAATTAACAAGTGTAGTAGGCAACATTAAGAATTTTTTAAATAAATCTTAAACGATTCTGATGAATTTTCTTTTTGGAGACAGGATCTCATGTAGTTCAGAATGGCCTCCAACGCGCTGTGTAGTTGAGGATGACCTTGAATTTCTGATCTTCCTGCCTCTACCTCTTGAGTGTTGGATTACCAACACACCAGGTTCATGCGCTGCTGGGGACTGAACTAAGGGTTATATCATGCTAGGGAAATACTCTACTAACTGATCTGCATCTCCAGTCCAAGAATAACACAATGTTACAAGCACAGAACTTGAATCAGACAACCTGGGTTCCAGATCAGCTGTGTCCCTTAACCAACTGTATGACTAATCCTAACAGTGTCTCAGTATGAGATTACTATGTATCTTTTAATGTTGCTGGAAGACTGAACAGGGCATTTTGAGCTTTGAAAAGGACAAAGATCTTGATAACCAACAAATAAGTGAGGAGTTTGAGGTTTAATTATTATTGAAAAGATTCTATAGTTCATGGAATAAGATTACAATATTGTTTGTTAGTTTGTTTTATAAAGTGAATAGGTACCCCTTATTAAAAAAAATTTTTTTTTAAAGACAGGGTCTCCCTGTAGTCCAAGCTGGCCTGGAACTTGTTGTGTAGACCAAGCTGGCCTCAATCTCACAGAGATCTGCCTGCTTCTGCTTCCCGAATGTTGGGATTCAAGATGTGCATTGAGCCACCATGCCTGGCTACAATTAAAATTTTAACAGTGATTTTAAAAATTAAATTAAATAGAAAGGTAGAAAATACTGGGTTAGTCTTTCAAAAAGCAAAAGTTGAAGAAAAAAATTAAATGCTAATCTCAAAGATCAACATTCACCTAAAAGAACTTTCAGAGAGATGGAAGAGAAATAAACTAAAAGAAATTGCCAATGAAACAAAAACTGACTGACACAGTGAATCTAACCATTTCAACAACTGGGGTGCAGATGAAGAACCTTGTCCCCACACAAACACTACCTTGGTGAACCTAGTTAACATTCCATCTCCTTTCTGGTTTTTGGAGACAAGTTCTCACTATGTAGCTCAGGCTGTCCTGAAATTGCTGTATAGTCCACATACGCTTTGATCTCATGATCCTCCTGCCTTAGACTCTCAAGTGCTGGAAGTACAGGCACATGCCACATCCAGCTTTATCTGAATTCCTGAGCAAACTTCAGGTCCCACTTAATTAGCTGAGTAGTCAACTCTACAATGAAACATCTGGGAAGGTGAGCAAACACCCCTCCTCCACCCATTACATAGTTTAAACACCCAAATCCTGTCTGTATCTCATCACACTTATTAAAGCGACTGAGCTGAATTCCAAGAGTCATGACTAAAAGACCACCATGCCTATCTTTATCACTGTATCGTCATCACCTAACACAATATAAAGTAAGCATTTAAATACATTTTATATGAAAGAGCCATATAGTAAAAATCACTGATTCTCTGGAAATAAAATACATTATTAGCCACACACGGTAGTACACACCTTTAATCCCAGCGCTTGGGAGGCAGAGGCAGGTGAATCTCTGTGAGTTTGAGGCCAGCCTGGTCTACACAGTGAGTTCTAGCCAGCTGGGGTAACAGGGAGATCCTGTCTCAAAAAGACCAAAAAATATAATAATAATAATAATAATTAATAATAATAAACATTATTAATCATAAATACCTCTACCACAAAGTTTCACATCTCTTCATATGGCATAAGAAAATTTCACAAGTTTTTTATACTGCTTTGGCCTGAATTTGTTTTTTATTTTGGCCCATCAATGATAGATGGACCAGTTCCTTTGGGCCGGTGTCAAATTTCCTAAAGGAATGGGCGCCATCTAGTGGAAGTACATAAAATAAAAAAGTAGCTTGAGACTACCAGGCACACAACAGTGAACAAGTCAGTGTTTACTCAAATTAAAAGACAAAGACACATATTCACGTTGTCAAGTAATGGAAATCAAATTGTTATCATCTGTATAACTGATATCAGTTTAAGGAAGTGAAATTCAAAGATAAAATTTATTTTTTAAGTTGTCATTTAACCCCATTAAGTTTTTAACTGAAACAAAAATGAAAATAAGGAGGTCAAACATAATTAGAAACAAAACAAAACAAAAAGTAATTAGAGATGATGTGTTTCCCAAGTACAAAAGAGAATGAAGCTGTGGTCAAAGAAGTAACTGCAGACAAGGAAGGGTTTGATAAATCAAAGTCGCTGTTCTTCTTGTTAGAAAAGCCCTTTGTCAGAAAGGCATGCGTGTATTGGACTTTGATGCTGAAAGCCCTGGCTTGCTAAGTCAAACTGTAAAACTTAGCTACAAAACAAGGGATTATAAGAATGATGCCCGTGTATCTGTCTTCCATTTACTGCGGATCCAGGATGACACACACCTGTGCTATTATATGACACTGGAGCAATCCAGCCGAAGAGTAACATAATTCACAGCACTTTTTCTCTAACCTTGCCACTCCGCTTAAGGCAGAGATGCAGGATTGTCATGGAAGAAAATTTTACAGAGCAACAGTTAAGAGTCATAGTAACCACTTAAAAATAACTAACTTTGTGGAGTATTAATAACTGCATTTATTTTAACATTTACTGTATCATCAACTAAGCTATATTTGAAAAACAGATTTGGAATGTAACAGGGTAAAGATACTTGTTAGAATTAAGCAGGCTAAATGGTGCTAATAAAGAATCCTAAAATCTTAGTGGACTGTTGCAATGAAGGTTTATGTGCTAGTTGGCCCTCCGTTCTCACTGTATGCTCTTGTGTATCCTCATGTGCTCAGATCCACGTAGAGTGAGCTCCCATGGTCTGCAATACCAGTCAGCAGTAAGGGCAGAGAGGTACAAAGACCGGCAAGCATTGCACTGGCTCTTAAGGACTTCTGTCCTGCAGTGAAACATTTCACTTCCAACTTCAATTACAACACACATGGCATGGCCATAACTAAAATCAAGGGGCAGGGCATCCAATTTTCTTCTGTGAACAGCACTGCCATGGCATGGGTGAATAGAAGGAAAGATAGATAAAGATACAAAATATCTTTTTGAATTAGAATATGTCACTAGCTATTAATTTTATTTTATATACAAAAGAACCTATAATTTCATTTTTAGGTTTCTTATAGTAATTTATATTAATGCCTTAGTCATAAATTCATACCAAAATAATATTAAATTATTTCAAACTTTTAAAAATATTTAATTTGAAAAATGTTAACAATTTTTTAAATATTTTATGCGAAATGGAAAGAATTTTAAGCTAACCTAACTCAGTCTTTTCCTTCTGATGGTATCACCAATGAACACCTCTAATTCTTACTATCTTTATTGACATAAACAAAATATGATGTAATAAAAATGGAACAATTAAAATACTAATAATTTTCTTTTTTTTTTTTTGGACTTTTTGAGACAGGGTCTCCCTGTAGCTCCAGCTGTCCTGGAACTCACTATGTAGACCAGGCTGGCCTTGAATTCACAGAGATCCGCCTGCCTTTGCCTCCCGAGTGCTGGGATTAAACGAGTTAAACCAGTTAAAGAAAATCTCTATGACCTGTCATCTACATATAAGAAATGATGACACAACTTATGCCACAACCTGAATTGACTTTAAAAAAAAAGAACTACATTTAATCAACTATGTATAAATAACAAAAACCCTTCAGTAAACAAATGCAATGAGTCCTGACCATCTATCATTGTGCCCCAAGGCACCTACCCCTTGTGAAATGAAGGGAAAACAAACTATTTGGGGGAAAAACAGAGATTGGAACATGTTTCCTGTGTCCTTTAATCTAGCAACTTTTCTTGAACCCCTACTACATTTTTAAACAATGAGAGAGATAAGGGATTAAATTATACACAGATGCTGCCCCAAAGAACTCAACTTAATGAACGACATCCATAATTACCCTAAGTGCTAAAAATACATTACATACCTGCTTATGACCAAATAGGAAAATGAGATCAGTGCAAACAACCCCAGAGGACCCCCCTGAAGCCAGCAAATACAAATAAACCCAAGCTCAGAATTGGCCTGGGGCTTCGCACACCTCACACTCTGATGTGTCACACATCTCACACTGATGTGTGCTCGCAGCACGACAGGGGTCTGACTTTGTTTTGGATTGGAGGAGGGAATCTATTAAAAAGCTTTTGCTTCCACAATTAGAACACAGAAAAGCCTTTTTGTGTGGACCTACATTTCAATGCTTAAATTATCAGGAAGAGTGGGGTAAACAGACCAGGAGATACATTATTGCATATAAACAAAGATCTAGTATCAAAACCTCAAGTAATTCCTAAAAAATCACCAGAAAAAAGTAAATAGTCAATGGGCAGGGGGAGGCAAAGGATATAAAAAGGAAACTGGAATAGTCCATAAACATGTTTAACCTGTAGTATTCAAGTAAAACTGAACTAAGCTAGGAAACAGCATTTGCCAATCAGTCCTGTAAGCAAAAAAAAGAAAATCTAACAGTTCCAAGTGTTGTTGGGACCCCATTCCTGGAATGCTCTGGTGTGCTGTAGTACAGCCATTCGGGAGAGCAATTCTGTAATATCGGACAGTGTGAGACGTACACCTCTGTGCCCCACAATTCCATTCTCAGATGAGTTCAGAGAAGCGATCCCGTATTCCAACAAGAGAAATCTAGAAAGTTCTCTACAACATTCTTGCACACAGTGGCATGGAAGCAAAGGTGATTTCCAAACCTGGTGTTTTTGTACCTGCTAGACAATTCTCAATGTAAATATCCACTAACAAGAAAATAAGACTGTGTGATTTAGGCACCTAACACCAGACATAGTAATGCAGAGGAATAATTAGGGCTACTTGCAGCAGCAGCACAAATATATCCAATAAAATGTTAAGGGGGAAAAAAACTGGCTGCAGGGGAAAAATGACTTAAGTATGCAATATCCCATACTTTATATGAATACAAAATTGAGATGGACATTATAGGGTAAGAATCAGTCTTCTACGGACTGTAATAGCTTATTCCTTAAGCTATGAGGTGAGTATAGGAGTACTTACTATACTGTCATTTTTAATGCCCCAAATACCCCATAGCATTTTGAACTGAAGGAAAAATTGG
The DNA here is from genome assembly GCF_000622305.1 of Nannospalax galili. NCBI lineage: Eukaryota > Metazoa > Chordata > Mammalia > Rodentia > Spalacidae > Nannospalax > Nannospalax galili. The sequence goes on from NW_008353342.1 coordinate 6,073,145, forward strand.
AAATCACATATGGCTAACCCAAGAACTTTTTCTAGAACTCCTAATAATACACAGTATCAATTATTGTTGCAATTTTAAATAAGACAAAATTAAATGACATGAACAAAAGTATATTAAGATTAGAAAATACCTTCCAGAAAAAGTAGTAATACAGGCAAAGAAATAAGGAAAATAATGTTGCAGACCCGACATGTATCAATGAATATGGCTAACAAACACTGGGGAACAATGAAGATAACATAGCCCCCTCATAGTAGCAGCTCACTAGGTGCCAGAGACCATTTAAAGCACATTTCATATATTAATTCATTAATTCATATTTCATTCATCAATTCATTAATAATTCTTATAATAAGCATTATAACAAAGCACTACTATCATTCTTACTTCATTTGTAAGGCAAGTGAGACACTATGAAATTACCTAAGAAGAAAATGCTAGATTTTTTTTATCCTTGGCAAAGCCAGAACCCAAGTCCAAGTAATTTAACGTTAGAGGGTCAAATCCAAACTACGACTAGAGCTGTCTCTTGGGTTTTGGACAAAGCACACAATTCAGTATGAAACAGCACTCAGTATAAACAATTGTCGTCAATGCAAGAATGAAATGATTGACAAAAAAAAGGAAATGAAGAAGAAAACTGGGGAGCACAGGCTCCCAATCCAATGTGAATCAATCCTGAAAGTTATCCTGAAGATACAAATTTCCACTCTCTGGAAATTAAAGCCACACATTGGACTCAGTGTCATTCATTTCATGATGGATAACTGAGGGCCAAATGTACCTAACTAAACTTCAAGGAATATTAACGATCTTTCAACCCAAATCAGCTTAGGTAAGAGGTTTACTTTCACTCTCATTGAATCCACAGCAGAGTTACAATGTATATTCCAATAAGCCCACCTTTCCCTTACTATGGTACAATTCTTGGTAGAACAATCTAGCAATACCTCCTGAAGCTGGGGCTGCTCATCTCTGACAAAGCACCTCCCCTGCTGAACTAACACTTGTTGGAATTCCTGCTCTCTGGAATTCCTAGTCTCTAGAATTAGGGAATAACAGAAATTTCCTGGACAAAGGAAAATGAAAATATTAGTTTTCCTGACTCCAAGCATTCCAATGAATGAACTCTTCTTAAGGCAGTAATATTTCTAGGAAAGAAATATGTTCATGGGACTAATAGATCCCTTCTTATTAAATTATGACTAAATACACATGTAAGATGGTTGTTCTGAAACTATACATATTTGAACAGTCATCTAAATGCACTCTAACTTCCAAAAGGCATTGTTCCATTAATGCAGACCAGGCAGAAGACACAGCCCCATCAAGTCTTCACAAACCTGGCTCCAATTCACTATCTCTGCTCCCCAGCAAATACCTAAAAGGGGCTACATATGGCCACTGTTTTTAGAGTATGCATTACAAAGACAACAATTTACTTAGGGCCTTGGGAATTCCTATCTTCAGCAGCCTGTACATGTTTCTATGCATGAAAAAGGGTAACTTATAACATATGAAATACCTGTCTGATTTCTCCAAAAAGAGCTGGCTGGACAATTACCTTTGATTGGCCCAGGAGCATTACCAGCTGTTGAGACCCAATTCATGGCTCCTTCAGACCAGGTGGCCAGGAATCATTCACAGTGTCTGGCTGTCTTTTTCTTTTTCCTCCCACCAAAGGCAAATGATATTTCAGAGGCAAGTAATAAAACTTTCCCAATGGGTTTTTCTCTGAATGTAACGCCACTGCCCATCTCCCCACACAGAGCAGTGTGTTTCCCAAAAAGCCCCAAGCCTGTAAGTATCTTATAATTACATCTTGGACTAGCATCTGATTCACTACCATGGAAATATCACCATTACCTTCTACAGGTATGACACTCCCTATTGCTTCTAGAAAAAATGAGACAAATTTAAAGTAACTGAACAGAAACGACTATAAAACAAGTAGCTAGTTAGATATCAGCAGGCTTGAAGGTCACTGTGGATAGAGCCCTCTCTCATAAACAGCAGCTTCTAAAACTAGGAAGTGAAACTTGCAGGACTCTGATTACGGACCAGAAGAACAGGATCTGAGTTGTATCTCTGACCCCGAGTACAGACATGGCATTCAGAACTGTCTGGAGGGGCCTAAGATTAGTATCTAGCCAGAGGCTTTCTTGCAGAGTAAAAGACAACAATGTTGTCTGTTACATTAAGAGTTAATCCAAACAGTTCAGACAAATACAGAAGCAAGAAAACACCCTAGAGGGAAGCTGTCTGTTACAGAGACACTAGAAACAATAGCACACCTGCCTAAGATGTAAATGGGGGCAAAGGTCCCCTTGGCCACTGTCCACTTTCAGCCCCTTTGAGTGTTTCACTCATCTCTGTCGTAAGCTCTATCTTCTACACTACACTCTCATATGAATCTTTTCATTGAACATTGCAAGGACTGGGAATACAAATGGAAGCCAGAGGGTGATTCCAGTGACAGAAATGTTTTTTTACCTTCCAAGTATCACTGAACTTAGTTATGTGCATTACTGTGGCTTAAAGACAACTGATAACCAAGCTACAAAATTCCACTTGTAAGAGGAAACAAAGATTAACCATCACATGGCCCTAACATCGTCTATGGAGAAATACAGAGACCTACTTCGGAGCCTTATCTCCACTGGCTAGTATTCACAGTTCCTGGAAGGGGACATGCATGCTACCAGAGGGGAAATAATCATCAGCCTTACCTAGCTGTGAATACTGTGAACTACAACAACAACCAGTGCAAAAGTGGCATGAATACTATGGTAGTAACCAATCACTAATTGGATTTAAGGTCTGCTTAGGAATGAAGGCTAGACAGGTCACAGGAAAGAACCTAATACTAGTTTTCTATTAAATAGTTATCAAATTAAACTGACTCCTAATGACTTATTCTTATACCCATAGATACTGCATTTCTCAAGTCTCACCAAAGAAGTCCCTTATGCAACATTTTCTGATTAATAAAGAAACCCATAACTGGTCAACGTATAGAGAACAAATGGCTGCAGAATGCTTACTGAATAGGACATCTGTATCAAACTTCTGCCTCATTAGGCTCAGGGATCCTTGTTGAAAGGGACTGGGAAGACGAGCCAGAGATAGTAGATGACCACAAGGAATCAGAGTTTTCCAAATAGGTGATCAGTTATTCCTATGAACTCACAACAATGGTGACATCATGCACAGGTCCCATGCAAGCTCGAATCAGAAAAAAAAAAAAAATTCCACAGAGACATGAGGAGGTGGGTAAAAAGCTCCAAACCCATCTAAGGAAATTGTGGCAACAGATGGCTGCATACAGACACATACACACACACACACACAAAATTAAATTGGGCAGGAGAGAGCAATGAAGGGAGCTTTGGATAGGGGAGGGGATCTAAATATCACCAAATTATATTGTTTGAAAATGACAAAAACTCAGTTAAAAAAAGAGAAAAAAAAAAACAAAACAAATTAAACAGTGGGCCCTATGAGATCACTCCAATCTTTACTACAGCAAAAAAGTAAAACAAACTCAAATATTAATGACTGAGGTCTAGCAGAGAATTTAAATCCCCAGGCAACCTCTACCCTGAAAATTAGAGAGCAAGGAATCCAGGGACTCACAGCTGCCTCAGAAAGCATGGCATAAGCTACTGGAGCCCGTCAACTGTAGAAACACCTAAATGTGAATTTTGATGAGCTGACTGTGGAGGCCACATACACACCAGTTGGAAAACTAAAAAATCCTGGGGGCCCAGCCTAAAAAGAGTCCCCCACACTCTTCCAGAAACCTCATCAACTTCTCGTGGGTAAAGTTAGAAGGAAAAAAATAATACTGGGGCTGGAGAGCTGGCTCAGAGGGTAAGAGTGCTGGCTGCTCTTGCAGAGGACTCGGGTTCAGTTCCCAGGACCCACATGGCGGTCTCTAATTCCATCCAGGGCATCTGATATCCTCTTCTGACCTCCAGGGACATTGTGCAACAAGGGTGCGCTTACACACATGCAGGCAATACACCACACAAAAAATAAAAATAAATGTCAAAAATAATTCCCTAGAATTTCAGTTGTCGGAGAGGAAAGTAACTATTTTATATACACCCACCTACAGAGACCCTCTCTCTCAAGAAAACAAACTACCCTCCCTGCACCAACAGACATTTAGCTATAGGACAATGGAATATTTTCTATCTCTAACAATTATGAACGAATCTGCAATTATATAGCAATGGATTAGAAATTAGAACTACAAGATGTGTGTTTTTAAGAAAATCCAAAGACAACGGGGCTGGGTAGCTAGGGGAGGGCATTAAGGAAACCGAAATCGTTGGTGGGCACTAAGCTACAGCAAACTTGACACACTCCCAGCTCCAAGCTATATTCACACAAAAACTCACACTAAAAGCCCAATTACCCCCATTTCTGTTATCCATAAATTCAGTCAAGCTTTGGACAAAAACTTGCACGGCATGAGGAAGGCAAGAAGAGAATCGCCTGGAGAGATGCAGCAAGCATCACAGCAAATCAGGCAAGGTAGATTTTGAGTTTAAAATAACGATGACTGATAGGCTGAATGTTCTAATGGAGACAAGCCAAGAGCAGGTAATGTGAGCAGACATAAAGATTCGAAGGGAAAAGGCTAGAATGAGAGGATGGTTCTATTGAATGAGCACTGCCTTTGAGGTGCTCAAGAGCAGAAAGAATATGGCCACCAAGGAATGCTGAGGACGTGCTAATCGGAACTTCCCAAGTGGAAACGCAGATGTAAAGATGAGTGAACAAATCTAAACTATGAGACCATTAGAAAAAGTGCAACATAGAATGGAAGCCTTGGGAAGAGAGTAGTTGAAGTAATAATGGCTGATAATTATCCAAAATTAATGGCAAACACCAAACCATAAGTACAGGGGGCTCTAATTAATTCATTCATTAATTAAACAAATAAAATAATGAGCTGACATGAGGGCTTCAAATTGTTCTCCTAGCACAAGACTCCTAAAAACATCCCAATGTCGTGGGGATCACTGTTTCAATAGTCTGATGACCAAAGGGACAAGCACAAGTGTCTCCTTAGAATATCATCATTCTGGGCCTGGAGAGATGGCTTAGTGGTTAAGAACACTGACTGCTCTTGCAGAAGACTCAGGTTCAGTTCCCAGCATCCACATGGTGGCTAACAACCATCTGTACATTCCACTTCCAGGGGATCTGACACCCTCTTCTGGCTTTCATGAACACTGTACTTAAATGCATGCATGCATAACACTCATACACATAAAATAAAAAATAAAAGAAGTACGGGGAACTCTTAAAAAACTACAAATGAACCTACCATTTGACCCAGTTATACCACTCCTTGGCACATACCCAAAGAACTCATCCTATTGCAGAGACACTTGTACTTCCATGTTTGTTGCTGCTCTTTTCACAATAGCTAAGAGATGGAAGCAACCTAGGTGTCCCTCAATTGATGAGTGGATAATGAAAATGTGGTTCATTTATATGATGGAGTTTTACTCAGCAGTAAAGAAAGATGAAATCATGAAATTTGCAGGTAAAAGGATGGAACTAGAAACTGTTATACTAAGTGAAGTAACACAGACTCAGAAAAAAAATCAACATATGTTCTCCCCCATATGTGGATCCTAGAACCAAACCCTGACCAGTGAGTATGTATCCAGACATAACTACAGGAACCAGGATAATGGAAAGGAAACAGGGAGGTAAAGGAAAAGAAAGAACCTGAAAGAGAAGAACAGTAGGAAACAAACCTTAATAAGGGAGACATGGATAAAAACTGGGTTCATTTAAGGGAGGCAGGAGGGGAGGGTATAGAACGAACCTAGGGGATAAAGGGAAAGAAGTTCAAGAGAGGTAGGACTGTAGGAGAAGGATATTAGTAAGGGAGAAAGGGGGGAAATGGGGGCACCTTAATTGGGGAAACCATGATGGAGGGGTGAGACAATGCGAGAGATAGATAATGCCTAGCTAGTTTTAAAAACCAGAGGAAACCATATTACTCCAACAACCTACTGACAAATTATACATAGCAGATCAAGAAATATATGTCTAGCTAAGGTTTATCTGAGAACAACTGGTCCCAAGATATATCTACAAGACAAACAGTAATTAAAAGTACCAGACTGGTGGAACTAACCTTCTTGCATGTTTGACATGTTTTGAGGCCTATAATAATTTGGACAGGGGGACATAAAGGACAGTTTTTGCTCCTTGTTCTCCTAGGTTGACTAGTTCCAGGAGACTATGAGCATCTCTCAAAATGTCCTGTAATGGTGGTGGGTCACCTGTCCTCTTGATCAAGGAGGCCGAGGAGACCCATGAGATGGACCTGAACCAGTGTCCAGTCTACAAAGAGGAAGGTCAACACAGAGGAATCACTTCCTCCATGCTTCCAAGTGAAGCCAGCCATGGTTGAGCAGGACCTTTGACTTATTTTCACATAGGCAGAACTGGTAAAAGAAAGGGGCCAGGGGCTCCTCCCAGGCTATGTGACCCCTGAGGAACATATCCTCAAACGACCTTAAGAGTAAAAATAAATTGGGTTATCTAAGCCAACTTAAACACCCCAAAGGAAAGTATAACCAAAGATTAAAGGGGCCAATATA
>NW_008353342.1:6080475-6091548 GCF_000622305.1 Nannospalax galili
TAGACAGAGTTCAATATTGTATAACTGTATTGATTCAACTGTGAACCTAGAAACTTACAGCCACTTGGGAAAGAGATGTACTCTTGCTCTGGTGTGTGTTACTGAATATGTTAAAGCTGTAAGGAAATGCTTCTTCTAATCACGCAGTTATTAAAATTTAAAAAATAAATAAAAGAAAGAATATCATTATTTCTAGCAGGACTATGACAAGATCTACCCTCTAGTAGTCTCTTGAGAGTTCCCTTTAGCCTCCCCTTAGATCCTGTACTTATCTCAGGCAGTAAGATGACCTTCTACATTAGGTCATCCTTTTTTCTTTATGATATAACAATTCTTAATGTTTACCAACTTAAGAAGACAGTATCAAAACTCAGTAGGCAAAATTGATAAAACTACAGGGAGAAATAGGAAAATTCACTATTATAATTGGAAACTTCATCCTCTTATCAATAAATGACAGATCCAACGGGCAGAAAAATCAGTGAGGACAGAGTTGCACCAAGAAGCACCATTAACCACCTAGATCTGACACTTGTGGAATATTTCATTCAGTAACAGCAGTGGACACATTCTTTTTATGTTCACAAAGAGCATTCACCAAGACAGACATATCCTGGGCCATGAAACACAATTTACATTTCAAAGAATCATAACCTCACAACACTGGAAATCAATTAGAATGGACCCTCCATATGCAGTTAAACCAGTAATCAACAACAGAAACAGTGTGGAAAATCCCCATATATCTGAGGTTCAACAATTCTAAGAAACACTTCATTAAAAAAGAATTTTCAAGAATATCATGAAATAAATGAAAACGGACTTACTAAATTTATAAATGCTAAAAAATAATGAGGAACACTTATAGCTTCAGATGTATTTATTAGGAAAAGAGAAGAAACTAAAATTGATGATCCAACTTTCTACCCTTGGAAAGTAGAGAAAGAGAAACAAACATAAAGAAGAGAACTAGTAAAACTAGAACAGAAATTGATGAAACTCAAACAGGAAAAAACAGCAAAAACCAACAAAATCGAAAGTTTCTTCATTTAAGATTAATGATGCATAGGCTTTCACATTTTTTATATCTATTTTGGAAAATATCTCTATTCCCATATCCTTTTAACATCTTTTACATTCTCATTTTCTTTAATAACCATGAAACATAATAACATTAACAAATAAATTTTCCATCTGTTGTTGAAAATTCTTTCCTGGGGATACTAAGCAATATTTATCCCCTTTTAAGGTTCTAGTGTCATACCAATGTTTAATTAAAGTTTTCCTGGGGAATCAATGAATTTGCTGAGCTTACTTACAGAGATAACTGAGGTGTTGCTGAGGTATATGAGTGACCTGAGGGTATGAACACTGGAAAGCCTTTACCCTGTATGGATCAAGCCTTCTCTTCCTAGCCTTCCCCAGATTATATACTTTAGCCCTCCCCAAATCCAGGAGACCATGTGTGATTAGGGCCAAATTACATACAGTTGGCTAGGAATAGTGGCTGGATACTCTGGTGAGGGTCTAATGACCCTGCTTGCCCCTCCTTGGAGCATCTCTCATTATGTCCTATAACTGTGGTGAGTCACCTGTTCTCTAGTTCCAGGGAGGCCATGGAAAACACACCAGAAGGACTTGAACCGTTGTCCAGTCAACAAAGAGGAGGGTCAACTCAGAGGAAACATTTCCTCCATGCTTCCAAGTGAAGCCAATCACAGTCAAGTAGGACCTTTGACTTATTTTCACATAGATGGAACTGGTAAAAGGAGCCAGGGGCTCCTCCCAAACCCATGTGACCCCTGAGGAACAGATCCTCAAACAACCTTAAGAGTAAAAAACAAAATTGGTTTATTTGGGCCAACTGTATGGTCTTCAACACCCAAAAGGAAAGTATAACCAAAGGTTAAAGTGATCAGTATACTCAAGGGATTACACTTCCCAGACATTAGGCTTAAGTCCATATAAAATGTTATTTAGACAATTATTTCTCATTGATGATTGTTTCTAAGCAGAAAGTGCTGCTCAGATGTAAGACTTCAAATCCTGGTCTGCAATATGGTAGTGACCATGTGTAGCTAAGGGAGGAGACAACCCACTATCGGTATAAAATGATGGCTACATTTGTTTTCTCCCCCTATCTAGAAGCCTTTGTGAGGGAACTGACACTGATTCTAGCCACTCCAACAACTATCAAAGTGCCTGAAAACAAACCCTGAGTCCATCACTCTCAGGTCCAGCCTTGGCAGACAAAAGAAAAATGAGGACGAACCCAATAGAGGGACACTTTTGAAAGCTCTTGTCAAGAAATCCCAATGGACTTTAATATGAACATTTGACTTTTTACCCTGTTCTGACTTTTTTCTGGTTCCCTGTCTAGAGCTTATAATGCTAACTACTGTTGCCTTTATTTTTCTTTTCTCCTATTCACCAGGCAAGGACTTTCTTTTCTCCCTACAGATAAGAGTAATGCAATTTGGGAGTCTTTTAGATAGCCTGACCCACTGAAGGGGTACCCCAATTGCCTCACCCTGCATCCCTGTTCAGCATAGAAGAAGCAATCTAATTTTAAAGCAAGTTCTTATAACCCTTTGTTCTTAAATGAATTTAAATCAGATTATAAACATAAGCACAATTAAATAAAATTTAAACTAAGCAATGAGATCGCATTTGTAAAAAAAAATCATAAGAGTAAAAAATAAATCTAAACAAGGAGTTAGGACATAAAAATACATACTTCACAGCCCCTGAGTACTTGCAAAAGATGGGTCAGAAATGCACACCCCGCCCCAACTGGGTAGACTGTGTGAGGAGACATCTGGTGTCCCTCTCCCAGCTCGAGAGACTCCGGCTTCTCCAGGACTATCTCCCTTTGGATACTGACACACTCTCAGTCTTCATTACACAGCTTTTCTATTCAATGTTTTTTTCTTTAAAAAAAATTTATATATATAAAACCTTATGGCGGGGGGCTGAGCTGGGCCCTGTTTTTTGTTATTCTATATATATATATATATATATATATATATATATATATATATATATCCTCAGCCAAACCTTGCAGGGGTATCTAACAGCCAAGGGTAGCTATGAATGCAGCCTAGTGCAAACTTGCAAACCTACTTAAAATATTATGAGACTATTTTGTGATTTGGGGGACAGGGGGTGACTCAGTTGTGCTGTTCTTGAGCACAACTCATGAACTCTGAAGACGGCAACACTGTGTTACAATGTCAGAAGGTTGGACACATTGCTATGAACATCTTACTTCTTTCTTGTGACAAGCTAATATCCCAATGTAGTATGGTACCTGTTGCTTAGACTGTAAAGTCAAAAAGGCCTCCTCTTGAGTATATTTTACATTAGACCCCAAGGCTACGAGTATTTAAAACCTTGAAAACCATGTAGCAATTTATAACTGCCTTTTAATAGATATATACATGAGGACTGAAAATTTTGGCTAGGATAAAATCAAATTCTGTGTTTACCAGTTCTAAATCACATACTAACAGCTTTAACTTCAGGCAAAAGAGCATAAAACCAAGGCACATTTTGATTCACTCTATAGCAAATCTTTTCAAATAAATTCCTTTTGCTCCAGCAAAATTTATGTACAAAAGCTGAAGGCGTCTACCCTGAAGCCTTAAACAGAGGCACTTGGAATACAGTTAAGTAGTTTGTTCCAGTTATTTAAAGCTATGGTCCCATGAGCTTGCCTCCTAGAGGCATTTTAGACTTTACATATTTAAAACTAATAGAATAGGTCAGTCTGAGGACAAACTTGAGGTCTGCATCTGATCAGAGCTGGAGGCAGGGGAAAGTATGAAGGAACCACAAATACTCTAGCGGTACAAAATAAAACTCACTTTAAAAATACACTTTGTAGCAATTGCTGAAAAACATTTGGAATAGTACACATGTCACCTGGACTATCTAAATACCAGCAACATCCATTTATTTACTTCACTGTTCTTAAAGAACCAGATGCTAACACCCTCTTGATGTTTCCTAGCCACTGTTACAGGCTTTGAAAAACAGCCTATGCTCAAGAAACACTATCCAATGTAACTAAAGAATTTGTTTTAGACAGTAGGTCTGTCCTTTTAACAGAAATAACCACCACTTCTGCAGTTCTTTGTTCCTGTATATGCTCTGATAGCTTTTTCCTGAATGCTTAATAATATTCATTTAAATTTGTCTGACTTATATTAAGAACTTGGATGATCATAATTTAAATGAAATTGTCAGCTTGCTGACATTCTGACTTCCACTTTAAAACAAGAAACCATAGCTATATTGTAAATAAATACAAACAAATATACATCTATCACGCTAGGGAATGATTAAGGGATGATGCCAATTCAAATTCATTTCAATGATAAAATAAGTGTATGTGTGTGTAGCTATCCAAATTCCATACATTCAAGAAACATTTTTTTATGATTACCAAGTCATAAACTTCCTCCATTTAATCCCAAGACCATTGCTAACTAGCTCCAAGAAATTAACTAAATTAAAGTGCCAAAAATGAATCACAGCACAAAGACGTCTCCACAATTGCACTAATGGGGAAAAATAAATGAATGAATAATTTCTAGTCTCCAAGCATATTGCCAGGGAAACACTGTGAATCAACTTTCGATTCTTGAAAACTGTTGCTACTCAGAGTACACAAATTTCGGGAGAAGAAGCAAATAGAATTTTCCTGTTCTGTAATGCAATGGCAATTCAGAAATGGCCCATTTTCAGATACTATACATCAGTTCAAAGCCTATCATCGTGACAGACAACCATAACAAATTCAGCTGAATTAGGCATAGGTCCAGATTTCAGGAGGGATAGACTCCTACCTCCTACAGACACAAGAAAGACTCTAAATTTCTTTCAGCTTGAGTTAAATGAGAGAAAATGCAATTCATATTTCCAGGAGCAAGAGTGGCATATTTTCCAGTGAGTTTCTTATTCTCATCTTACTATTTTAAGAGTGCTGGTCACTCCCAGTGTTTCTGTAAGACTGGCGGGGTCTGGTTCCTGAAGGCTGATCGTTTTCGTGGAGGGAGGCTTTACTAAAACCATCTCCAAAAACTGTTTCTATTCGTATTTAGCTCCACTGTATTTATCTACAAAATACCATTTCAATGGAGTCAGGCCAATAAAAGAAACAGCTTACTAGAATTTCAGTTGACTTTGTTAAAGGAAATTATTTTAAATTAATGTGGCTACTGGACTGCTGCCGTTCCTGACCTCAGAAAATATATTCCTTCTAATTTCTGCTGTGAACATTTGTTTATTTAAGTTAAATTCCAGCCCATGAATGTTGACCATAAAGGAGTCTAAACCTTGCTGCTACTATTTCATGCTCTTTGTCTAAACACAGGCAGCCACAGGCTGCCACATTAGCATGCACAGCCACATCGCTGCCCTTCAGTGAAGTCATCTATGTATTTTTGGTAGAATCTTTAACAACTTCCACACCCGTCAGTGAAATGGAACAAGGCTGTTTTGTTTTCAGACAGCAACGATTTAATCTCTGGTTTACTAGATGGTGCTCAAAATATTTTTCCATGTTTTTTCACAAAAAGACTCTGACATCAGCATGGTTTACCTTGACCAGTGAATGCAGGCTTTTTTCACCAAACATATCCCAAAGGAAGGTCAGGTCCTCCTGGCTATCCACATGTGGCTGCAGCTGGGCGGGCAGCGCAGCCAACAACTCATATAGACCTATAAAATGAAAATAAAACACAAACTGTAATCTTAGGGTGATCTCATTAATTTCACTGAAGGTGTGTGTAAGTGACAGCTGGAACATGTCATTTTTACTAGATTTGTATTCTGGGCCATCAAGCAAAACACTTCTTTCAAGAAGCAGAGGAAGTGTTTTGATTTTTAAATTCCAAAGGAGTATATATTAACAGGCAAGTTTTTACCTTTCCCAGTTGTCAACATTCTGCAGTCATCCAAGTTTACATAACCCGAGACAGAAAATGTGTACAGTTCTCAAAAAAAGAAAAGGCGTACATTCCTTTCCTTAATCGTTATTACATTCTCCTCCTTGTTAGCCAAGGAGTGAAATGAGTCATGAATAGGAAAAACTTCCTTAGGAGGACAGAAAATTGATAGAGTGGTCTGTTAATAAGGCTTTGCAGTTTGCAAAGAAATCCTAATAACATATAGCTTCAAAATACTTGCATTATGTAACATGCAAAATAAGTTCTGCAAATCAACCACACATGGTGATTCACATGCTGCTTCATGATTTTGGACAGTCACTGTGCTTTTAAAAATGGTGTACAGAACAGAGCTTAAATCTGAGGCAAATGATGTTTATCTGATTCCACTCCCAAAGAGTTACAGTGGCAGATGCAGGTTGCTGTGGCACGCCTTGCAGAATGCTGGAGGCAGACAGCAGTGCAGTGTTCCACGGTAGCCCACTACAGGAGCCATCCATCTCTATCACAAGCCGCCAGACTCTGGTCCAAGAAATGGCGCAACAGTGCTTGCCCGAGACTCTTCAGGGAGGTGACCTGGCAGAAGCCAGTATCAGCTCACAGCACATGGTTCATTTTCCAGTGGGATTACATGAAGTAAAAAGGACAAAATTCCTTTTATTTCTGTTCGATGTCTACAAAAACACCAGGACCTCCTGAGGTCAGCACACATGGGACAGTGGTTACTCCTGGTCTGCATAAGTGCTGCTGTTCATCACAGGGACAGCTTTATAAGGCATCTAAGGAACAGAGGACAGTAAATTATGGGCTGCTGATTAGTAGATCTAGTATCTTTCTAACACATATTGGTGCTGATTCACAGATAAATGCATGAGGCACCACGCTGAAAGTCAGATATGTAACTGTGGACAACTGACTAAATTCAACCATCATCCCTGGGGCTGTATTTAGGGAGAAGAAATCCTTAGAATAACTCCTAAATGAGACTATGAAAAAATTTTACAATTAAATTCTTGAGTATTCTTAATATTTTATAATAATTCCCTTAAAAACTTGGCACTCAACCTTAATCTTCTGTATAATTTAGTAAAACTATTTCTACAATATCTCAACTGACAAAACCTGAAGGAACACAGCACTCACTCTTCTGCCCATTCTCTCTGTCCCTCACTCTCTCCCACACAAAGAGATCTCCACACACACAAAAATACCCAACGATTGCTAAGGTCAGTCAGTGGTTATGGTCACAGATTTAAAATGCAAAATTATATAAAAGGTAGAATTTCATTAATTTTCCATAGATTTCAGGAGTTGTAAAAAAATAATCATTGTCTATTCCTTGGTAAAATGGCTTCAGGTTTAATTAAGGACACTAACTCAACTGTGATATAACTTACATGATATAACTGCTAGGAAGAATGAATATGTCAGTTGTTTCTGTCATGTAGTAAGTAGACCATACAGTCCAGATGTGACTCAGTGAGATCTGCATATTAATTACCATTGTTATTACTGAAAAACAAGGCAGACCAAGATTTGAACTCCCTCTACATTTAAACTAGTTCATGTAACTTATCTGAGACTTACTTCCTTTGTGGTTAAAAATAATGATAAGCTGTACATGTGGGTGAAATTTCATAGAACTAAATAAATATACAAACACATAAAAGCAAACAGAAAACTCGTGAATCCAAATATGGATACTGGAGCGCTCTAGACTGTTTCATGTTGCTATAACAGAATACCAGAGACTGGATAATTTACACACAATCCAAGTTGACTTAGCCTGCAGGTCTGGAGGCAGAAAGTACAACATAAAGGTGAGGGCATCTGTGCAGTCATTCCACCATAGAGAGTAGAAGGGCACCTGAGAGCAGAAGAGCAAGAGGGGACACAATATACTCCTACAAGAAGGCCTACTCTTGCAAGAACAACATTAATTCACTCACAAGAGACAAACTAATGTCCTCCTCTCATGAGGCCTCACCTCCCTGACACTGCTGTCTGGGGATTAAGCTTCCAACACATTAGGTTTGGGGATCCCATTCAAACCAGAGCAGATTGTATCAATGACAGTTTCCTGGCCACAACACTCTGCTGCAGTTGGTATAACACGTTAACACTAAAGGGAAGTGTGTGGTGTACAGCTCTGTCATATCTTAAAACAACATGTGAATGTAGAGTCATCTCAAAATAAAATGGTAATAAAATGGTAATACACTGCTTCCATGGGCCTGCATGAAACGCAGGCCTCTCTCTGGACTGCAGGCCTCTCTCCAGGGTAAGTCAATCGGGCCCTCTGAGCCTTGACTCCCCCAGGCTCATTCACCCTCCCATCTACCCCGCCACTCTCCTCCAAGCCTGGGACCTGTCCCATTCCTTGTCTTGACACTCCAGGCACCAGGGGAACCACCACTGCTTCCTGATCCTTTGCATACAGACCAACGCAGTTCCTTCTGGGGTCCCCAGGAGCCCTCTGGGCCTGACCACGCCCTCACCTCCCTCTGCTTCCCTGGGCTGCACAACCCACTAGCCTCTTTCCTGGGTACTGGGGCTGACCTTTCATCTTCCTGATCCTTTACATCCAGAACAACCCAGTTCCTCAGTGCAGTTCCCAGGAGCCCTTGGGGCCTCTTCCTACCCCCATCTCCCTTTGTGTCTCTGGGTGGCAAGCCCACCAGCTGCCCAAGTCAAGCATCTTTCCTGGGCCCTGCTCCCAGGCCAGTCCAACCCACAAATTCCTAAGGACAACATCTTTCCTACAGGGATCCAGACCTTAGGAGAAAGCCTGAGAGCATCTGATCTTCATCTGACTTCGGCCTCTGTGGGAACTTCTGAAGACAAAACCAATCTGGCCACTCCAATATAAAATCAAAAGAGAGAACCAGAAGCTTAGAACAACCAGCTTTTCATGCCCAAAAAAAAAAACCACAAAGACACATAAAGTTCACAAAAAGAAGCAGAACTAAACTGGAAGGCCCGAGTATCACACAAGAGTCAGAAACTACAAAAGAAATTCACATGTCAAAATCACAGAGAAAAAATAATAACATGAAAAACCAAATCTTAACCCTAAACTTAACCCTAACCCTAGCCCTATCCATAACCTGAATCTTCACCCTACCCTTAATCCTAATGCTAACACTATCCCTAAACATAACTCTAAGTCTAACCCTAACCTTAAACATATCCAGAACACTATCCCATAACGCGAAATCTAACTTTAATCCTAATCCGATCCATAATACTATACCTAATCCTAAACCCGTTACCGTAACTGCAACTCTCTAACCCTAACTCTCCAAACTTACGTGACACCATAAAAAGACCAAACTTACAAATCATAAGCAAACAGGAAGGAGAAGAATCCCAAGATAATGGCGTGGACCAGATCTTCAATAGAATCTGGGAAGAAAATTTCGCAAAATTAAAGAAAGACATGCCCATACAAATACAAGAAGCATATAGAACACCAAACAGACAGGACCAGAAAAGAAACTCTCCACGGGAAAGCCAGAAGAGCCTGGACCAAAGTATTCCCAGTTTTAAATGACCACAGATGCCAACCCAGATTACTATAACCAGCCAAAATGACTATTATAGTCGAAGGGGAAAGAAAAATCTTCCATGACATAAACGGGATGAAGGAATTCATGAACACAAAACCAGCCCTTCAGAGAGTTCTGCAAGCAATACAAAGAGCTGAAGAAAGGAATGACTATAACCAAGGGGCTCGGAAAGAAATTCAATGAAGGTATAACTGTGGAAAATTACAGCTATATCAAGAATGTAAACAGAAATAAAAAGGACAGGACTCACTACTCATCTTTCATTAATAACTTTAAATATCAGTGGACTGAACTCCCAGGTCAAAAGACACAGACTAGGTGAAAAGATTAAGAAACAGAACCCATCTTTTTATTGTCTGCAAAAAACTCATCTCACATTCAAGGACAGACATTATCTCAAAGTGAAAGGATAGAAAAAAATATACCAAGCAAATGGTACTAAGAAAAAAAGCAGGCATAGCAATTCTAATATCTGAAAAAATAGACTTTAAAGTAAAATGAACAAAAAAAAAGAGGGCCAATTCATTCTGATCAAAGGAACAATAAATCAAGAAGATATTACACTCAGAAACATATATTCACCTAACTCTGGTGCACCCAACTTCATAAAAACAATACTACAGGACTTTAAGACCCAGATTAATCCCAACACATTAATAGTAGGGGACTTCAATACCCCACTGTCTCCATTAGACAGATCAACATGGCAGAGAGTGAACAGAGAGACATCTGAATTAAACAATACCATATATCAAATGGACTTAACAGACATCTACCAAGTATTCCACCCAAGCACCAAAGGACATACTTTCTACTTACGACTCCATTGAACCTTCACCAAAATTGACCATATACTGGGGCACAAAACAAACCTCAACAAATACAAAAAGACTGAAATATTTCCATTCAATCTATCAGACCACAGTGCAATAAAGCTTACAATCAACACCAGAAGAAGCCCTAATGACCACATGAACACATGGAGATTAAACAAAACACTCATGAATGATAAATGGGTCAAAAGAGAAATTAAGAAAGAAATAAAAGTATTCATGGAACTAAATGAAAAGGACAATACAACACAACAAAACCTCCAGGACATGCTGAAAGCGGTCCTTAGAGGGAAGTTTATCGCTCTAAATGCCTACATTAGAAAATCCGAAAGAACACAAATAAATGACTTAACATTGCAACTCAAGACACTTGCAAAGCAACAACAAATGAAACCCAAACCCTATAGACAAGAAGAAATAACAAAAATCAGGGCAGAAATTAATGAAATAGAAATAAAGCAAACAATACAAAGAATCAATGAATCCAAGAGCTGGTTCTTTGAAAAGACAAACAAGATAGACAGATTGCTAGCCCAGTTAACCAAAAGAAAGAAAGAGCACCTCCAAATCAACAAAATCAGAGATGAAAGGGGAAACATCACAACAGACACCAGAAAGATATAGAAGATTAAACGGGAATACTTTAAAAACCTATATGCTACTAAATTTGAAAACCTAAAAGAAATGGATGGATATCTAAAGGCATGGGAACCACCAAAA
>NW_008353342.1:6091716-6093275 GCF_000622305.1 Nannospalax galili
ATATAGAAATGAAAGATGAACTTCCAAATTCCTTCTTTGAAGCCAGTATCACTCTAATACCAAAGCTAGGTAAAGATACAACCAAAAAAGAAAACTATAGACCCATATCCTTAATGAACATAGATGCAAAAATTCTCAACCAGACACTTGCAAACCGCATACAGACACACAGCAAAAAGATCATCCACCGTGAACAAATCCGCTTTATCCCAGAGATATAGGGATGGTTCAATATACGTAAGTCAATAAACGTCATAAATCATATAAATGGCCTAAAAACAAGAACCACATGGTCATCTAAATAGATACAGAGAAGGCTTTGACAAAATTCAACATGCATTTATGTTCAAAGTCTTGGAGGGAATTGGACTGGAGGAAACATACCTCAATTATAATTACAGCCAAATAGCAAACCCACAGACAACATCATTCTAAATGGAGAAAAACTGGAAGCATTCCTATTCCAATCAGGAATCAGACAAGGCTGTCTACTGTCTCCACTTTTCTTGAACATAGTGCTTGAAATTCTTGCAAGAGCAATAAGACAAGAGTAGGAAATTAAAGGAGCAATAATTGAAAAAGAACAGATCAAATTATACCTTTTTGCAGATGATATGATATTATATCTAAGAGATGCCAAATATTCCACCTGAAAACTCCTAAAAATTATTAACACATTCAGTAAAGTGGCAGGTTACAAATTAACACACAAAAGCCTGTAGCCTTTCTATATACCAATAACAAGCAATCAGAGAACGAGCACATGGAAACACTCCCCTTCACAATAGCTGCAAAAAATAAAAAAAAAAATCTCAGAATAAACCTGACCAAAGACATTAAAGACCTCTACGATGAAAATTTTAAATGTTTAAAGAAAGAGATTGAGGAAGACATTGGAAGATGGAAGAAACTCCCATGTTCATGGAGTGGAAGAATTAATATTGTGAAAATAACCATCCTACCAAATTATAGATTCAGTGTGATGCCAATCAAAATCCCCAAGACATTTTTCAAAGAATGGGAAAAAAACTATCCTATGATTCATATGGAAGCAAAAAAGACTACTGATAACCAAAGCAACTCTGAGCACTAAGAGCAATGCCAGGGGAATTACTATACCAGATTTCGAGCTGTATTATAGAGCTATAGTCACAAAAACAACATGGTACTGGCAAAAAAAAAAAAAGACCCACAGACCAATGGGACAAAATTGAAGACCCAAATATGATTAATGCAATTTCAGCCACCTGATATTTGACAAAGGGGCCAAGAATATTCACTGGAGGAAAGACAGCATGTTCAGCAAATGGTGCTGGCAAAACTGGATCTTCACTTGTAGAAGAATGAAACTAAACATGTATCTTTCACCCTGCACAAAAGTCAATTCCAAACGGCTCAAGGACATAAATGTAAAGCCTGAAACTCTGAAACTATTAGAAGAAAACATTGGGGAAAACCTACAAGATATAGGCGTAGGAAGGATTTTCTAAACTGGACATCAATTGCTCAGGAAACCAGGGCAAGAATTAACAAATGGGACCTCATTAAACTAGAAACCT
>NW_008353342.1:6093771-6101550 GCF_000622305.1 Nannospalax galili
GTGGATAATGAAAATGTGGTTCATTTATATGATGGAGTTTTACTCAGCAGTAAAGAAAGATGAAATCATGAAATTTGCAGGTAAAAGGATCGAACTATAAACTGTTATACTAAGTAACACAGGCTCAGAAAAAAAAATCGACATATGTTCTCCCTCATATGTCAATCCTAGAACCAGACTCTGATAAATAAGTATGCAAAGAGACATAACTCCAGGAACCAGGATAATGGAAAGGAAACAGGGAGGTAAAGGAAAAGAAAGAACCTGAAAGAGAGGAACAATAGGAAACAGGCCTTAATATGGGAGATATGGGTAAAAACTGGGTTAGTTTAAGGGAGGGGAAGGGAAGGGTATAGAAGGAACCTAGGGGATAAAGGGAAAGAAGGAGCTCAAGAGAGGTAGGACCATAGGAGAAGGGTATTAGTAAGGGAGAAAGGGGGGAAATGGGGGAACCTTAAGTGGGAAATCCATGATGGAGGGATGAGGCAAAGCGAAAGATGAACAATGCCTAGCTAGTTTTGAAAACCAGAGGGAGCTATATTACTCCTATAACCTACTGACAAATTATACATTAGCAGATCAAGAAATATGTGTCTAGCTAAGGTTTATCTGAGAACAACTCGTCTTTGTCCAAGATTTATCTACATGACACACAGTAATTAAAAGTATCAGACTGGCAGAACTTACCTTCTTGGGTGTTTAACAGGCATACTTTGTGGCCTATAATAATTTGGTCAGAGGGACATAAAGGACAGTTTTTGCTCCTTGCCCTCTTAGGTCGATTAGTTCCAGGGGACTATGAGCATCTCTCAAAATGTTCTGTAATGGTGGTGGGTCACCTGTCCTCTTGATCAAGGAGGCTGAGGAGACCCCACCAGATGGACTTGAACCAGTGTCCAGTCTACAAAGAGGAGGGTCAACACAGAGGAATCATTTCCTCCATGCTTCCAAGCAAAGCCAGCCATGTTGAGCAGGACCTTTGACTTATCTTCACATAGGCAGAACTGGTAGAACTGGTAAAAGAAAGGAACCAGGGGCTCCTCCCAGGCCATGTGACCCCTGAGGAACAGGTCCTCAAACGACCTTAAGAGTAAAAAGAAGTCAGACATTAAGCCACATAGCTGGACTTTGGTTTTACTTAAGTGTGCCCAATTCTTCCTTTTAGAAATAGGACAGTATGTAACTTGTTTTGGATTTTACAGTAGCCTACAGCTAAGAGAACTTTTAAGAGACTTTTAAAGCGTTTGAATTTTTTTTTAAGAAAAAGCATTTCATTACAACTTTAACATACTCAATAACAATTTCCAGAGCAAAGATGCATCTCTTTCAAAAGTGGCTATAAAATTTTTAGGCTCACAGTTGAATTAATACAGTTATACAACAGCTGACCCCCCTAAAACAAAGACCTCTAGATAGGCTGACTAGATTCACCAGGTGGACAAGTGATGGGGAATGGCTGGGGTGCCGACAACACAGCAGACAGTAGGAGGGAAGACAGCGTAAAAGGGCTCTAGTGAGGGGAGGGAGGCTATGGGAGGTGCCATCTGGGAAGTGGGTGTATAGTTGAATACGATGCGGTTTGGCATGTTCTGTGTAATATACACACACACCAAAAAAAAATCAACAAATTTTTAAGAATGTATTATATTTGAGGAGGAAGCATGGAAATTTATGTCATGTTAATCAGTAGAGGTAGTAAACTTTACCATTGACATCTACTCGATGACTTTATAGACATACATAGGCACCAAGGATCCAAGTGCAACCGATTATGACTAGTAATAATCAGATCCATACAGATTAGAGATGCATGTGCCAACATCTCACTGTTAGTAGCAAAAACAATGAGTCTTTCTGCAAGGAACAATATATTCTAAAATGAAATGGAGATCTTTTTTAAAGGTTAAAAACTCATTCAATTTTATGTCTTACAGGGCTTATACTGAGTTCAATATTGTATATCTGTATTAATCCAACTGTGAACCTTGAAACTTACAGCCAATTGTGAAAGAGATGTACTCTTGCTCTGGTGTGTGTTACTGAATATGTTAAACCTGTAATGAAATGCTTCTTCTAATGATGTAGTCATTAAAAAAAAAAGTTTTAAATGGTAATACAAAAGCACTGGGGAAAAATGGTTGTCCTGAAATTTCAATGGAATAATGGAGCTCTGAGCTCCATGGATGACAGTTAATACAAAATAATGTTCTCCTTTCCTTGATGCATCTTCCTCTAGAATGAAAAGGTCACTTTGTTCCATTGGTTCAAAATCAAAACTACAGATAACTGTGCATTCCAACTGGATACAACACCACAGTCTTTGACATATGGAAAGTGTTATCTTTACCCAAGTATTGCTTCAATTTGGTGAAATAAACCATTTCATACTTCAAGTTTTAAAAAATATTTTTTCTGTTAGCAAAGGCTCATAAACCTGAATTTTCTGGCTTTTCCTATCATGCAATTTTTATTTATATGCCACCACAATCTGGCACTCCAGTGACAACAGCAGTCACTTCCCTCCAGTTACCTCAGGAAAATGGGGTCTCTGGTCTCACCCCATGGATTGAAAATATGCATGTATCCAATCTGAGCTCTAGTGGTGTAGAATACCCTTGCTGAACTCCAACAAAATATTTCAGTCCTAGAGATTCAGAGAGCAAGATAGCATTAAATTTTTTTTATCTGTTCTTCTTGGTCTCTGAGCAGGAACTGGGATCATGGAATGCATCCAATAGTCATTTAAGCTCATCAACAACTTATTTTAATGAACAATTACAGCAATGGTGGATCATGTACTTAAAACTCTAAAGATCTCAAACAAAGCAGATACAGTTGCTGTCCTCTGGAGTCTGCAGTGCAGCAAACAAGGGAAGAGCAAGGAGAAAGAAAGGGGTCCACACAGGAGGATAAGGACTTCAGGAAAGGACTACTGCTTGACTTAGGGCTTTATCATGGTTGTATTGTCTCCCCAACGCCCCCAAAAGCACATGTTGGGAATTTAATCACCAGTGCAATATGCTGGGAGGAAAAGACTGACGAGCGGTGACTGGGCGATGAGGACTCTGACCAAAAGAATTAACATCATCATCTCAGTCAGATTGCAACAAGGTTGGAGTGAATTCATTACAAAAATCAAGTTCAGTCTCCTGTTTGCTCTCTTCTTTCTCCCTCTTCTTTTTCCTTCTCCACAGAATGACTCAGTAAGGCCTTGATTCCATGGTGCACACCTTTGCTGAACTTGCTCTCTAGAACCATGAGATGATAGATTTCTTTTCATTATAAATTATCCAGTCAGTGGAACACTGGACCCCTTATCCAAGATCCTCAAGGGTGTGTGAAATCACAGCCAGTACCAAACTATGTTCACTACTATGTTTTTTCTTATGCATACTCTTGTGTCTTGAGATGATTATTAAATAAACTAAAGATGACTTGACAAACGTAAGCACTGTGATGTTTTGACAGTGGATCTTATTAGAAAGGTCAACTCATTGATTCAAGGGCAGGTGGCATACACAGTGTGGACACACTGGACAACCGGAGAATTCACACTCCAGGTGGGATGCTATAAATTTCATCACACTACTCAGGAGGGTGCACAACCCAAAATTTATGAATTGTTTATTTCTGGAATTTTCCATTTAATATTCTCAGACCACAGTAGACTACAGATAATGGAAACTACAGAAAGCAAAGTCACTGGAAACTACTATATTCTATTTGGCAGCACAAAATGGGCTAAATCTTTTTAAACTATATTCCTAGAATCAACATTCACTGATTCCTTCTAATCAGCCACTGGAGGTACAAACAAATAGAGAATATATCACTCTGTGCCCATCATTTCTTATGATCTTTGATGATATACAAGATCTATAGACAGAAAATAGGTGACTAATAGATACAGACAGGTAGGTATGCCCAAACAAAGAACAGCTCTAAATATAGGAATCTCCTATTTGCCCAGGAAAATATGGATCCAAAATATACTTTTTCTAAGTAAATACACAAGTAAGGTGCCAGTGAAATTTGTCTAATTATTAATTTCTGATTGTGGCTAATTTAAACATCAAATTCATTTTTGGCAATGTGAATAAAATGTTTATGACATCTAATTTATAATTTAGGAGCACAAACCTTAAATTCCCAATGAGGTAAGATACAGTAATTTAGATATTTCATTCTTACCACTTTTGTACATTTTACTGAACCATGTGGGTATGTATTTTATTATCTCTACAATGGAATCACTTAGTTACTTTTTAAGTATCTTTAATGTTGCAAGCATGAGGCTTTACTTTAAGAACTGGGACACTAGAAATTTCCTGCTGGTGCATATAACTACTGGAGCCTGCAGACAGGGAACATCTACAGGCACACAGGGGCCAAGAAGCCAACCCAGACATGTCTATGAGGTTAACTAGGAATCTGCCCGTGGGTGTGCTGAAACTCAACGTGTCACTGGAGGCTGCCGTATCTGCTGTTAACAAACCCACGACAAAAGCAAGAGTCCTCGGTACCTTCTACTGACAAAACTTAACATAGTGCCAGCAGCAAAGGAAAGTACTTCAAGGGCCTCATCTATTTTCTCAAAACAGACAATGAAGTCTGCAGTGGAAGCCATGAGGCAGTTCTATGATAACTGGCTTAACCTCCAGGCTGATGGGAGTGCGAGTATCTCTTCTTCCGGGAGGGGCTGCCTTCTGCTTTTGACTTGGCATGGATTTCTGCTGTTTGACACTGAGGATACAATGAAAAACAGGTAACTAGTGACTAGTGAAGGGGAGTCTTTACAATTATGGACTTGAAAAAAATACTGTTAAAACAAAGGCTTACATTTAAAACATTTGCCTATTGTTATATATATATATATATATATATATATTGTGTGTGTGTGTGTGTGTGTGTGTGTGTGTCCGTGTCCACAGTGTACACATGGAAGTCAGAGGAAAGGTTTTAGGAGTTGGCTCTCTCCTTCAACCATGTGAGTCCTGGATCTGACTCAGGTCATCATTGACCTGCTGAGTCACCTCCCAGGCCCTGTTTGCCTATTTTTAACAGCAAGCAAGGTTTGGACCCAATAGATCAGTTGGAGTATATTAGTTAAGCCAAAGTTCTAAGTTTAATGAATACTTCAGCAATGACTGATTTTACATGTCCATCTTGACTGGATAAGGGATTTCCCAGACAGCTGACAGAATAGTATTTCTGGGTATGACTTTGAGGTGCTACAGGAAGAGACTCACATTTGAATCAGAGACTGAGTAAAGAAGAGCTTCCCCAACCACACCATCAGGTACCATCCAATCCTGGCCAATTCCCTCTCTGACTGCACTGGGACACAACTGTCTTCTCAAGCCTTCACCTCAGGCATGGCTGCTCCTGGCTACCTGGACTTTGGACTCTAGGACTTATATCAGCACCCCATGTTGCACCCCAGGCTGGTTCTCAGGCCTTCACTCTCAGACTACTGGCTCCTCTGCTTCTCAGACCTTGAGCCTCCAGTGAACTACAGCTCAAGGTCCCCTAGGTCTCCAAGATGCAGGTGGTGGATTATGGGACTTCTCAGCTTCTATGATTGAGTGAATTGATGCCTGTCATCGCTTATGATGTGAACATACACATACTGACAGGTGGACACATGGATTTTCTATTAATTTTGTTTCTTTGAAAAACATTTATGCAACTCTAGATCATGGCTTTCTAACATTAAAACAAGAAATAGAGGCTGAGGTTGTAGCTTAGTGGCAAAGTGCACGCCGAGCATGAATTAGGCCCTGTGTTTAATTCTTTGTATCCCAAAAGTAATTAATAATTCCTAAACATGGAACAACACAAAGAAGGTACCATGAGCTATGGAAGATGTTCATAATAACAGGATTAATTGCAGACACAAAGATGTTTTAAAATTTTAAAACATGTCACTGATTCCTGATGTTCATAAACCAAACCTTGTAACCTATTCCTTCCTTTCCAGAGCATTTTACATGGCAAACTCTGGCTGCACAAAATAAAGAAAAGCAATATATTAATGTGAATACTGTCCGTACAGCATCAAATAGCTCACTCTGCAAGCCAGGTCATTAAGCTAGCCTATGTGGACCAGTCTTTGCTTATTTAGCCTGATTGGATTTAAAAGGGATAGAATTCTTTTCATTGTAGCCATGATTTAAATTTGCCTCTTTTCCTTAAAGGTAAAAAACTATATGCTTTGAAGCTACTGAATTATTGGACTGGACTTAATTACGCTGTGGTTGTCTTCTCTGGAGCAATGTTAGACCAAATGATAAGTGTATCTATCATTATCCTTAAAAATAAAAGGTTTTCTTCTCCCTGAAACAACTTCTAGTACAAAGACAGACAAAGACAGATTGAGGTTTCACATGCTCTGAGCAGCAAAACTGATAGGGACCAGTCAGCACTGAGCATACAAATTTAAATCAATTGACAGGGGTCATTCAAGACTCAACAAACAAGTTTAAATCAGCTAATGCTAACAGCTTCAAGGAAACTGTCTTACCATTTTTGTTTGCAATATTTAGATCAGCAGTACTTGTAAACTAAAGTTGTTTTCTACCATAATCCCGCTATTTGTATATCAGATATAGGAGATTTAATCAGGGTTTGAAGAAGGTAGACAACACTGACCTAACCCATTAAAACCATGTTGAACAAGCAGTTCACTGGAAATTGTAACACTTTAACCAGAAGACATCGCAATGTGTCATCACCTTGATAATAAGATTTTGTGATATTTTAAAATTACTGAGGGGCTAGTGAGGTGGTTCAGCTGTTCCAGAAGACTGGGGTTCAGTTCCCAGTACCCATGTGGCTGCTAACAACCATCCACAACTCCAGATCCAGAGGATCCAATGCCCTCTTCTGGTCTCTGCAGGCAGTGCATGTATATGGTACACATATACAGGCAGGCAAAAGATGCATACACATAAAATAAAAATAAATAAATCCCTCCCATAAGATTACTTAACCACTAGAATGTATCACAGTACTTAAAAAATCTGTTTAAGACACAGTGTCAGTATATAGCCCAAGCTGGTCTCAAAATTTGTGTTTGGCCCACATCTACCTTCAAATAGCTGGGATTACAAGTGAGCACCATCACAATCAGCTTTATATCACTGTACTTCTAACTGTGGGCCAAAATTTCACCATCATATCAATGTTTAGGTGCCTCATAAAGCTAGCTATTTAAAACTCTATTTTTCAGCTGGGTGTAGAGGTATATGCCTTTAATCCTAGCACTCAGGAGGCAAAGGCAGGCAGATATCTGTGAGTTTGAGGCCAGCCTGGTCTACATAGTGAGACCTTGTCACAAAAACAAAACAAAACTCTAAACCTCTATTGCTTTCCTCTCCTTCTTTTAATCTATGCCTCCTACTACCAACTGCTGAAGCTTTGCAAACTAATACTAAGCTATAATCATCATAAGGTGAAATCCCCAGGAGCATTACTCATCTGTAATGTTTATTATAAAGCTATAGCACTTGTGAAGGACTATACAGGTCCTCCCATTTAGTGATATTTCTATTGACAGAAGAAAACTCATCTAGCTTTATGCAAGTTGCTAAGAAGAAAACTAGAGTAAATAAGTTTGCAAAGAAGCTGTTAAAATTATGTGCAACAACAACAAGCCGGGCATGGTGACACACGCCTTTAGTCCCAGCACTCGGGAGGCAGAGGCAGGCGGATCTCTGCGAGTTCAAGGCCAGCCTGGTCTACATAGTGAGTTCAGGTCAGCTGGGGCTACAGGGAGAC
>NW_008353342.1:6101603-6142035 GCF_000622305.1 Nannospalax galili
CGTGCAACAAGCAAGCAACTGAGATCCAGTGCAGTAAAAGATTAGCTAACCCAAGAAAATGCACAGGAGGGCAGAACGAGGAAAAGAAGGGAAGTAGATGCCCCCCCCAAAAGAACCAAAACATAAAGCGATGCTTCATTTAACCAATGAGAAATCCAAAGGTCAAAGAATTAAAAAAAAAAAAGCACATTATTTTTCTCTTATCTATTTAGAAAACAACAAGGTTTACTAACAGCCATGGCTGGACAGGGTATGGAAAGTCAGCCTAGTAAGCTCTTGGGATAAACATTTATTCAAACAGCATTCCCTGACCACTGTAAATTCTTCAGATTAGCTACTGTTCAAGATGTCTGGAATGTACCAATGAGCCCCCCAGCAAAGATTCCTACTCTCATGGCTCTAACCACCTTGGAAAAAGAAAAACATCAACATCACAAGCAAGATGTACAATATGCTATGTGGTAATAAGCTAACAGAAAAAGACAAAGCAGTTCTGTTCTGTGGGAGGCAGGGCATGCAATGGAGCACATGAAGTGGTCTGGGTGGGTCACCAGGAGAAAGTACAAGCAAGCACACACTTCAGGAAGGTGGAGTTTAGCCACATAGGTGTCTAAGAGACAAGCCTTTCAGGCAGAAAGATTTGAAAACAAAACCTAAGTCAGGTTAGGACTGGAGAGGAGAGCAAAGTGGTACAACATCAGCACAACAGGAGCAGATGCTATGAGAGAAGCAGCCCCCACAAGGACTCAAGGGAGTGTGGGGCCAGATCCCAGGAGGCTGGCAAGACAGACACCACAGAGTGTTAGTGAAAGAGCCACTGAGGTGTTCTGCGGAAAGGGGAGAGACAATGTCATTTATATTTTAAAAGGTGCTCTTGATCCCCAATCAACAGGGACAGAAGCAGGGAGCTACTATGGAAGGTTAGTACAATTGATGATCCAGGTAGCAGGCAATGGTGGCCTGGACCCAGGCAGCAGCTGGTAGAAACTGTGAGAAATACCCAAATTCTAGATAGACTGGAGGGAGTGCATCGCTAGGGATCAAAACTAGGGCCTCACACATACCAAGAAGCACTATGCCACTCAACCCTAGCTTATAAAATGGATAGATTCTTAAAAGAAATGATAACTATGAACTTCTGACTGCTTGAATAGGGACATGAAAAAAAGAAAAGCCTCAGATGGGACACCAAGATCTTCTGAGGCTACCACTGCAGACGGTGGGCCACTCAGCTTTAGACATGCTACACTGGAAATATCCATGGACCATCAGGTGGAGACATAATGGAGTGTTGCACATAGACATCAGAAGTTTCATCAAGCAGTATGGCATTAAAACTTGGGAGTCATTGGCATTTGAACAGTATCTAAAGCCATGGTCCTGGGTGAGACTCTCAAGGGTGTGAGGCTGAAGACATAGACGAGAAGCCCAAGACTAAGCCTGGGCATTTCCAAAGTTACAAGATGCAGAAGACAGGAGGGACCAACAACCACTCAGAGAAGAGGCCAAGAGTAGGAGAGTCCAAACCTAAGGAGTTAAGAAACAACTAACGATCTACACCACAAACACTGTTGATGGGGTAGGGACAAGAAGGCCTGAGAGCTGGCCTTGGGATCTAGCTTTGGCAGAGTAGAGTGAATGAAGAAGGCTAAAATCAGAAAGAAATACTGTGGCATTACCATGCCACATTACAGATGTATGCAGCTTGACTCTGAACTTTAGTTTTAAGAGTGGGACCAAACTTGGAGGGCACCGGCTCCTCCAGATGTCTTCAGGAATTGTGCTAGAGTACTAGCTCACCCACACTTTTATTCTAATTTTTTTCTCCAGCATAAATTTTGGGGAACTACAAACTTGGACCCACCCTTATCTTATCAGACAATCTTGTCCTTTCATCCCTAGTCCTAAAACTTTTCATACACACAATGTCAAGTATTATTCTCAATCTTCACTGTTTTCAATGATGAGGCACTGCCTTTCTGTGCTTTGATTTGTATAATATGAATAAAAAACATTTAGGCAAACAAAATCTTTTTATAGTTCAATTTTTAAACCAAAATGTTTTAAAATGGGTTCCCAAAAGTTGGTAGAGGTTTTAAACATTTTTCTAACATGATATGCAAATTCTCTATTATTTTAGAGCTAAACACACAGCTGGTTTACCACCAACTATTTTAAGGTGTGGCATGCTTAAGGGTGGCTCCCATAAGTTTGTGGGAGCTTTTTAATTTTACATCTAGAGTGACAGTAAATCCTCTATTAACTTAGCACTAAGGAGGAACTGGTCTTGCCTCTTAGAGTTTTTTTGTGGAGTGGCAAGCTTAAGGGTGGTTCCCCTTCTCCTGTAGCCTGAAGCTTTAATGGGGGGTTCCTACCCAAGTTCATTGTTAATGGCAAAATAGAGATCCCTTAAATCAATCTTAAAATCTTTATATCACAAACCAAGTGATGATAACTTCTGTTGGTAATATTATATTCCTTATCTCAGGGGCATAATGCTGTTATTTTAAAGCTGCTTTTGTCTTCCTCTTCAACGCTCAGAGGGGCTGTCTGCCTCATGGGCATTCAGAAGCCATTTTGAGATAAACAAGCTTGGGTGTGAAGTAGGGGGGCCAAATCCTATCCCCAGGGTCAGCATCTCAGTGAGTTCAAACAGCACATGACAATCTATTAATACTTAAAAGGTATTTTCTTCTTTTAAAATTGAATCTACTGTGTTTTGCATTCAGAACAAGAAGTGACAAAAGTCTCAATGCTAGATTTGCAGAGTCTCCTTGATATCTCCAACTTTTCATAAATACATGAGTGCTTAACATTCATAGTCAAGAAGAATCAAGCCAACAAAAGCATTTGCCTGTACTAGCACCTAAACTGAGTTTCTCTCTAGTTACACTTGAAGTGACAAGATGTCTAGAGGCTTACACTCACAATTAGCTTGTGTCTGAAAAATGGAGGAAAACTAAGGTACCCTCACTCCTATAATGATATTCTCCATTAGAGGCCATTTTTATTCATTGGTTAAACTTCAAGCCAGGCTCGGATGCAGAAAATCAGAATTTTTTTCTTTGAAACCTCAGTCAAGCAGACATGAGCAAGGGGTGTCTCATTATCCCTCTGCCTAAATTTCCATTGTTTTACTTTCTAAAGCTTTGTATTTCTCCCCTTGTGAGTGACCATCAGGAGAGAGGCTTTGCCAGACGTAGCTGCTTATCTCACTGAACTTTCCTGTATCTCCTCTGTCTTCACTAGTGACCCTAAAGAAGGGAGAGTTTATTTGGAGTAGTTGTTGTCACTAATGTGACACTTTAACACACTATGACCTTAATGAATTTTTATTTAACTCAATTTTCACCTGGTTAAATTGATCCTGTCTATACAGGACTCACCATAAATCTTCTGGAGTAAATATTGGCCTCATACATATTATAGAAGTCAGCCAACTTCTAATGATTGTAAGTTAAGGGCAGTCTTGATTTCTTGTGGGTTAAATTGTTAAAATCCCCTTAAATGTTCCCTTTGACCTCTGTTTTTATATTTTTATGTGTAGACAGATATAACAGCAAGCAGTATGAATTCCTCTTCTGAAGAAGACTATCAGTTTAGCTCTCTGCATTAGAAAAACCATATTATAATTTGCCACGTGTAATTTTGGACTAAATACTAATTTAGAGAACTTGGAACACAGAAAACAGTAACATCTAAAAGAACTTGGAAGAAAGACAATCATCAGAATGTTTGTTCTTTTTAACCTACCCATGCCATTTTGATTAGAAAGTGAATTCAAGAGCAGCATGATGGCACAGAAACAAAACAGAGAGAGCAAAAGGATTCCAAATCTCAGAAAGAGACAGGCTTGGAGATACAGGTAGAAAGAGCCAGCATTTCCAACCTAGCAACTGCCAAACAAAGTAGAATACTTTTCTAAGTTAGTTTCTTCCATCACCTTTCGCCCCAGGGAAGAGAGCTCCATGGAAGGCAGGAGAACTAGGTAGAGGAGGTCCATGAGGTTCTATAACAATATTTTTCGAAGTACATTTTTTTTCTATTGATAAGCCTGTACATCTAATTTAATTTGGTTCTAAAGTGTTACATGCTTCAATTGAACTGTTTCTTAGCAGTAGCTTAACTAGTCATCTATTTTTTCCCAATATTCCAAATTAAGTGTACTATACCAGGGAAAATATTTCTGAGTAACATTTAAAGGTTCACAAATTTGCTTTGATGACATTTTACTTCCAATTCCTTTAAGTAAACTCATTTATTGCTGTGCATTTATACAAGACTCAGGAGATAAATCCACATAGTGAAAGTGGAAAGATGAAAATCAAAGTGAAAGTTTGAACACAGCTCCTTGTAGATTAGACCTGGTAAAGGGAATTTAAAAAGTGAATAAAGAATTATTAAAGCGCACTGTATGAACTATAAGAAAACCCCATGTTTGCTGTCATATCACTTATTCTTGTGCATTACAGAGACTGTCCAAAAATTTCCTTTTCCTTAGGACTTTTCCAGGTACCCAACCATTAATTAGCACTCTGGCACAAGTTATCCAGAAAAGCCTTGCATAGAGCATAGCAGTGCATGCTTTAATCCCAGCACTCAGGAGACAGAGCCAGGTGGATCTCGGTGATGTTGAATTCCAGGCTAGCTGGGGCTACAGGAAGACCCTGTCTCAAAAACAAAAACAACAAAAAGAAAAGAGAGAGAGAGAGAGAGAGAGAGAGAGAGAGAGAGAGAGACAGAAAGACACTGTCTCAAAAAAAAAAACAAAAAAAAAAAAAAAGAGAGAGAGAGAGAGAGAGAGAGAGAGAGAGAGAGAGAAGGAAGGAAGGAAGGAAGGAAGGAAGGAAGGAAAGAAAGAAAGAAAGAAAGAAAGAAAGAAAGAAAGAAAGAAAGAGAAAGAAAGAAAGCAGGCAAGAGAAAGAAAGCAAGCAAGCAGGGAGGCAGGGAGGCAGGGAGGCAGGGAGGCAGGAAGGCAGGAAGGCAAGAAGGCAGGAAAAGACAAAGAGAAGGCCTGGGCTCGCTGTCATGCAGTAAAATATGAATAGATTCAGGGACAGCTTCCTCAAGGACATAAGGATTGTGCTGAGATCTCTGGGAAGTACAGACATTAACTACAGGGTGCTGAGGATAAGAGAAACCTCCCACAAGGCCATTGGGCAGGATGCTAGCATCTGATGCCAAATGGCATACACATAAATAGCAATTCTGTAACTGGTACAAACTACGCAGATCTCTGAACATCCATCTTTTAATCTGTGTGTATGTTTGATGTGTGTATCATACATATGTGTGTATGTACCCGTGTGTGAGTGCAAATGCATTCAGACTACAGCACATGTGAAGGTCAGGAGACAACCTCATGTGTTGGTCCTCATATTCACCTGTTTGAGAGAGGTTATTGCTGTTCATTGCTATGTACCCCAGGCCAGCTGGCCCATAAGCTTCCAGGGACTTTCTTTACTCTGCCTTTCATCCAACCGTAGAAGTGCAGGGATTACAGACACATGCTATCAATTCTGACTTTATGTGAGTTTGGGTTATCTAAACTCAAAGTTCTCATCCTTTCACAGCAAGGGCTTTACCCGTTGAACCATCTCCCCAGTCCAGCAACTACATTTTAATCAATAGAACGGGCATGGCAGTACTGCTGGGGAAGGTAAGTGTGTGCCCCCCAAAGTTCCTGTGCTAGAAGCTCTGTCCCCATTGTGGTCATGCTGGGGAGCTTCCACCACCTCCCATAAAGGTGGGGTTTATGCAAGGCAAGTAAATCATAGAGGTGAATCACAGAAAGGATTGTTCCCACAAGCACAAGCTGTAATTAAAAAGAATAGGTTTGGTCCCTGAATCTCTCTGGATTCCTGCCTTATTATGTGGTCTGTCCCTCTTGCAAGTACCCCATTCTGAGGCCATCTACCAAAGAGTATAGTCAAAAGGCCCTAGAAGGGCCAAGGAGATGCTACCACCATGCTCCTAGAACTCCAGAACTAAATCTCCTTTCTTAATAAAGTATCCAGCTCCAGGTATCTTTATATAGCAACAAATCTAAGTACTGATCACATAGGATAGTCCCAAGGGTTAAATCAGTTATTTCTAAAGCTTGGAATGATGCCTCACTTTGCTGAACAACCTATGAAAGCATCTTTTAAATAAAAACAAATTTCATGCTCAAGCTTTAAGAAGACATATTACAAAACATTAGTCATCTTTCTGGACTACAGTCACAGAGAGAAAAGGGGTTTGCAGTAAGCAATAAAGACAGGCAGGACTGGGGAGATGGCTCAGTGGTTAAGAGCACACACTGATCTTCCCAGAGAACCCGAGTTTGTTCCCGGTATCCACATAATGAAGCTCACAACTGCCTATAAATTCAGCTCCAGAAGATCTGGCACCCTCTTCTGGACTCCATGGCACGTGCATTCATATGCACAAACCTACACACATATACATATGCACATAATTCAAAAATAAATCTTATAAAAAGACAGGCAGCCGGGGCTGGTGGTGCACACCTTCTATCCCAGCACTCGGGAGGCAGAGGCAGAGGCAGGCGGATCTCTGTGAGTTCAAGGCCAGCCTGGTCTACACAGTGAGTTCCAGGACAGCTGGGGTTACAGGGAGACCCTGTCTCAAAAAGACCAAAAAAAAAAAGACAGGTGAAGGTTAACATGAATTTGGCAAAGAATGAAATAGAGAGTTGAAGTGCTTAGACTCTGATCCAGGTCAGGAGGGAAGAAAAGAATAATGACAAAACCATGTCTTCAAAGAGCTTAACTGAGAGATGCCTAGAGGGTCAGCAAAGCACACAAGCACACTTCTGGGCATACTTCTTGTGAGAGTCTTGCCAGAAAGATCTGATTAAAGGGAAGAGACCTGTTCTGCACATAGGTGGCACCATCTCACAGGCTGCAGGCCTGAACAGAATACAAGAGGGAAAAGGTGCAAGCTAACACAGGTGTTCTCCCCTCCCTCCCTCCATCCCACCCTTCCTGCTTCCTAGATGCCCTGATGAGAGATCCTTTGCTCTCACATGTCCTCCTCACCATGATGGACCAAAACCATGAAAAAAGTAAGCAAATTTTCCTTTTAAATTGCTTTCTTAGATATCTGTCACAGAGACAGAAAAAGCATAGATAATGTAACAAGTATTTGCAAGGACAGTAATAATGTGGGTGACGTTAATGTTATGGGTTGCAATATACTGATATGCTAGACTATGCAAACTCTGTGCCAATAAGTTACCATGTATTTTGTATCAAAATCCAAACTAGAGCTCCAGAGAACCAATCACTTGTCATTAACACTGAACACCAAAATCATGGACTCTACAAAATTCTACAAATGAGAGAGACAATACTAATCTTTTGGAGATAACTGCAAGTAGCTTTCACATGCCCACCAAGGTACCAGTGTTGGACATAATCATACACTAGAAATGCCCAGTTACAGCATACTGTGTTGTCTTTCTGCAATAATTGCTCAGAATGGGTCCAACAGACAAAAATGTCCACTCAAATGATTCTATCAACCCTTTTGGATGGCTACACCCCTGAGTTTCATAGTGACAGTGGAAAACCATTCATTCAATATAAGATCACCACTCTATGAGTATTCTTTGAGACAAACCGGTATTTGGAGACCTTGGCTATATTCAGAAATAGCGGAAACAGCAATATAATTCATCTCAAGGAGAATTCTTTTCATTGCTCCCCTTTGGGGGCTTTTAGTATTAGTTTGCCCAGCAATTTTTAAGAGTCCTTAATATAACTAACAAATTCATAAGAAAATTTGTAGTTTCCTATTAATTGTATAAAAGTGTTGATAGTTTCATCTCCAATTCCAAACGCTGTGTTTGAGCTAGGTGTGGTAACTCACACCTTTAATCCCAGACGAGGCAAGCAAACCTCTGTGAGATGGTGACCAGCCTGATCTACATGGCAAGTTCCAGGCCAGTGGGAGATATAGGGAGACGCTGTCTCAAAAACAAAACAAAACAAAACAAAACAAAACAAAACAAAAAAACCAAGGGCTATGTTAATTAAAGGAAAAGATCTTGGAATTGAGCAAGCCTATCTTTCACATAAGGATATAACATACTCCAACTGCATCAATCAAGAACTTACATTGGGGTTGGGGGGACGCTCACAAATGTGAGGTGTGGTGCTGTGCACTTGTAATCTCACAGCTGGGGCACTGGAGACAGGGATCTCCAGATCTGTCTGGTTGGCAGCTAGCCTAGTCTAACTGGTGATGTTCAGACCAATGAGAAAGCCTGTCTCAAAGGGAACAGACAGCCTTGCTGAAGATGATATTTAAGGTTGTCTTCTGGGCCACACACACACACATATGCATACACATGCACACATATATATGCACACATGTGTTAAGGTTAAAAAAAAAAAAAAAAAAAACTTCCATACTTCCACCAAAAGGGTCACAAAAAGGTTTCCTTGTTTGGTAGCAACAACTTCACAAAACTAATCTTTAAGATAAAAATTAACTTCTGGATCATTAAGAAAGGGTGGGGGAGGGAAGGAGAAGGAATAGGAGGAAAGAAGACCAGAGACATTTGTATTTCCTACACAGACAAGAACAGGTGATAATGCTTTACGAAAGTGGAAGACTACTAGAGCTGTCATGTTGTCAAAAGACCAGGAGCCATCTTTTCATCAAGATAACTAGAAAGTGAGGACAAGCCATCTGCGCCAAATCAAAGGAGCCCAAGAGTAAAGCAGAAAGCCACAATGCTTCTTCCCAAGTGCTGGAGGTTTGGAAAGCAAACTACATAGCAAATCGGGTGGGCTGGGCTTTCACTAACACAGCTATGTGGAGGTGATTTGTTTCTGGTACTGTAGACTTGAAGCTTGGAAGAAAATACATAAGAGGACTGAGCAAAGCTAAAACTCCACAACTGAGAACGACCATGTTTCAAATCAGAAGAGCCCAACACAGAGCACCAGGGTTCAAAGGAGACAGGGATGCTGGGAGGGCAACTGGGGGGACTCGGGTATAGTTAGGGAAGGAGTAGAACTTCATGTTCCAACTGATTCTGTAAAGGATCATTGTGACACCGAGACTGTCCATCCAGCTGGTAACCTCTACTCCTGGACATAACAACAACACAGAGTGTGAGAAAGAGATGAAGCTTCATGAGCTCTGTGTTCAGTCTGAGTAAAAAGAACATCAGTTGAGACAGGTAAGTACAAGGTCGATCACAGGAGGTTAAACAGGAGGTATTTTTAGTAGACACATAACTGAACTTTAAACAAATATTTGGAATTCATAGAAAATACACTAGTAAAATCCTTCTATGGAGTTTTCTAATGGGAGACTCCATCCATGTTTTAGACATTACCTAGAGGTACACAATCAGTCTAACCTGGGAATGCTATCTCCCAACACAAGAACTAACAACAAAAGCAGAAATGAGATCCAAACCCCCAAGGAGCCTAATTCAGCATTAAAATTTAATAAAAAGAAAAAAATTAAAAATCAAAACAGAAAGTATTTCAAACTCTTGCTTATTTTAATCTTGGCCCTCATTTCAAAAAAATTTAAAAACCAAAATGATGTGTTGTTAAACATCTATAATCTTAGCACTCAGGTTGAGTCAAGGGATCAGGAGTTCAAGGCCAGCCTTAGCTAGATGAGACCCTATCTCAACAAACAACAAAAATGGGGTGGGGAAAGTTAGGGAGATAGCTTAGTCAGTGAGAACATGAGTTTGATCCCCAGAACCCACATAAAAAATACCAGATATAACAGTATAAAACGTGTAATACCAGTGCTGGAGAGGTGGATATAAATGGGCGCTCATTGGCCAGCCAATGGCCTAGCCCATCAGTAAGCATCAGGCCAATGAGGTCTTGTCTTTAAAAAAAAAACTGTATTGGAGCTGGAGACATGGCTCAGCAGTTAAGAGCATTGGCTGCTCTTTGCAGAGGACCTACGTTTGGTTCCCAGGATCCACGTGGTGGCTAACTACCATCTGCAACTCCATTTCCTGGGGCTCCTACGCCCTTTCCTGGCTTCCACAGGCAATGCATGCATGGGTACCCTTACATACATACAAGCAAAACACTCATGGATGTAAAATTAAATTAAATAAATAGTGAACAACACCTGAGAAATGACACCTCAGACTGACCTCTGGCCTCCAATACAGAGCACATGCACACAAACACAGTGATAGAGAATGTCAAACATACCTCACTACTTCCACAATGCTTGTGTGTGTGTGTGTGTGTGTGTGTGTGTGTGTGTGTGTGTAGTATGTGCACATGTGCATGAAGGTGCATATACAAATATGCATGCATGCATGCAGAGGCCAGATGTGAACACTGGGTGTCTTCCTCAATCTTCCCCAACATATATTATGACATGAGAGACAGAATCTCTCACTGAACCTGAGCTTGGCTAGACTGTAGCAAGTCCCAGGGGTCTAGAGGACCGGCTGTGTCCACCTTCCCAAGTGCTAGGGTTACAGAAGCATGCCACCATGCCCTGCATGGCAGGCACTTTATCGACAGAGCCATTTCCCTGGCCCTCCACATTCCTTGTTAAAGAAATAAATCCAGGCTACAACCAAATATATAAGGTGTCATGGTATACACTGTAAATATTATGAAAACTTGAGGAGAAAGATTATAAAACATAGATTCATCTATACAAACTGCATAGAGATTTTTTTAGGGTATTTCATTTTCTACTGCTTTTTCATTATATTCAATCAAATATAACTTACTGCTACTAATTCAAAGGAAATTAATATAATGCTAAAATGCAGTGATGATTCTCAAAACAATGACAGACCTAAGCCCTGAAGTGTTAGAAAATACAGAAGCACAAGTAGAGGAACCTTCCAGCTCCAGAAAACCACTTCTGTAAAAATACAACACTCTGAACAAGACAGCAGCGGCTCCTAAGAGAATAGATGGCTCAGAGTTTGATGAAAGTCTCCCCACGGTGAACAATTCACTCCACTTGCAGATTCCAGATGCTCTACATTCCTGACATCACAGTGGAAACATTTGCTGGTAGTCTAGAGGAATTTAATACCACCGTTCTTGTCATTTCCCTCATAGCTTCATTATTAGAGCAGGTCTGGGGAAGCCATAAGTTATGTTAAATGATAAAAAAGATGTCCTCTGTGTTCAACCAAAATGTTTAGAAATCATATAGGAAAAGACTTGGGAAACAGAAAGGACTATGGATTCACTATTTTTTCTTAGTTTTCATATTTGCATTCTGTATAATATGGGCAGGCACTAGACCAAACCTTTTCACTATAACCTGGGGCTAATAACCACTAAAGAACGTATATCAACGCCCAAAACAACACTGTTAAATTTTATGGTGCTAATAAAATGGGACATCGAGTAAATTTTCCACGTTCTTAAAGGTAAAATAATCAGTAGTATTTAGTGCTGGTATACCAGGAGTTGATTTTTCTCATTTAAAGTATGTTTTATTTCCAAAGTACTTATACGACTAAAATACTTGCATTCAACAGAAACATTCTCCTTATTAACACTGTCCCTCAACTTCAAACAACTTATTGAAGCATTTGGCACACCGAGTTTTTAAATATGCAGAAACATTTAAATAATTACAATATTGTAGTTTGGTTAATAATGGTAACAGGCAATTCGTACAATTTTCTTGAAGTCTATAAAGTCAGGGTATTTTTACAGAAAGCCAGTACACACAAGCCTATAGAACTTCCATTTTTAGAAGCTTTCCGTAAATTCTAATTTGTAATTTACTCTTGTCAGTTGCCTGTAGCTTCCCACAAAGTACTCAGAAACCACCAAAACAAAGGTGATAGTATTTTAATTTTTTTTTTTAAAGTCCTCACTAAAAGATACAGACAGGAAAACGAAAATTACTTCTAAACACCCATAGCTGCTGTTTACAAAAGTAAAGCTGTCCTTTACACATTTGCATTATATCAAACCAGTCGAAGAGTCAACGGAGGCAATTAGTCGGCTGTAGAAGTTAAAGCATTGCATCAGCTGTGTGGTAGGACAGGACTTCTCCAATTTATTTTGGTACTTATCATGTACTTACAACTGAGAATGACATGTCTCTAAGCCGAGTCAAATAGAAAGCTGAATTGGACCACACATCTTACCCTACACTGCACCACACATCTTACTGTTTACTGCACCACACATCTTACCCTACACTGCACCACACATCTTACCCTATACTTTCAAATGGTTCAAGTGCAAGAAAAGTTCCTGGCACAGCACCAGGGATAGAAGCACCTTTAATTTTGTCTCTTTAATCCTTCACAATGTCACAAAATACCTGCAACCTGGCAGTGCAACGGGTGAATTCCTAAGCTACCCCCTATCATCCCACAGGTATAGGGACCCACTGCCAATGAAGAAAAGATACTGTACAATAATAAAAACTAAGGTACTGCCATATACAGATTTTGATAATAAATAATCTAAGCTGCGAAAGTATTTTATTTGTGTTAAAAATAACAAATTGATGGTTTATACCTGGTAACAACCAAGTAAACACTTCCAGACCTTTTATAACCCATACTCAAGTCTTTTCTAAACAGGTGAAATTTTGCTTACAGGAAAACTCACAGCTACATGGGAATGTAAATTCTCTCCTCAAAAGATCAAAAGAATGGCTGGGAAAACTAAGGCTACATAGAAAACAATATAAAACGAGGGCACATCTTCAAGTCAGGTAGGCAGGGAGGACAT
Organism: Nannospalax galili; assembly: GCF_000622305.1. NCBI lineage: Eukaryota > Metazoa > Chordata > Mammalia > Rodentia > Spalacidae > Nannospalax > Nannospalax galili. The sequence goes on from NW_008353342.1 coordinate 6,114,332, forward strand.
TCTAAAAAGGGCACTGAACTTCAGGATTGTAGTTTTAATGAAGTCCAATAAACTAGATGTGTTCATTTCGAATAATCTTACTACATCCAAATTATGTCATTAAGATTTATTCAATTCAGTGTGACATTCTTCTCCAGGTATTGAAGAGGGTAGTCTTTCCAAATTCTCTAACTTGTCAAAAAGAAAAAGGTAAACATACAGGCATCACATGTCCTGAGATTGTGCTAAATTTTAAAAGGGGGAAAAACTTACTTTGTGACAATTAAAGCTATTACAATACAAAACCCAGTGACCTGGCTAATTTTAGTAATATGTACCACACATGTAAGTATAACCATGTACCTGAAATGTAACTATAAAATATCATCCAATATAACTTTTGTTTACTTCATAAGACCACAAAATGATTAATTTACTTGTTGCTCTTTACTTTTTAGATCTCTGTACGTATATGATGTGTGTACATGTATTTGTGTGTGTGCCTATATTTGCATGCATGCATGAGTACGGCTACATATGTGTCACAGTGCACATGTGGAGATCGGAAAACAAATGGATGTCAGTCCTCGCTTTCCACTTTGTTTGAGACAGTCTTTGCTATTGCTGCTGTTTGCCACGCCTTGAGCCAGGCTAGCTGACTCTTGAGCTTCTGAGAATTCACCTGTCTCCACCTCTGATCTAGTCATGAAAGCACTAGGATCACAGGCATGCACTACTGTGCCTGGCTTTACAAGGAAAACTCAGGTCCCTCAGGCCTGTCTGGCAAGCTTTACCCACTAAGCCATGTTCCTTGGCCCTCTCTTAATTTGAAAGACACTTATTATAGCATCTTCTTCTAGAAGAGCCTAACAAATCCCCCAGGCCCTGCAAGTGCTCATCAGTACTCTTCTGATAATGCCCACTCATGTTTGCTTACTGTCATTTGTTTTGAAAACAAAACAATCAACACTTCATACAATTACAGCTATACAGAGCCACGTATCCTACTGACTAAAATAAATCAAAGACTTAGAATTAGTTCAGAAAAGCATCACAATAGTAATTAGAATAGTAATGCAAGGGACTGGAGAGATGGCTCAGCCATTAAGAACACTGGCTGTTCTTGCAGAAGACCAGGGTTCGAATCCCAGCACCCACATGGCAGCTAACAACTGTCTGTAACTCCAGTTCTGGGGGTTCTAAGGCATTGCACAGCATGGGTGCACTTACCTACATGCAGGCAATACATGCATACACATAAAATTAAAAAATAATAAAATATTTTTTAAAAAGAATAGTAATGGAATCACAGATTTTCCCAAATGCCTTTTTGTTCACAGAAAACGGCAAGCTCGTAGCTACATGCCTGGCAACCTTGCTCTGCTATGAAAGAACTGTGAAGACTGGAAGTGTGACTCTGTCACATTGGTGCAGTATACGGCTTTCTGGTACAGTACACAGCTTTCTGGACAGTACACGGTTTTCTGGACAGTACACAGCCTTCTGGACAGTATATGGGTTTTTCTGGTACAGTATATGGCTTTCTGGAAGTATACAGCTTTCTGGGATACCAGAAGAAAAGAGCAAGTTCAGACTTACTTTTCTATAATGAAATGAATTATCAAGAGGAAAAGTGGTCACAGTGTAGCTTTGATTTTGTTTCGAAGGTTTGGTTTAGTTTAGTTTTTGAGGCGTAGCCCAGGTTGACCTCAAACTCATGCTCTTTCTGCCTCAGTCTCCCAGGTGCTGGGCTTATAGATGTGTCCATCACACCTGGCTAGTTTACAAGGGTCTGTTTGTTCATAAGTGAACAGTAATATAGAACTTTCATAACCACGACACTGACAGAACACGCAGCAGCAACTGTCATTATTTCAAATGGCTGCCAAAACCTGCAGCATATTCAATAGCCTCAATAACTTGAATCTATCACTTTAAGGATAAAAGCATTGTGATTTTCATGTCAAAAGGAAAGTTAGGAGTTCCTACCCAGATTCATCTATGACACAAATTGCCACAATGTTAGACAGAACTCTTTTTAAAAAAAATAATTTATTGAGAATTTTATACATGCATATAAGGTGTTTTGATCAAATCCATGTCCACTCCCTCCTCTCCAACTCCTCCCATATCTCCTCATCACTTTTTTCTGATATCTTTCATGTACTCTTTCTTCTTCTTTGATTTATTTATTTATTTTTATGGGGCTCTGGCTACACTAACATTCCCCCGTCTGAAGAAGTATCCCTAAAATCTTTTAAGGATTAGATACAAGCTCCCAAATACTTTTGACATTTTATAGAGAATATATATTTCTAAGAGAAAACAACACTGGCATCTACAAGAGATCAGGTAGAGTTCAAAACAGAATAAAACACAAGAAATGATGATGAAACGTTTCAAATATTACGTAAACTGAGTCAACACAGCAGCTGCGGGGCTTGAGGGCAGCAAGTTCCCCTAGAGATAAAATGCTGTCAAATGGCATCGCATGCTACAGAGAAATGTCTTATAGAAGAGTCAAGCAACACTGCAAGTATCACTGTTGACTTATTGTAAGAAACTGGCGCAGGCACCCCAAACTTCAGCAACTAATACCTTCACCAGTTCCCAGCCATCTCCAGCAAAACCACTGACTCTTTCAGGCTTAGAAGGATCCTTAGTATTTTCAGCAATAAAATATTTTTAATTAATATACATCTTGACAAAAAAACAACTCAGGAGAAGGGGTTTGCTTTAGCTCCCAATCCCAGGCTCAGTCCATCAGAGCAGGGAAGTCAAGGCAGGAACTTGAAGTAACTAGTTACATCCACAGTCAAGAGCTGAGAGGAACAAGTGCCTGGGTGCTTAGTGCTAGGCCTGCATTCCCTACTCTTATCCAGTTCAGAGCAAAAACCCAGGGAGTGGTGCCACCCACCTTGGGTGGGTTTCCCATCTCAACTAGCAGAATCAAGATAAACCCCACAGACAGGTCAACCTAAACTCGGTAATTCCTCATTAAGAATCTTTTCCACGGTGATTCTTGGGTGTGTAAAGTTGACAAAACGCGCCATCAGCAAACATGTACACTGTAAATGCAATCACACATCAAAGAAACACAGAGTAGTGTAAGCATTTCCTCTAGCCACAGTGGGAGGCTGAAACACCACATGACTCACTGCCAAATGTGTTCTACTACAGTGGTTTAGGACCAAATCTACAGTGGCTCTGAGGCGCTGAGGTGTGCCTATACAGAACGTTTGAATGACTTAGTAAGTTTGACCTAATAGAAACACAGAGTATTATATCTACTGCTAAAATATATGCAACACTTCCTGAAACTGACCGCATGTCAGGCCATAAAGTAAAGAAATTCTCAAAGACTAAAACACTGTGATTTCAGCTTTCTGACTACAAAGTGATTACATTAGAAAATCAATAACAAGAAGACAAATGGAAAACAAAAGCTTTATTTGAATATTTGACTTCTAAATAAGGACTGAAGAGATGGCCCTGTGGTTGAGAGCACTGGCTGCTCTCACAGAAGACCCACGTTTGGTTCCCAGCACTAACATGGTGGCTTACAACTGTCTATAACTCCAGTTCCAGGGTATACAATACCCCCTTCTAGTCTCCAAAACCACTCATAAACATAAAATAAAAATAAATAAATCTCAGAAAAAGACTCTAAATATATAATTTGAAATAATTCTAATTAGTAAAAACTCAATGAAATTAGAACAAAGTTGGGGCTGGCAAGATGTCTCAGTGTAAAGTGCTTGCTGTACAAGCCTGACAACCTGAATTCCATCCCTAAAACCCATGTGGAAGGAAAGAACCAACTCTCAAATGTTCTCTAACCTCCAGAGATACTCCCCCAACTCTCACATGCACAGACATGCAAACATCATACACAAACATACAAATACATAAAATAAAAATAACTCTGTAACAAGGTGGATGGCTCTTGCTGAACAATACCTAAGATTTGCCTGTGGTCTCCACATGCACACACATTCGTGTACATATGTGTACCAGACATGATCCTGCACACACAAAAACACCTCAGTAATAACAAAGAGACTAAAGAAAATTGACAAAACCCCTAACAATTGAGCAGGGATCATAAAAGGAGCAAAAATATGACTGTCAGGCTCCAGACCACGAACATAGAAACTACAGACATGAAATAACCAGAGTATTAGCAATTTTGTTTCACAAAAAGTTCAAAGATTTTGATAAAATGGGCTGCGTCTTAGAAAAACATAAATCATCAAAACTGACCCAAGAAGGCTGGAATATTCTTAAAACCTTTAAGCTGAGCCAGGTGTTCTCATGCCCACCTTTAATCCCAGACTTGGGAGAAAGAGGCAGGCAGGTCTCTGTGAATTCTAGGCCAGCCTGGTCTACATAGCAAGTTCCAGGTTGGCTAGGGCTATAAAATGAGACTATCTCAAAAACAAACAAAAAAACCCAACAATAACAACAACAAAAATATCTTCCAAGCTAAATAATAAAAAGGAACATTTTTCCAGACCCAAGTGTCCTAACAGGTACGTTCTGCACTAGTAAAAATTAATTTCAATATTTCACAAACTCCTCCACTGCCAAAGAAGAGGGAAGAATCCTCCCATTGCCAGTATGATGCTACTTTGAAATGGGACTTTAAAAAATGAAAAGGGGTTACCCAAATTACCAATAGGGAATCGGGACGCAGACCACTCTGGCTTCTTCCATGCTGAACAGGGACAAAGGGTAAGGCAACTGGAGTACCCCCTCAGTGGGTCTATCTAAAAGACTCCCAAATTGCATAACTCTTATCTGTAGGGAGAAAAAAAAAGTTCTTGACTGGTGAATAGGGGATGTGAAGAGGAAGTAAAGGCAAGAGTAGTTAGCATTAAAAGTTCTAGACAGGGAACTAGAAAAAAGTCAGAACAGGGCAATTTTCAAATGTTCATATGAGAGTCCACTGGAGTTTCTTGACAAGGGCTTCCAAAAGCATCCCTCTATTGCGTTCTTCCTCATTTTTCTTTTGTCTGCCAAGGCTGGACTTAGAGTGAGACTGTCAATGCTACTAAAGGCATTTTATCCAGAGAACTCTTGGAAACATTAAGAACTACTTGGGGTCTACAGACTGCAGTGTTGATGGCACCATCCCCATGGCAACAGATGTGACACCAACAGTCAGATAGGCAGGGAGTACAACAGAAAATACTTCAATAAAGGGTAATTTGGAGAAAGTGGGGTGGAGGGCCAGGGACAGGAAAATAAATAGATCAAACTGAAAAGAAGGGGGGGGCGAACAGGAAAATAAACAGAGCAAACACGACAAAGAAGCAATTTTCAAATAATCTCCTTGAGAACCAGAACTAAACCCAGGTCTGCTCTCTCTCACCAACGGTAATCAATACTGTAAGGAAGGTCCCAGGTGCTGGTACTGCCAGTCAGGTGCAAAGGGCCATTCTCCCAGGTCAGAAGGAACAGCAGGACAACTGTGTAGCAAAAAATTAATTCAGAACCCTACCTCATTCCTTACAGAAAAACCTAAAGTACTAAAACCAACACCCCCCAGAGAGAAGGGAATAACTTCACAATGACATGTAAAGGAAACATTTGATGAAAAAAAAAAAAAGAAAGAAAAAGAAAAGAGATCGTAATCCTGAAGGAAAATAGTACTCAACAACATGGAAATTAGTAACTTCTGGGCGTGGAGCAGGGAGAACAGCATGCAGAGTGAGAAGGCAAACCACAGAATACATAATAGAGAGTGGTATTTGGAAGAATCTAATTAAGGACAAGCTGCCATTGAAGATAAATTTAATTTGGGTTTAGTGGGAATGTAATTATGTAGTGGGATCAGTCGCATAGTTCCTTAGTGCTGTCTATGTTTAACTTACTGTTAGCCACCCAGTGGAAAAACATGTTGAGGATTACTACAAGAGCCTACACGCTGGCTTAGTTGGCTTCCTAACACAGGATGCAGGTCGAGTGTGGACCGTTACACGACCATGTTCTACAGCCTCCAGGACAGACCAGAAAGAGCCAGGACCAAGTCACCAGGCCATTAAACTCAGCAGAATTTTAAAATTGTTCACCACACAGTCTAAGCTCATTTAGATCTAGACACAATGAAAATTCTCTCTTGTCAAGAAGATTCAATAATGTGCCACTGATCATATTCTTGCTACTAGATCAAGCAAAGTCAAACATACCAGAAGTTTTGTGGGATGTTGAATGTAGTTTGTATCATTTATCAATGGGGAAAAAAAAGAGTTTACAAGTAACATAAGGATTGGATTGCTTTTCTCATATATAAAGAGGGCTAGAAAGATGGCTCTGTGGCTAAGAACACTTAATGCTCTTCCAGAGGGCTCAAATTTTGATCCCAGCACCCCCACCAGACAGTTCATAACCATCTGGAACACTAGCTCCAAGGGATCTGATGCTCTCTTCTGTCTTCTGCAGGTACCTGCACACAGATGGTACACACACACACACACACACACACACACACACACACACACACATAAATAAATAAATCATATTTTAAAGAATAAAACATCTAAAGAAGTAATCAAAAATTAAGACAGCTGGGGGCTGGAGAGAAGACTCAGCAGTTAGGAACACTGGCTGTTCTTGCAGAGGACCCATGTTGGAATCCCAGCACCCACATAGTGGCTAACAACCATCTATCTGTACAGTTCTAGGGGACCTGATGCCTTCTTCTGTCCTCTGTGGGTACTGCATGACATGGGTGCACTTACATATATGCAGACATAACACTCTTACCACAAAATAAAAATAAATTAAAAAATTTTTTTTAGAAATTAGACCACTTAGGCTCAATGGATAAAGTGTTTGCCATGAACTCTGAATGACATCAGTTTGAATCCCCAGAACCCACATAAAAAGAGCCAGATACAGTATCATAAGCCTCTGTAATTCCAGAAAATGAGAGGGGGACAGAGGACTGCCAGAAGCTCGAGGACCCACACACTAGTGTGTGCAGTGTGGAAAAGAGCCCTGCCTCAAACAAGGTGAAGGTGAGACTAGATACTGAGGTTGTCCTCTGACCCCCACACACATGATACATACACACCCACACAAAAATAAACAAAAATTGTAGAAGAGAAAGCATTATAAAAGCACATCAGGTTGTTAAATTAACTCAATTATGGTTTTTTTTCCTAGATTTTAAAGTAATTTTCTGGGGGCTGGAGAGATGGCTCAGTGTTTAAGAACACTGGCTGCTCTTAGAGAGTACCCAGGTTCAGTAGTACCCATATGGCAGCTAACAACCATCTATAACTCCAGTTCCAGGGAATCTAATTCCATCTTCTGGCCTCTGAAGGCATTGTGTAACACAGCTGTACTTATATACATGCAGGCAAAATAAAAATCAATCAATCAAAAAATAATTTAATAAAAAGTAAAAATAAAATGCTGTTCCCCCTGGAATGTAAAATATTTATTATTTATAACCACTTTTCTTTTTTTAATTTTATGTGTATGTATGTAAGTGCATCTATGCCATTCAATGCCTGTGGAGGTCTGAAGAGGGCATCAGATTCCCCTGGAACTGGAATTACGGGCAGCTGTTACATCAAACTCAGTTCTTCTGCAAGAACATGCAGTGCTCTTCAATGTTGAACCACCTCTCCAGCCCCCTCTATCCACTTTTTCTAAAGAGTTTTTATTGTCTATGGCCATACTACCATGAACATACTCAATCTCATCTAAAGAGGTTTATTTTTTATGTGTATGAGTGTTTGCCTACATGTATGTATGTATACAACATACATACCTAGTGCCTGAGGAGGCAAAAAAACAGACATCAGATCCCCGGAACTGGAGTTATATGTATATATGTATACAATGTGCATGCCTAGTGCCTGGGGAGGCCAGAAGAGGATGGTTGTGAGCTGCCTGGGAACCAAATTCAGGTCCTCTGCAAGAACAGTGAGCAAACAACCTCTGAGCCATCTCTCTAGCCCCCATAGCCACCTAATTGATTGTATAACATTTTCTCATCGTAAGATTCACCTTCAGCCTATGAAAATAAATATGGTTCAATTCCATCTAGAAAATTCAAGATTTAACAAAATTATACCATATTTCCAAGGACTACTTAGGCAAAGCATAAACCACATAGCATGGTGTTCAACAGGAATCTTCATCAGCCCCCAGCCCCATCTTTCAAGAGCTATAACTAAGAAGTGGGTGCTTTCAAGCTGTTCAATTTCCTAACCTAAGTGGCAGTCACATGGATGCTGGCATTGTAAGTTCTTTTAAAACAGTACTCACAAAAGTTTTAGGTTCATTTCTGTATATACATTTCACATTATATGTTTCTATAAGTCATATTTAATGGAATTATAAAATTCAAACTAACATGTGTTATGCAGAAAAGGTATGATTTTTAAGATGGAAGTATGCTCTATTATAGGAATAAAAATAAACAATAAACCCTAGTTGACAAAAGCTATAGCCAATGGTTTAACAATTCTGATATTCACATAAATTGGACATGAACAAGTAAGCAGATGGATGGTGGGGTCTCACTGATGAAGAAAAGGGAGAGTCTAGAATGATCTACTTAATATAGATTAGCACTGGAAACATGAAAATTTACATTAGTTTCCTCTAACTACAACTTACCTACATAGATATCTTTGCATGTACCTGCTGATATCCAGACATGAGTAACTAAACACACATATGTGTCTTTGCTCTGTCAGCTGAGAGGGTCTGAAGTCAGTCATGAAGCAATAGGCAAACCAACTGCCCAGCTCTCCATTTCTAATCCCATTCTCTAGTAAAAGAAACAGGTACTTGTAGACTAAGCAGGAAACACAAGATGAGCTGGTGCCTCTTAGCTGCCCAAAGTAGGAGAATGCTAGAAAACAAACAAACAAGCCCACATCAATGGGGGCTTTTCAAAGGAACCTAATAAAAATTTCCAGTAGTCAAAGCTGGAATAATTGGGGCAACATAATAAAATAGTGCTGGATTATAACCTAAAGTATAAGATAAATATCCATTAGCACCAGAATGAATCAACGATGAGAGAGAAGAAAGACAATGAAGTCCAAGTAATTCATACAGTTATTTCACCCTAAAAGAGGGGAATAAAAGACACCAATCTTTAAGTGTGAGTTTTACGTGGAGACTTCCCAAGGTTATAATACAGAATGAGAGGAAACAGATTCGCTTTACGGTGGCAACACTGCCAGTCAGATCAACATCAGCAGTCTTAAGTCAAGCATACAGCATGTACCTTGAGAGGATTTCATGATGATGGTATTTATCTCTATAACTTTACTCCTCAAGGCACATAGCTCCATTCTCTTTATGAGAAAAACATAATACACATTCCAATAGTGAGGGCCTTATAGTCTGTCAGGCCACTGCTCCTCAAAACCACCAAGGCTGTCTAAGAAACCATCCACATAAGTGCAGCCTTATGAGTCACAAATGTGAATGAAGCTTGAGGTCCAAATGACAGCCTGGAACCATGGGGAAGAAACATTAGGGAAAAATTCAGCAAACTTGGATCAAGAATACATTTTAGTTACTATCAGTGTAACAACAGCAGTTCAGTGAAGGAAGTAAGTTGACCACATGAATGTAGGAAGCTAGTAACAAAGGTATCCAGTTGTGGGTGTACTAGAACTTTCTATGCTACCTTTGTAATTTCTTTATAATTCTAAACTTACTATAAATATGGAACATTAACATTTTTAAATATATTTTTATTTTATGTGTATGAGTGTTTTGTCTGCATATCTGTAAGTGCCTCACATGTGTACAACACCCAGAAGCCCTAACTTTAGCCCTGGAGCTAGAGTTATGGTCGGTTGTTAGCTACCATGTGGGTGCTGGGACTTGAATCCAGGTCCTCTGGAAGAGCAGCAAGCATTCTTATCCTCTGAGCCATCTCTCCAGCACCTGGCATATTAAAATTTTAAGATGAAATCAACAGATATTATGGCCAAGAAAGAGAACCAAGAACATACATGGCACTGGTATGTGTCAGGGGTAAAGTACAAACTCAAAAAAGATAGAACACTGAGCACACAACTGTGAGACTACTGACAATAGATGTGGGAAAATAACATTAGACCACTGCCACACGCCACCTTCCAACTGCAGTGGGTTAAAATTCCATGTGTAGAAACAAATCCTTAAAATTATTAGAGAAGATCTATATGCTCTTGAGTAAAGACAGACCTGCTTAAGCAGAAAGGGAAAACACGATAGCCAAAATTTCATTACATAATTTTCAGTTCTATAAAAGAAGTAACAACTATGTAATGGGAGGGAAAAACAGACAAACAAATTGACTGGAAGAAATGGCCCAAAGAGTTAATAGATAAAATGTAAAAGGAGAAAATCTGCAAATGAATTAAAATATGATGAAACAACTCAAAGGTGAAGAAGAGGTATGGAGTGACACTTCACAGACACGTGAATGGCCATTAACAATAGGAGCGGGCTCCATGGAGGGAGCAATGCATCTTCAACAGTCTAGATAGTATGCATTTCCTATAAAGTGGCAGAAACTACAGAGACCTGCAGTACTGGATTTTGGCAAGAATGTATACGAAAGGATCGAAGATTCACTCACCACACAAGGCTCTCAGGTTTAACAAGCCTGGAGGACAACTTGACATTTTTAAATGTGCACATCTTTCAAGTATTTACAGAAGAAACAAAACCACGATTTCCTTAACAGGGGTATGGTTCACTATGTGAAATTATGGAAAAACTGCACGAGTTCAACTGATTGGTCTAAGTATGCAGATGTGTATAGCATAGAAACATTGATAAACACCCACTGACATGCACACTTTTACACATTCATATACACCACACAAATCTCTCTCCAAGAAACAGTGTTTTGATATAGAAGACTGAAGAGCAGGGTTGGGGATGTAGCTGAGAAGCCAAATACCTGCCTGGCATGCAGAAGGCTCTGGGTTCAAACTCCTGTATTGCAAAAAAGGAAGAAGGAAGGAGGGGAGGGGATATAATCCACAGTATGTAAAATCTTTTATTAAAAAAAAGAGTCAAGTGTCTGTGTTTTCTGGTGCCAGCAATCAAACCCTGAGCCTCACACATGCTAAGCATGGCTCTACAATTGTGCATATCCAGCCTATAAGTGTCGAATGCACATAAAATTCTTGAATACTTATCAAAATGCAAAGGAAAGTTAAGACTGTAAGAAAAGGAAATGTTTTCACGCTGAACTTAAAGAATTCATTTTTCTTAGTGAAAAAACAGAAAGGGGAAAGAGGGAAAAGTACTAAAAGTTTACATTGAAAGCATTTCCCAGGGCCAGCTAGATGGTTCTGTGAATAAGTGCTTGATCTGCAAGTATGAGGACCTGAGTTCAAATCCCTAGCACTATTGGAGGGGTGTTGAGGACTGGAGGATCCCTGAAACTTGCTTGCCAGCCATCAGTCTAGCTCCAGATTCCGTGAGTGAGAGACTCTGCCTCAAAGGAAGAGAATGAAGAGCGACAAAGCAGGACACCCAGCATACTTCTCTAGCTTCCACATGTGCATAAGAGCATACAGTTACATACACACATGAGCGCACACACACACACACGCACACACACACACACACACACACACACACACACACACACACACACACACACAGACTGCATTTATTCAAATGCCTACCACAAGCACTGACATTACAGTTTGTCAAGCCCTTTCTTCAGTGATGGAGGCTTGTAACCATCAATGATACTCTAGCATTATTCTTCTGGAGACTCAATGGTTGAACAACATCAATGGTGTTGCTAAGCAGCACTACTTTGATAAAAAGGACTGTGGTTTGGTCAACTGCATCTGCACAGAAGGACTAAGAGGGGACAGTAAACATCTGATGCAAACACGACCCTGGGGCTTCCATGAGTACAGTGACCTGAGAACAGGCAAGTCTGCAGTGCCTGACTCAAATCTTGCTGGGTTATAAAGTCAAAAAAAAGTACAAGGCAGGGTCAGCGCCTTTGATTGCACTAAATGACATACCTATGTGGAAAAACTCTTTATAAATTCCACATAGCCATGAGTGACAACTGCAGATTATAAATGTTCATTTTCATCACCCTTTGATTTCTATATAAACAATACATTCACTTAAACTAAGACCATTTTGATGAATAACAAAGTACAGAATGTATTACACAACAATTTCAATACATTTATAGTTCAAACAAATTCTTTCTATGATTGCCAGACCACTATAAAACATTATTCTTCATTTTTATGTAGCACAACGTAATGTGGGACTATATAAAAACTAAAAAGAGGAGCTGGAGAAATGACTCAATGGTTAAGAGCACTGGTTGCTCTTGGTAGAGGACCCAGGTTCAGTTCCCAGCACCCACATGACAGCTAACAAGTGTCCAAACTCCAGTTCATGAGGCCCTCTTCTGGCCTCCATGAGCACTGCACACATGAGTGCACTTGCACACATGCAGGCAAAACATTCTTGCACATAAAATAAAAAATTAAAATAAACAAAAAAAATGTTTTTAACTAAACAGAAAAAAAAATTTCCAAAGGAGTTGGCTTCAAAATTAACATCTTGAGAAAAAAATTGTAATTTAGCACCCAAAATTTCCTGGTAACAAAAATTGTCCAGGGAGAAATTACTGTTCATGGATAAAAACAAAGCAGATTACACTTGCCCTAGTATAAGCATTGGTGAGCTTAAACAGTAAAGAACGACATCGGCCAGAAGCACCAGTGAAAATGATTAGCCTGTGCTTGAAAAGCTCAGGCAAAGACAGTTCCCCCAGCTAGGGGAGCAGGTGGGACCAGATGCACTCTGGCCAGTGAAACATAGAGGATGTTCCTTTCAGCCATACTATGAGCTGCCACTTCTTTGGAAGAGTGTTAAAACATCATGTCATAACCTGGGCATGGTGGTACATACCAATAATCCCAGAACTTGCATGGTTTGGGGATTGTGAATTTAAGGCCAGTCTAGGGTATACAACAAAACCCTGTCTCAAAGAAAACAAAAACAAAAACAGGGCTAGTGAGATGGATCAGTGGATTAAAGTGCTTGCTGCTTGCAGAGCACCAGAATTTATTGCCAGCATACACACTGGGTGGTTCACAACCACTTGTCACTCTAGCTCTAGGGCAATCCAACACCTCTGGTCTCTGTGGGCACCTGCACATACATGTACATACCCACACAGAGACGCACACAGGCACATACACATACGTATTAAAAAAAAACTTTTAAAAAGACAAAAAAGAGGGGCTGGAGAGATGGCTCAGCGGTTAAGAGCACTGGTTGTTCTTGCAGAAGACCCAGATTCGAATCCTAGCACCCACATGGCAGCTAGCAACTGTCCGTAACTCCAGTCCCAGGGGATCCAACAGCCTCTCTGACCTCCGCGGGCACTGCATGACAAGGGTGCACTTACCTACATGCAGGCAATACATGCATACACATAAAATAAAATAAATAAATAAATTTTTTTAAAAAAACGACAAAAAGAAAATGCATGGTCTATTCTCACCCTCACTCTTCTTTTTATTTTCACCCTTACTCCTGAACCAGGGGGAGCTGACAGAATCTTTTCCATAAAGCTTTTGGGAATTTGTCAAATGAAACTTAAACTATGAGATCCTTTCACTTAATTTTTATTTTTAGGAGTGTCTTCTAAAATAATGATAAAGACAAAGATTCATGTGCATAAAGGTAGGGAAAGGTTTAAAGTAGGGCACAGATACCAAAGTTAGCTGTTGGTGAGCTGTGCTGCAGAGAAGTTATTCAGAGGTCTAGACTGCACTAAGAATGAATCCAGTGGCCCCAGTGAAGACCCACACTGAGTTAGAGTCTCTATCCATTTTCGGGAGAGAGGACAGTGCACTACTGCTTATTAAGTTAGCTCAAAGCAGAATGCAGAGCTTGGCATTTCCTTACTCTCCTGCCTGGGAGAGCTGCTTCTAGCCTAAAGAATGGACCTTGTCACTTGTGATGGTTAGTTTTTGTCAACTTGCTACAACCTAGAGTTGCCTGAGAAGAGAGTCTCAATTGAGGAATTTTCTAGATCAGGTTGATCTGTGGGTATGTCTGTGGGGGATCATCTTGATTGTTAATTGATGTTGGAAGATCCCATTGTGGGTGGCACCATTCCCTAGGCATGGAGTCCTGACTTATATAAGACAGCAGAGCATAAGCTCAAGGAAGCACACAGCACTGGTGCAATCATCTCTCTCTGCTCTTGACTGTGGATGTGATGTGACTAATTACTTGAGGTCCTGTCTTGGCTTCCCCTCAGTTATGGACTGAACCTAGAATTGTAAGGTTTATTAAACCCTTTCCTTCCATAAATAAATAAATAAATAAATAAATAAATAATTTTCTTTTAAAAAAAGACAAAAAGAAAATATATTTCACCCTTACTCTTTTTTTCCTTTTGTTTGGAAGAATAAACCCAGCGTCTCCCACACATTAAACACATACTCTACTGGACTGCAGCTCTGGTCTCTCCCCCACATTCTGAACAGCTCTTTGAAGCCTCCAGGAATCCACACTTATGAACAAATCTGACTGTAAGGAACTTGACTATATTACTCAATCAGATCAGAAAGGAGATTTCACACATGTGATATGTGTGGTATTTTCTTTCTTATAAACATTTATTCTTTATGTCTTTAAATCTTACAACTGATGAGACTTGTTTAGAGTTCAGAGTGCTTCTTTTTTTTCATCTTTATTCATTCACTGGGACAGGGTGAGTGGCATGCATATATCACAGTGCACATAGAGGTCAGAGGACAACTTGCACAAGTCACCATTCTCCTTCTACCTTGTAGGGTCCACAGGTTGAACTCAGATCAGCAGGTTTGGTGGCAAGCACCCTGACTGAGTCATAGCATACCCCAGTGTTTAGTTTTAATTTAATTTCTTGTTGAGGTACAGGAATTTCAAGATACATTTTACCTACTGTAACATATAAAGAGAATAAAAATCAAGAAATAAAATAGGAGGCGAGAGGTCCAAAGCGAGCATGGCAAAAGTTCATGTCTGTTATTAAATCTGAGCAAAGGCAATATGGGTGGTTATCATGGTATTTGCCAGAACCTTCTGTATGTTCAAAATATTTTATATTAAAAAATTAAATGCACAGCAGCCTTCTAAAGCAAGACAAGACCGTGGGAACACACTACCAGCACCACCTGCATAAGGAAAAAGTCTGAATATCCGGCAGTAACTTAGGTCCAGGAAGATTTATCTAGGCTGATTTTTATGTGCTCCCCGACCCATGTTAGTCACAGAGAAATAAATATGACTTCTTTGTACCCACAGCAAAGCCACATGTACTGGGAACAAGGCTGCAGTAAGGGCAGGATAGAAGGAAAACTGCCCCCTTGGGTTCACATACCCATGTCGCCGGCAGATCCAGTGGACAGAGCTGGCATGATGCAGGCTGCAGCCGTGTGGCTGCCCTCCTCGTCTCACCTCAGGAAGCCGTAGGGAGGGCCAATGGCCTGCAGCTGTTATATGTCGTGCAAGGCCTTTATAAAAGAAAAGAAACATTTATACATACATATATACATTTAATATACACACATCTATGTAAGCATATATGTAAAAAAAAAACCACTGAATTAAACATTCTATAACTAATTTGTTTTTTATTCAACAAAAGACCACAGAGATGATAATTCTTCTGAAGAATTTCTTCTGCAATGACACACTGATGCTTAAAAGGAGAGTTCTGATTCTGGTGTGATTTTTAATTGAAAGCACACTCCTCCCACAGGTGTCAAAGCTTCTTAAAGATTTCTACATTTGGTTTGGGGGCAGCTGATCCAGTGCATGGAGATCTTTCAGTTTCTGTGTAAGTCAGTTCCTTCCTTCTGTTAACCAAATTGTAGCTACACTTCCATATGTGTAACAAAGAACATATGAGTTATCAGCAAACTACAACTCGCTGTCTCTTCAAAGAGCTCATTCCAGCACACAACTACAAAGTTCTTTAACTGAAGGCTGAACATAATCTTGAAAGAATTGTTACTAAAATGGAAGCAGAATGTTATTATAGACTTACAGAAGTGTTAGCTATCCAAGCTAAATCTACTAGCCCAAGCTACTAAGCAAATTCTGTTAGTAAAAACTAAGCTTAGCTGTATCCTGAAGAATACACTGTTTTCAATAACTACACGGTTTATCTCAAAATAAGCAGGAAACTCAGTACAGTGCAGACACTGTGCAGGGGTCAGCTCTGGCTTCGCTCTAATCCTGCTGGCTCTGGGATCCTGGATAACTTATTCAATCTTATTAGGTCTTAATTTCCTTATATAAAAATAAAGATAATAACAAAAATGCCTGATAATAAATACACAAAGACATATAACAGCATTTTGTATGGAGTAAATAAAAGCTGGCTGTATGATATCTTTTTTAAATTCAGACAACACAATTACAAAATTAAAACATAAAAGAAAGCCAGCAAGATTACAATTCGCGCGGCCTAGCGCCTAAGAAAGAGCAGGCATGTGTTTTAAATTTGGATCACTGAGCCTAATAACGGAAAATACACATCATTTACATTTTTGTAGAAATCGGAACTACACAATGAGCTTAAGTTCATTTTTAACGCATTTTCCCCCAATTCTCCATACAGCAAACTCAGTCATTTAGTAACATATTTTAACATATGTTAAAGACAACAAGAAAAACAGACACTGTAAACACTGGAAAACGATTTACTTCTATTCCGAAAGCCTCTAAATTGCTGATTCATATTACAGAATAAAGACAAATGAGCTCGCCAGCTTTTGCTTGAATAAAATCCAACTGTAAAATTCCAGTAAAGACTTCTAAATTAGCTTTTGAATTGTTAAAGTGAAAATTAGTACTAAAAAAAAAATCTACCATCAAACAGACTTTCTTGGACTAGACTATCTGCTGTGATGCCTTAAAATCTGCTTTACGTTATAACAAAAGCAGACACAGTTTAAAAACATGCATTACAAATCCATACAGAGAAGAGTACTAATTAAAAATATGAGGGCAGTTGTTTTAAATACCAAGCAAAAATACAACTCACTGAGCTAAAAATTAAAAATGAACAAAAAAGAGCAAAGTTCACTAATGCCCAACTCAGAAGCTGCTTTTTTCCAATACTCTTAAAAAAGAACTTTTGCTTTGGTCTCACGAATTATTCTAATCAGGATTAAGATTCAACTACATAAAAATATTCCTTATATAAAGCTAGGGTACAAATGACCTAATTCAAATACAAAGAGAGACCAAGAAAGACCACATACTATTTAAAGAATATATTGCTAATAGACTTTTGTTTCACTAATAAAAAAGATGAAAGCCAGTTGAATTTATAAACTGTATACCCACATTTCTACCATTAAGGCAATACATATGATGTGAGCAGGTATGCTGTTCAAATGTGCATGTCATGGAACTTAGCTCTTTATGCCACAGTAAGGGACAATTTCCATGGCATAGATTGTCCTCATACATTCAGAAATATATATTCTATCCTATGTAACCTTCCACTTCCTTCATCATTAAAGAATTTGCAAAGTTTCACATTTATAAACTACATATGCCACATAGGCCAATTTACACTTTTATCAAACAAAAGTAAACTTTGATAAAGTCTGGTACGTTCTCATTTCATAAATACTAACAAAAACCTGACATTCTACTTAGAAATATCTTTTTAATCGGAAGTGGCCACACAAGAAAGGTCTTAGCATTTCTTGCTTTCCATAATGAATATTCAAGGTTAAATATGTCCAATGCTGAACATTCACCACACTGTAATTATCTTCTAAATACACATAATACAACATAATTATCTTCCTGGATATATGAAGTATATGAGTTTTTAAAAAGGTTTGATAGATTCCTAACCAGTAAAATGCTTAACATTTTGTGGAATGAAGTAGTGTTCCTGGATTTAACTTTCAAATTGAGTTAAATTTTTGTGCAATAATGTTATTTTCTTTGGCTAAACTGATTTAAAATGCTTTGGAATTTGTCAGAAGGCAGCTATAATTATTACTGACTGTTGTATGGAACTGATTTACTACAACACAAAAATACCAGCTGTTACAGTGTGTCCTAGGAGGGATTACTGGATATTCTTACATTGAAGTTCAATCCATCTTTCCATAAAAAAGAGAAAGCCGTGAATGCCAGGGACATAACAGCAGTATCAAATGCACCTGAGGCATTTACAACACCCAACAGAACCATTACAACGCTCCTTTAAAAAGGCTTACTTCTGAAATTCACTATTCCAGGTGGACCTTGCTTCTATGGATCACACCGTATCAGATTCTTCTGCCATTCGATCAAGTGAAAACAATGAAATATGTGGAGGTCTAGGATCCCCCAATGTTCAATTGTGCCTCCCTGGCCACTTTGGAGCTTCTATAGCACTCCTGACACCCAGTGGCCAAAAAGAAAAGTGCAAGTACTTGGAGTGAGTATTAGCTTTGAGCAGTGCTAGCATAGTACTGTGGGTGTGACAGGCTTGGAGGGCACACCACACAGCAGCATATATGTGGAGGTC
This sequence comes from Nannospalax galili, assembly GCF_000622305.1. NCBI lineage: Eukaryota > Metazoa > Chordata > Mammalia > Rodentia > Spalacidae > Nannospalax > Nannospalax galili. The sequence goes on from NW_008353342.1 coordinate 6,132,876, forward strand.
AGAGGACAACTGTGAGGAGTCAGTTCTCTCCTTTCACTGTGGGCTTCAGGGATCAAACTCACTTCATGAGGCTGGCATGACAAGTGCATCGATCTGCTGCACCATCTCACCAGCCCAAGTGGTTTTTTTGATTTCTAAGTAAAGCAAAAATTTATTTAATTCATCCAGTGACATAGTTCCCTACAAAATTCTTTATTAATGCAAACACATACAGTGAAGAAAACAATAAATCAAGTAATTTCCAAGCCATTTCCTCTCTGTTTGGGGAAGTGTTCAAGAACATTAAAGCTTTTCATTGTCATCACAAACTATTTAACAATTACTATTAATAACCTATTATTTCAGGAGATGATAACTGTGACCAGGAACTCAACTGCAGTTACAGTTCTGAAATCTAGCAGAGCAATAAAATAATATAATGAAAAGTAAATTAAAATATAAATCTAAGATCACCATTTTTAAAATGTCAATTTGAAAGATTCATTAGTTATATTAGTTAATGAATGCACGGTGATGTCTGTTAACATTATTCAAATCTCCACAGATATCTGTAAGAATAACAGAGGCAAGATACAGCTAAATATAACTGTCACAAATCTGCTTACATGAAATGGGGTTTAGGCTGGAAATGCAGCTCGGTAATAGGGCCCATACCTCGAGTGTGGAGACCCTGGGTTCAACCTCAGCATCACATACTAGCAAGCAAACAAAAAAGGTGTTTATGCCTGATACACTAACAGCTCTCAAAGGGTGGTCCATAGGCCCCCTAGTTTCCCAAAAAGCTTTCATATAGTCCATGAGGTTAAACCATTTTCATAAACATGCTGAGACATCATTTATACTTTCCACTGCAACATCCAGGTAAGACCACTGAATCAAGACTACGGCACTGAATTGAAGACATTCATGACAGTACTCTGTGTTGCCAAGTATGGGGGTGGAGATCACTTAAAATGTTAACAAAGTGGTAAAATTTGATATAAACTCTTGCCTGTCCACTTTTTTAAAGTTTATTTTAATGTTGGCAATTTTACACATATACAGAATGTACTATGATCATATTTACCCCCATTTCCATCTCCCAATCCTGCTGATCTCTCAACTAGTCCCCTCCTCTACTTTCCTGTCTTGTCTGTTTTCAAAGGTCTGGTGCAGGTAACCACAGCTACTGTGTGCTCAAGATTTTTAATGGCCATAACGTATCCAGAAGACAGAATTTTATAGTGTTCCATCCTCCACTTCTGATAATCCTTCTGTCCCTGTTTCTATGACATTCCCTGGGCCTTAGAAAGGGTGATACAGATGTCCCATTTAGGGATGAGCACTCAACAGACACTTAGTCTCAGTATTTTGATCAGTCCTGAGCCTCTGCATTAACTGTCACCCACTGTAAAATAAGATTTGACCCAGGCTCACAGCAGAACTAACCTATGGGTATAAAAATAAATATTTAGAAGGCACTTTGCCTACATGTTCACTCCTGCCAGAATTGCAGCAGAGGGCTTAGCTTGCCTGGCAGGATGGTACAGTAGCACACAGGGTAAGACACTGATGGGATTTCTCACCTGAAGGTGCCTGAATAGCACCTTCTGGCACAATAAATGCTAACCAGTAGGGGAGAAGCTTCTAGTTCAGTTCCAGCTACAAGTCTCTGCGTCCTGCTCCAACGTGGGTGATGCCTTCACAGAGTCTTACCATCTAGTTCTGGAGGGTAACTAAGAGCGCTGGCAATAGCCTTTATTGCTTTGGGTCCTCCCTGGCCAACAGCTCACAGAGAGGTAACCCACATCTGGCAATGGGATTTTTGTTTAAAAACCTATGGCTTCTGGGAGCAGCATTATCAATCCATGAAAGGTATTCCCACTCAAATTATTTGTATTATTATATTTTTAAATAGTTAATATAACAGTAGGCTTCCATCTATTCTAGCTTTAGCTAAACCTCCTCCCCAACCTCCACCTTTCTTTATCCCTTCCCCACTCCAACCCCACTTAAACCTTTCCACTCAGTGTCCTCACCATCTGCCTACTTTCACCCCACCCTCTACTTTCATATCACGTAGTTAATTCTCCCCCATCCTCAGCCCAAAGGCGTTCCCATAGGCCTACCTCTCACGGCTCCTTTCTTGCTTCCTGGCCTCTAAAGGTACTCATTCCAACTTCAACACAGAAAGCTAAAAACGTTGAACCTCAGATTCATATTTGAGAACATACAGAGAGAGAACCTATGGCATTTGTGTTTCTGTCCTGTGTTACCTGTGTATGACTGATTACAACTCCATCCATTTTCTGCAAATTTCATTGTCCTTTTTAGAAGAATAGAATTCCATTGTGTGAATGTGCCACATTTTCATTATGCATTCATCAGCTGATGGATCCCTAGGCAGGTTTATAACATCTATGCTGATTCCATTTCCCCATTATTGTGAATAGATCAATAAGGGACAGGATCAATAATCAGTAAGGAACAGGGATGGGCATTTATCTCTGTCAGAGGGTATGGAAACCTTTGAGTAAATGCTCAGAAGTAGTACAGGATAGTTGGGTCATTTGGCAGCTCTATTTTTAGCTTTTTTAGAAACTTCCACACTGACTTCCTAGTGATTGCTCCAGTTTACACTCAGTTAATAAAGGATGCCTTTCCCTATGTCCTTGTCAACATCTGTTGTCCTTCCTTTCCTTAATAATACTACAATGGGCTATCTTGAGGTAGAATCTCAAAGTAACTTCTATCTGCATTCTCCTGATGGCTAACGATGCTGAACATTTTTTTGAGTTTATCAGCCAATCATATTTCTTCTTTTGAGAGTTCCATGTTCAGATCCATAATTCATTTTTGATTGGACGTCTGCTTTCATGTTGTTTCATTTTCTGAGTTCTTTGTATGTTCTAGACACTAATTTTCTGTCAGATGTAGAACTTGTAAAGATTTTTCCTATTCTGTAGGTTGCCTCTTCATCTGGTTGCCCTTCTTGTACTAAACAGAAGCTTAATTTCAAGAGGTCCCATTTGTCAACTGTCAGCTTTATTTCCTGAGCAGCCAGAGTCCCATCTAGAAAGTCCTGATCTATGCCTGTATCTTGTAGCATAATCCCTATCTTTCCCTCTAGTAGTTTCACAGTTTCAGGTTTTATGTTGAGGTCTTGGATCCACTTGGAGTTGAGTATTACACAGAGTGGGAGATAAGGACCTAGTTTTATTCTTCTGCATATGTACATCTAGTTTCTCTAAAACTATTTGGAGAAATCGTTTGGAGACACTCTCTTTGTCTCCCATCTTTTGATCAGTTTCTGTGACAAGAGAAGAGTCACACGAAGTGCTGTTGCTACAAAGAAAGCAAAGGCTGTCTCAGAAAACACATGCATGTGATGATTTTGGTTGTAAACTGTATCAGCTACTTCTTTTACGTAGTATCACTCTGTCTTAAAAGAGTAAATGCAAGACAAACCATGGAACTTTAGGCGAAAACTTTCTTGAAAACGAGTGAATCTGTGACTTCAATAAAAATTGTATTTTAACAGTTAATAACAACAGTATGTGTTGCTAATGATAAAACGGGAATTGTCAAGCCAAAGTTTATAGACACTACAAATACATAGACTCTCCTCGCTTGGTACCTGGGTTCCCACTCTGCCTGTTCTATCAGCTCCCCAATATGCTAGGACCTTTCTGAGAAGATCGATGGGGGTGTCAGCAAATGTGATTTTTTTTCTTTTTGATACTGTGTCAACACTTGGAAAACCTGCAGAACCAGTGAACCAGTATCTTCCAATGTTCTAGTAATATATTAGAAAATCATACATGAATAGGATTCATTCAAAGCACAATGGAGAACATTAGTTTAAATATCCAATATAAGCTTGCTAATGTATTTTCTGATTCTACACTGTAGCTCACCTTTAGGGAACTGCAACATTAAGCTTTGGTATTAACAGCATAGAGCACCCATAAGTAGCTGGACAAACTATGAACACATGCCTGCAAGGCTGTGTTAAGTCAAATCTCTTCATATCCTTCAATCAAGACAAGGAATAACAAATTGGAAGGAGACAGATATGAGAATATAACAGTTCTGTTGAAAAAGATTTACATGTATTTGCAACTTATACATTGGGGTTTTCCTTTGAGGGTATATAAAAATGTGTTAACAAGCAAACTCAATGCTATTCCTTTTGGACAAAGATTGTGTGTGTGTGTGTGTGTGTGTGTGTGTGTGTGTGTGTGTGTGTGTGTGTGTGTGTGCGCGCGCGCGTGCATGTGTTTGTGTGTATGAATGTGCACAGAAGCCTCTGTATAAAAGGCTAAATATCAAGCCCAAGATTTTGTACATATTATTCAAGTGCTCTACCATTTCTAGTTCCTTAATGCTGTTATTTTTCAATTAATTGAAACAGACTTTTTAATCTCCCTAAACTTAATTTTCAAATATTAAACACTGATCCATATAACCCACAAAATCAAAACTCTTGCTGGGCATGATGATGCATGCCTTTAATCTCAGCACTCAGGAGATGGCAGCAGAGGCAGGTGGATCTCCATGAGTTCAAGGCCAGCCTGATCTACATAGCGAGTTCCAGGCCAGCTGGGACTACAGGGAGACAGAGATGCTGACTCAAAAAGACAAAAAAAAAAATCTATACTAGTCAATAATTTTTAAAAGTATAGAATGGTCTGGAGACCAAAAGTGTTAAGAACTATTATTCTATGTCAAATCCTAGCACACATTTTCCATGAAGGATCAGACAGTAAACTGAAGGTTTGGCGGTCCATGTGGCCTGTATCTAACATAATGTGTGTGTATCACTGTGTCCCTTCCTACCATGCTTGCCAGAAACGTGAAGGCCAAGTATGCAGACTACTACTCAGTATCCTTACACCCTTTCTGCTAGTGTCTTGCAGATCTAAAACTAACATGTCTTCTTGCTACATTTTTATTGATTGTCTAAATGTTCAAAGAAAGTTTATTTTCAATTTTGTGGTATGCAAAATAATATCAAAATTTTTAATGAAATTTTAATCCATTCCAATTTTGACTATTCCAAGAATCTTAGACTCTGTCACCACTGACACTTCTTGACATATGACAAAGTTACATTCTGATAATCACACTGTAATTTGAAAACAGCTTAAGTCAAAACTGCACTGACTATCTCTAATCTACTCAACTCATAATGTGGAAAGTGGGCAGTTTCACCTCATAATCACGAAGCTGACTAGGAGCCAGGCCCACTGCCACCATTAAGCATCAAGAGAGGACAGCATCACATACCAGGAATCCAGGAAAACACTGAAATTCAAAATGAAAAGCACAGAGTCTACTCAATGTGTATCACTTTCACACCCTGATAAAATGAAAATATCATGGTGAACCACTGTAAGCTAAGAATGTCTGCACAAGATGAGCCAATACAGAGATCCATAACTGATCAAAATGCAGAAAATAAGTGATCGTAGAGTGCCCAACCCCAACTGATACATCCACAATGCAACCTCTACACTTAAGACTCAAGGAACATAACAGAAGAGGGGGCAGAAAGACTGTAAGAACCAGAGGACCCAGACACCTACAGCTATATAGTGTCTTATACATAACAGAAACTGTACCCATGAAATCTCAACCTTGTGATTACCTAAACAAGACCCAGATGACAACACCAGATAACATATCAATGTGAATGGGGGAAATTTCACGAGGTCCCACATCTAAATGAAGAGCTACAGGCAATCAGTGGATGCTGAGGGAGGGAGAATCAGTTTTCTCCAGGGACTAGCTCCCTGGTAGATTATCCAATCCCAGTGGTCAGCCCTAAAGACATTTACATATGAGCCAACACTAAATAGGCTCAGGAGCCTTCCTTCCTTCCTTCCTTCCTTCCTTCCTTCCTTCCTTCCTCCCTCCCTCCCTCTCTCTCAATCTCTCTCCCTCCCTCCCTCCCCCCTCTTTCTGTGTGTGTGTATGTGTGTGTGTGTGTGTGTATTGTATGTAACAATAATTAAAGAAGTCACCAGATTGAGAGAGAGTTGGGGGATGGGAGAGTTGTAGGGAGAGGAAAAGCTAGAAATGTAAATACAATAGCCATGTATTAAATTCTCAAAAACAAATTGAAAATTTAAACTTAAAAAAAAAAGCAAGAAATATCTGCACAGATGGGAAACTTTAGACCAGTTAATGGCTGACAACATGTTAGGATGCTGTAAGAATACAATGCTTTATACACCCAAAACCAAAACCAAAACATCGGAGTTTCTGAGACATGAGGAACTACGAAAAATTGAAATATCCCACATTTTACAAACTCGAGTTTATGATGTCATGTGAAACTAGCATGTGTCTCCTTTCCACAATCAAGAGGGAAATGCCAAAGCCACAGAAAGGAAGAGTGACAAGAGAAAAATTCCATAAACCTTCAAGACTAAAGGAGAAGGGGCTAGGGAGGACGGCTCAGCAGTTTAAGAGCACTGGTTGCTCTTGAAGAGGACCTAGGTTTGGTTCCCAGAACCCACATGGCAGCTAACAATCATCCATAACTCCTGTTCCAGGGGGTCCCATGCCCTCTTCTGACCTCCATGGGCACTCCCCAATATGGGTGTACTTATATACCCACAGGCAATACATACTTTCTTTTTTTAAAAAAGAAAGAAGCTTTCCAAAAATCAATTCTTTCTTATAAATCAGTATGCCTTAACACCAAAATTAATTTTATTTTCAAACTAAAAACACCACTAAAGGGGGTAAACTAAATGTAATACACCATGGTTGTGTTGATACATATTTATTATATGTGGTTTTTGAAGAGATCAAAAATAGACAGTGATACAATAAAGTATGCAACTCAAAAGCACTACTGTTCATTTATTTTATTTTATTATTTACTTTTGGTTTTTTGACACAGGGTGGCCTGGAAATAGCTGTATAGACAAGGCCGACCTGGATCTCACAGAGATCTTCCTGCCTCCGCCTCCTGACTCACAGAGATCCTCCTGCCTCTGCCTCCTGAGGTGTGGGTTTAAATCTCTGTGCCACCACACCCAACTTAGCATTGTTTATTTATAATAGAAACGTTTTATGCAAAACTGCCTTTTCTCCATGGTGATCTATTCTCATACTCAGGAAAACCCCGTGTCTCTTTCCCTACCCATGCTTTGTGTCTTCTAACAACTCATATTTTAATGATTTCCAAGGCTGAGAACAGACAGGAATAAACCCTTTAGACAAACCAAAACCCTAACGTTATATTGTAGAGAAAAACTGATTGCTAATCTAAATGGGAATCTATTTAATATTGGTCCTTTGTGTTTTAAATAGCAAAGAATCTTGTAGTCGAAGACCATTATACCAAACAACACTTTACTCTCTATACCTTACTACTGCTTTCTTTAATAATGCCAATATTTAAGCTTCACTCAGATTAGCCACTGAATCTATTGACCTACTCTATAAATTTCTAACTTGCAAGCCACAGCTCTGAACTGGAGTATTTTAGTTTCCAGAATGAAATAAATGAACAGTAAAGGAAAAATGCTAACATTTCCAAAGTCTGACGAAAACAGAACAAAATCTAAGTTGCTATGGAAAGCAGCATAGCAGTCACTGTCCAAAAGGCACAGGAAATGTTTACCCAAAAGAACATTTCAGAGAACTACACAGAGCCACCTGGCCAGCTGGTAGACACACTCTTCTACTCTGCCCTCTGTAATGAGGGATGTGATCATGAGAACACTGTGACAAATTTAACGTCAAGGCCAGGTGTGGTGGTGCACACCTTTAATCCCAGCACTTGTGAGGCAGTGGCAGATCTCTGTGAGTTCAAGGCCAGCCTGGTCTACATAGTGAGATCAGCCTAGCTGGGGCTACAGGGAGACCCTGTCTCAAAAAGACAAAAAAAAAAAAATTTTAATATCAGGAAGGCTAGGCCCAGGGATATGGCTCAGTACTGGAGCATCTGCCTAGCATGTGCTAGGACCAAGGTTCCCTTCCCAGCACCAAGAAAAAAAGAAAAAAGAGAAAGATGCACACATTTGAGGGCTTGAAGAGGAATTTGACTGAAAGGGGGGAGGGGAGCTATTGTAACAGAAAATGTGTAAAGACCATATGGAAACCAGCTGTAAGTCACTTCCGATTCATGCATTCTCAAGAGGCGACATGCCCACACAAGAAGTAGGAAATGATCACAAACTCTGAGCAGGAGTCTGTGCACCTGGACCAGTTAATGTGGTTCAGGTTACAGGTGGCACCGTCTAGAGGGAAGTCCCCAAGGCCTCCTCATCTGAACACTTCACACAGACCCACCCTGCTTGCTCTGTCTTAACTGGACTCAGCATCTGAAATGCTATGTGCATTTCAAGCATCTTATTATCTAATGAGTGTTTTCCCTACTGGCATAAAAAGCAAGTGAATGGGGATTTTTGTCCATGTTTATTCACTGCTCATTTCCCGGTGATTCATATTAGTGAGGCTCCAGGAGTTATTTGTTGAACAGATGAAAATGAATGAATGAATGAAAGAATGAATGAGTAAATACTGGACCTCCTGCCAGTTTTAGCTGTGAGAACTCTGCATGTTCACCTATGCCTCTATTCATCACCTTTTCCAGTTCTGCTCAAAGGAATAAGACTGCTCAGCACATTTTTCATAGCTTAACACATTTACTAGGCCACATGCACTGGGGACAAATCCTCTACTGACAGCAGATATTGAGAGGTCTGCTTCCATGCCTTCTGCTCTGACATTTCCTGTGCCCTCCTCCAATATCCAGTGCTCCCTGTGAGCAACAGCCAGCCTGCCGCATGCTCAGAAGACATCACAGAGTGGGATCACACTGTGCTCAGTGTGTGCCTGATTGTTCACACAAACTTCCACTCATCTGGGTTCTGGCCTGATGAGAGGATTCAGTCCTTATACCCTAGTGGAAGGAGTCTGACCATCTCTCTAATCACACTTCCCTCCTCCTGAGGAGTAGCTGCCACCCTACCTTACCCCAAGCTACTGCCTACAAAGAACCATGACCTCCTCAATGTTTTTTTCCTCATTAAAAAAAAAAAAATGAGGAACCGTATTACTCCTACAACCTACTGACAAATTATACATAGCAGATCAAGAAATATATGTCTAGGTAAGCTTTATCTGAGAACAACTGGTCTTTGCCCAAGATTTATCTACA
>NW_008353342.1:6142417-6147152 GCF_000622305.1 Nannospalax galili
GATGGAACTGGTAAAAGAATGGAGCCAGGGGCTCCTCCCAAGCCCATGTGACCCCTGAGGAAAAGGTCCTCAAACGACCTTAAGAGTAAAAATAAATCGGTTTATCAGGGCCAACTGCATGACCTTAAATACCCCAAAGGAAAGTATAACTAAAGATTAAAGGGGCCAATATAATTTCCTAAGAGTCCATACGTATAGCTACAGCTTACATAACAAATGACACTACCAGATAGGAGATACCTTCTTTTGAGTGGTTGGCCAGGGTGAACAAAGAGACTCCCAAATAGTAACCCAGCATAGAACTGGGAAAATGAACAGCAGACCCTAATCTTATCTAAAGAAGTATTGACAAATGATTGCTGCTAGCAGAGAAACAGCTGACCCTCCTAAAACAAAGACCTCTAGATAGGCTGACTAGATTCGCCAGATGGACAAGTAGTGGGGAATGGCTGGGATGTTGACAACACAGCAGACAGTAGGCAGGGATATCAGAGTATAAGGACCCTAGTGGGGGGAGGGAGGCTATGGGAGGGTGCCAACTGGGAAGTGGGTGTATAGTCGAATAAGATGGTTTGGGATGTTCTGTGTGATATACACAGAAAAAAAATCAAATTTTTTAAAAATGTATTATATTTGAGGAGAAAACATGAAAATTTACATCATGCTAATTAGTAGAGGTGACAAACATTACCACTGAAATCCACCAGATGACTTCATAGACATACACAGGGGCCAAGAGTCCAAGTGCAACCAAGTATGACTAGTAATAATCAGATGCATACGGATTAGAGATGCATGTGCCAACATCTCAGTGTTAGTAGCAAAAACAATGAGTCTTTCTGCAAGGAACAATATATTCTAAATGAAATGGAGATCTTTTTTGGAGGTTGAGGACTCAATCACTTTTGTGTCTTGCAGGGCTTGTGCTGGGTTCAATATTGTATAACTGTGTTAATTCAACTGTGAACCTAGAAACTTGTACCCACTTGTGAAAGATTTTGAAAGAGATGTATCCTTGCTCTGGAGTGTGTTACAGAATATGTTAAAGCTGTAATGAAATGCTTCTTCTAATCATGTGGTTATTACATTTAAAATTTTTTTAAATAATAATTAATCCATGCTTAGATGCCAAGGATCTCAGAAAGTAACCAACTGTCACTAGTAATAATTAGATATATAGAGATTAGGAACGCATGTGCAAACATCTTAATGTCAATTGCATTGAAAAAGAATTTTTCTGTATGAAACTGTGTATTTTAGTAATGAAATGGAGATATTTTTTAATGTTTAAAAAGATCTCCACTTCGTTGTTAAAATACACAGTTTCATACAGAAAAATTCATTTTAAGGCAATTGACATTGAGACGTTTTCACATGCATTTCTAATCTCTATACATATGACTATTACTGGTCACAGTCGCTTACTTTCTGAGTTCCTTGGCATCTCAATGCTGTTGTAATGAAATGCTTCTTCTAAGTACGTGGTTATTAAATAAATAATTAACTGGAAAAAAATACCAAAAAAAAAAAAGCTTTCTAGGTTTTTGAGTTTGGGCTTAAAATTTAGTAGCATTAGTATACATCCAGTCTCCAAAGAATTCAGAAGGGAAATTATAAAGTAATAACAGCAAAAGTAAAGGTGGTTTTCTTATTAGATATAATAGAACTACTATCTAAAATGACTTCCTGGCTTTACCAACCTATCTTTCCCCTGACAACCTGATTTTGGAGAGATGCTTATCAAGGTATTTAGGCCTGTCATAGTCCATAATTTACTCAGAAATATTTAAGTAGAGATAGGGCCATGGGGTGTGAAAAATGTTACAAACTGGGGCTGGAGAGATGGCTCAGCTATTAAGAGTACCCACTGGCTGCTCTTCCAGAGGACTTGGATTTGATTCCCAGCACCCATAGAGCGGCTAAAAACCATCCATAATTCCAGTTCCAGGGGATCTAACACCCTCTTCTGACCTCTGCAGGCATTGCATGACACAAATGCACTTACACATATACAGACAATACACTCATATACATGAAACAAAAATAATAAATAAAATAGTTTTTAAAAGTTACAAATGGATGGAATTGCCTGAGGCATATAGGTAGTCACTGTTCTGTTCTTATATTTCTAGGTCTTAACATTTTATTACTGTGTATATGTGTGTGTGTGTGTGTGTGTGTGTGTGTGTGTGTTGGTGAGTTCCTTTCTGCAATGCAGAGGCCAAGGGAAATCCTCAGGTGTCATTCCTTAGGGGCTGCCCTTTTTTTCTTTTTTTGAGATAGGGTCTCTCACGGGCCTGGAACTCACCAGTGAGCCCAAGGGACTCCATCTCGACCTCACTAGTGCTGGGATTAAAACCACCAAAGTTTTGCTTTTCTTTTATTTTTTTACATGAGTTCTGGAGAGAAAATTCAGGTCCTCAAGCTGGTGCAAGCACATTACCAGCTAAGCAATCTCCCCAGCACAATAAATTTATGAAACTGTTAGGGAAAGAGGAATTTACTGCTTGTCTGAATTTACTGCTTGTAACCAATTAACTCAACTGGAGACACAGGCATCCGGAGATAGGGGCAAGTGCTGCAGCCCCCGGAGCCTGACCTGTCTGATCTGTGTCATGTCACGTGGGCATGTCTGCTTACACAAGATAACAGGGAAGGGTTGCACCAGGCACATACCACCCACCCTTCCCCAATTGAGACACCTGAAGGGAGTTGTAACATTTTTCTTGTTTTAAAGTTATTAATTTGTGAAATGCTTGCTTTGAAACTATTGGTTGTATAAGCACGGGCTTTTGTGTAACGGTTGTGGGAACCTACATAATCTTTACCTGAAGTTGCCTCGGGGTCAATTGCTCCAACCAGACCTGCGTGTCTTGGAAGGACGGTCGGCCCCAACTAGCTGGCCTAATAAAACTCTGCTTGATTTTTGCATCTCCATACTTGTGCATTTGTTCTCCTGAAGTGACCCACTGAGCCACGGACCCTAACATTTTTGGGGCTCGTCTGGTGGGGAGGGGCTTCTGGGGGAACAAAGGACAAATGGAGGCAGAGTTATTCTCCAGACAGGGCAGTGTAATTCGAGGGTCGCACCCTCGTGTCTGTAAAATCCAGAATAAAGCGAGAGTCGCCATCTCGTGTCTGGTCTCGGGTTAGTAATCCCAAGTGAGTAAGTCCGGGTTCGAGTCCCGACACCTAGGTGAAAGTCCAGGTAACCAGCCCTGGCCCTAGGGTCCGAGTGTCTCGGCCCTAGGAAGGAAGGGTGCCATCAAATCTGGCACCTGAGGAGGAAAAAATTGAGCTGGTCAGTCTGAGGCAGTCCAAGTGGATGCCATTTGGGAGAATCACGAGAAGTCTCGGGGAACCTAAAAGTGAGAGTGGTGAGTGCAGCACGCGTCTTAGTGAAAGAAGGACCGGTCCGCACGAATGTGATTCAATGTGGTGCGCGTGCTTGATGGTTGTGCTAATTGTCTTACTGGGGGGGGGGTCTGGTTTTGTATTTTTCTCTACGCTCCCTATTCTAAACCTTCCCTTCCTCCTTTTCCTTCCTTATATTCTCGGTCTAAGTCCTCGCGTGGGACCGTTAAAGGCGAAAGAGCAATTGAGGTTTTCTGGTCAGGGCTACTCCCTGATGTAAGCCAGAGGCTCTTAGCCCTCTTGGCGGACCCCGACTGCCCACAGGGGTGGAGATAAGACTCCTTATCTGTATCTCCCTCTCCTCTCCATCCCTCTCTCCAGCCACTGAGAAAGCCCCGTGGGCACGGGTCAAGCAAATAAGAGCCATTAGGGCTCTCACTGCTGAAAGACTCCCATAAAAGGATAAGGGGGTCCCAGGCGTGAATTCCAGAAAAATTCACGTCCCCCGCAGAAGAAAAACTGTGCGACAGGCACCCGTCCACAAGCACACCCACTGGCCATCATTGTTTAGAGTGGCATCTTCACTTCTCCCTTTTCATCTCCCTCTCTCTTCTGTGACCTCCACCATGGGCCAGACTCAGGCCACTCCTAAAGGTTTAATCCTCTCTCACTTCTCAGAGGTGAAGGAGCGGGCTTTGAAATTGGGCCCCAGCATCAGGAAGGGTAAGTTTGGCACTTTCTGCTTGATTGAATGACCCACATTTGGAGTAGGTTAGCTGACCCAGGGGTCCCTTTCCCTGGACACTATCAGCAAGGTCAAGGCTGTCATTACCCGGCCTGACCCAGAGGGCCACCCGGATGAACTCTCCTATATCCTTTTGTGGGAGAATCTGGCAGAGGATCCCCCGTCCTGGTTAAGGCCCCTCTTGGTGAGAAAGCCTCATGCTTGTCCACCAAAAGCCTCCATCATGGTCACCCAGGAAGGTTTGAAGTCCTCCAGTCACAGAGGTGGGGATCCTAGTGCTCCGCCAGTTCTCCCCGAAAGCTCCTCCCTCTACTCCCCCTTTGCCCGTTGAACAGCCACCACCTTATGCAGCTCCATGAGGAGGAAAAGCCGAGGTGGCCTATGGAGGGGGGGATGGAGCCGGGGGTCCCCAGGGGAATCCAGTGGTTGCCCCCTCCCCAGACTCCTCTACAAGAGAGGACAGATGATCTGGGGAGGAATGAGGGATGCAGTTAAGGTTTCGAGAAAACAGGGACCGAGTGGGGGAAGCTCCATCCTCCACCACAGGAGGAGCCGTGCCAGTTCTGCTGGCCCGAACGGTCGGCGGCCCAGATGGAGTTCAGCAGTATCAATACTGGCCATTTTCCTCTAGCGTTC
>NW_008353342.1:6148073-6152799 GCF_000622305.1 Nannospalax galili
TGCGCTCTGTGCAAAAGATACGGGCATTGGAAGAGAGAGTGCCCACAAAGAAGAGGAAGACAAGGAGGAGGGAGCCCTATCAGGACCCTCCACGTGGGAGGAAACTGACGGGGACGGGGCTCGGCACCCCTCCCCGAGTCTTGGGTAACTCTGTGTGTGGAGGGGACTCCCAGTGGCTTCATGGTAGATACTGGGGCACAGTATTCAGTTCTCAATGAAGCTCACAGTCCTCTAAATTCAGGATGCACAAGCATAGTCCAAGGAGCTAGTGGGAGGAAACTGACGGGGACGGGGCTCGGCACCCCTCCCCGAGTCTTGGGTAACTCTGTGTGTGGAGGGGACTCCCAGTGGCTTCATGGTAGATACTGGGGCACAGTATTCAGTTCTCAATGAAGCTCACAGTCCTCTAAATTCAGGATGCACAAGCATAGTCCAAGGAGCTACAGGAACTAAGAGGTGCGCCTGGACCACCAACAGGAAAGTGGACTTGGGAAGGCATCAGGTTTCCCACTCCTTCCTGGTTGTGCCCGAGAGTCCCACACCTTTCCTGGATAGAGACTTACTTACCAAGATCGGGGCATGTATCCATTTTGAGCCTAAAGGGATAAAAGTCATGGACTCAGAAAGACAGCCCCTGCAGCCAGTACATGTGTTGTCTTTATCTCTGGCTGATGAATATTGCCTATTCCCGGCAGCTCTAGAAAATGGGGGCCAGGGAGACATGAGCTCCTGGTTGTAGGAGTTCCCTTCCACCTGGACCAAAACCGGGGGGGGTCGGCCTCGGGTTGTGGTCCAACTCAAAGCCACGGCCCTGCCCATTCGGGTCTGGCAGTACCCGATGCCAGAAGAGGCTAGGAAGGGAATAGCGCCTCACATCCATAGGCTGCTAGAAGCAAAAATCCTTAAACCCTGCCAATCAGCATGGAATACACCCCTGCTTCCTGTGAGAAAGCCTGGCAGTGGAGATTACAGACCGGTGCAGGATTTGCGAAGGGTAAATGAAAGGGTAGAGGACATTCACCCCACGGTGCCCAATCCATACACCCTATTTAGCCACCTGCCACCGTCTCATGTGTGGTATACCCTAGACTTGAAGGATGCTTTCTTCAGTGTCCCTCTCGCTGAAGTCAGTCAGCCCTTGTTTGCCTTTGAGTGGCAAGAACCAGGAGGGGGGAAAGACAGGGCAGCTCACCTGGACTAGAATGCCACAAGGCTTTAAGAACTCTCCCACCTTGTTCAATGAGGCACTAAGCCATGATCTGGAGCCCTTCCGCAAAAGGCACCCCCATGTGACTCTGCTGCAGTATGTGGATGACTTGTTGCTGGCTACAGCAACCCGTGAAGAGTGCATGGAAGCTATGAGGAACCTGTTGGCCAAACTGGGCAGCCTGGGATATCAGGCCAGCGCCAAAAAGGCACACATCTGCCAGAGGTCAGCGGTTTACTTGGGGTACAAGATAGCGGAAGGAGCCAGATGGCTGACACAAGCCATAAAACAGACTATCCTGACCATTCCTGTGCCCTCCTCTCCACAGGGCGGGAATTCCTTGGCTCAGCTGGGTTTTGCAGACTCTGGATCCCAGGGTATGCAGAAATAGCCCATCCACTGTATGAAGCCACCAAAAAAGGACCGGATTGGAAGTGGAGTCAAAAACAGCAAGAAGCATTTGACAGATTAAAAGAAGCTCTTCTCCAGGCTCCCGCCCTGTCTCTGCCAGACCCAGAAAAGCCCTTCATTTTGTTCATAGATGAAAAGGGAGTGGCCAAAGGAGTCCTGGCCCAGCAACTAGGCCTGTGGAAGAGACCTGTGGCTTACTTGTCCAAGCGGCTGGACCCAGTGGCCTCGGGATGGCCATCTTGCCTGCGCATCTTGGCAGCCATCGCCCTACTGGTAAAGGAAGCTGACAAGCTGACCTTTGGCCAGGACCTGAGGGTGACAGCACAGCATACTGTGGAGGGGATTCTCAGGCACCCTCCAGGGAAATGGATGACAAATGCCAGGCTCACCCACTACGAAGGGCTCCTGCTGGACTCTCCTCGAATCATCTTCTCAGCCACAGTGACCCTGAATCCTGCCACTCTCCTGCCAGACCCAGACCTATCAACCTCCATCCATGACTGTAGAGACGTTCTCTCTGAAATCATCCAGGTACGGGTAGATCTGAGAGACACACGGCTGCCAAATAATAAATTAGACTGGTATACAGATGGAAGCAGCTTCGTGCGGAATGGGGTCAGAAGAGCCGGAGCAGCAGTAGTGACGCATGAGGGGGAAGTCATTTGGAGTGCAGCCCTGCCCCCTGGCACCTCAGCCCAGAAGGCGGAACTTATTGCTCTTGCAGAGGCACTGTAGAGAGCAGAAGACAGGCGAGCTAACATTTATACAGATAGCAGGTATGCCTTTGGCACTGTGCATGTTCACGGCACCATCTACCGGGAAAGAGGATTCTGGTCCGCAGAAGGAAAGGAGCTGAAGAACTTGCAGGAAGTCCAAAGACTGTTAGCAGCTGTGGAAAAGCCGAGGGCGGTGGCAGTTATACATGTGCCTGGGCACCAGTCCAGAAAGACTCCTGAGGCTATTGGTAACAACTTTGCTGATGCAGAGGCCAGGAGGGTAGCTCTCTTAGACCCCATTGTGCTGGCAGCTCTAGAGGTACCCATACCTGAACTACCCACCCTACCTCCCAGACCTATTTCCCACAGGATCTTGAGTGGATAAGAAAACAAGCTCCGGGAGAAAAGCCTGGGGAGGGAGGTTGGAGTAGGGACCTGACTATTCTCCACGGGACCTTGAGTGGATAAGAAAACAAGCTCTGGGAGAAAAGCCTGGGGAGGGAGATTGGAGTAGGGACCAGGAAGGTAGACTGATCTTACCAGAAGTACTAGGGAAATACATGCTCACCAACCTACACAGATCCACCCATCTAGGTTGGAAGAAGTTGCTCAGTCTTTTTCAGAATGCACAGTTGGTATTTCCACACCAGAACGAGACCGCACGTCAGATCACGGGGGGATGCGAGAACTGTGTGAAGCTAAGGCCAACCCCAAAGGGGCTCCACCCGACAGGTACCCGGGAGAAGGGGAGGGCCCCAGGAAGAAGTTGGGAGATAGACTTCATGGAGGTAAAGCCAGGAAAGTATGGGTAGAAGTATTTGTTAGTCATGGTGGATACTTTTTCAGGATGGGTGGAGGCTTTTCCAACTCATTTGCTGGTTATGGTGGATACTTTTTCAGGACGGGTGGAGTCCTTTCCAACTAAACATGAAACTAGCCAGATGGTGGCAAAGAAATTAATAGAGGGGATAGTCCTCTATTATATGGGGATATAGGATCCCCATATGGGATATGGGATCCCTGAGGCTATAGGTTCTGATAATGGCCCGGCTTTCGTTAGCCCAGCTTTCATTAGTAAAGTCCTACAGGGACTAACCCAGGCTTTGGGGATGGATTGGAAGTTACATTGTGCCTATAACCCACAAAGCTTGAAGTTACATTGTGCCTATAACCCACAAAGCTCTGGGCAGGTAGAAAGAATGAATCAGACATTAAAGGAGACCCTTTCTAAATTGGTAATTGAGACTGGCAGAGACTGGGTGACCCTCCTCCCCTTGGCCATTTTCCGTGTTTGGAACTTCCCCCTATGTGCATGGTCTGACCCCCTTTGAGATAATGTATGGGGCCCCTCCGCCAATAACCCGGCAAGCACCTCCGCCAATAACCCAGCGAGCGCAGCCCCCGGGGGATGAGAAGTCAGCCCCCGACTATTTAAATGTGTTGCAATCCCTTGCCAAAGTACAGCAGGAAATTTGGCCCCTAATCAAAGCATACTATGAAGGGAAAAAAACCCCAATTGTGGAGCATGACATAGTCCCAGGGGATATGGTCTGGGTAAAAAGACACAAAGTAAAAACTCTTAAACCCAGATGAAAGGGACCTTATGTTGTATTGTCTACCACCCCCACTGCCCTAAAGGTTGACGGCATCGCTCCCTGGGTCCACCACACCCACGTTCGGAAGGCCTTGCCTCTCGAGGATCCGGAATCCTGTGTGAAGGAGTGGGAGGTGGGGCCAAATCCTGCTAATCCCTTAAAGCTACATCTGAGCTGGACATAAAAGGATTCCTGCTGATAAGCTCACTGTTATGGGCCCTCCAGAGAACAGTAGTGTCAGCAGGAGCTCGAAACATGGATCCTGCAAAGCGGTGACACCTATGAGGAATGGAACTGCACCTCCCATATGGCCCCATTGTGGACATGGTGGCCAGATCTGTATGTTGACTTAGAACTTGTACTGGGGCAACTTTATTACCTCCCCCAGAAAAACCACCAGAAACAATATCATATAAAAAAACGGGCTTTGGTTGACTCATCATTCACAGTCAGCCGCCAAGCTTTGAGGGCAAACGGGTTCTTTGCTAGCCCAGGTTTCCAGACTGGTTGGTAGAGGCACAATTGTGGGGGTGCTGATAGACTCTACTGCGCTGAATGAAATTGTGTGGAAGATAATGATGGGCAGTGGAGAGGGGAGGTTTCCCCTGACCTGATTGATATGAGGTTTACTTCTCCATACAACCAATGGACAGTATCTCCACTGGCCAACCAGGTTAAAATCACTTTTTCCTCAAAGGGAAAAAAATGATAAAAGGTGGATAGATGGACTGACATGGGGCCTGATGCCCTACCAGACGCCATGGAGGGGGGTCCTGTTCCAGATCTACCTCCAGGTC
>NW_008353342.1:6153903-6164998 GCF_000622305.1 Nannospalax galili
TAGGGTTTGTTCAGGAAAAGATCGATACTGTCCATCTCTTGGTCCTTCGCCAGAAATACCAAGCCTTAGATACTGCTGAGGAAGATTCCTCAGTCTGATCTAGAAAAAGGGGGAAAATGTTAGGAAAGGGAAAATGTTAGGGAAAGAGAAATTTACTGCTTGTCTGAATTTACTGCTTAAATTTACTTGTTTAAATTTACTACTTGTAACCAATTAACTCAACTGGAGACACAGGCATCCGGAGATAGGGGCAAGTGCTGCAGTCCCCGGAGCCTGACCTGTCTGATCTGTGTCGTGTCACGTAGGCATGTCTGCTTACACAAGATAACAGGGAAGGGCCGCGCCAGGCACATACCACCCATCCCTCCCCGATTGAGACACCTAAAGGGAGTTGTAACATTTTTTTTGTTTTGAAGTTATTGGTTTGTGAAATGCTTGCTTTGAAACTATTGGTTGTATAAACGCGGGCTTTTGTATAACGGTTGTGGGAGCCTATATAATCTTTACCTGAAATTGCCTCAGGGTTGATCACTCTAACCAGACCTGCATGTCTTGGAAGGACAGTCAGCCCCAGCTAGCTTGTTTAATAAAACTCTGCTTGATTTTTGCATCTCCATACTCGTGCATTTGTTCTCCTGAAGAGACCCACCGAGTCACGGACCCTAACAGAAGCAAGTTCATGTCTCCCATTGTTCTATCTCTGTGTCTCTCAAGGTCTCTAACTAGCAAACTCAGCAAACAGAGCAATCCTCACACCAGGCCAACCCATCTCCAGCCCCGGCTGACATAGCTGCCAGCACCATCTTTCTAAGATAGTCATGTGATCGATCACAACTGCTCTAAATAAAACTAGCTGATGACTGCACAGCACTTTGCAATACAGTGGAGACTTTTTATTTGTTTTTTGGGTTTTGTTCTGTTTTGTTTCTATAAGTTTAAATTCATTTGCAAACATGACCCCGAGGCCTCCATCAAAGTGCCACATCCCTGCGTGTGCTGGGCTGTCCATTGCTCAGTGCATCTGTCCACTCTAGTTTTACCTATTCGAAGATAGGATTTAACTACACAAACACATGCAAAAACGACAAACAGTGTGAGCAAAAGGGATCATCCTAGTGGGAACAATGAAAGCAACACTTTTACAGAGAACTTATAGTCTGTTTTCCAAATCTGAATATTACTATTAGCAATTCCTTTCAAAATCAGCAGAGGGTGCCCTAATTTTATTTATAAAAAGAAAATGAAAGTTACCTTAACAAAAACAAAGTTCACAACCTTCAGGTGAAGTGTTCAAAGCTACAAAAACATATTTCTAATAAATAAAGAATTTTAAAATAAAGTATCCAACATGGACTTGATATGAGCAAGTAACTATTTACAAAAGAAATCAAGAGGTAGGAAGCATGCCATACTTCAGTCCCAGCTGCAGGTCACCATCTGAGATTAGTGCTCTGCCCAGCCTTCACCAGAGAAGCTTCTCACTGCAGTGGGTGACAGGTAACACAGAAACCCTAACTGGCCAAGTGTGAGAAGTGATGGTGAGGCACTAAACCCCAGATCTAATCACCTGCTCCAAGGCTCACTCGGAGAACATCTTGGTAGAGGGATGGAAAGCACATTAAGAGCCAGAGAGTAAGGAGATGTACAGCAAAAGAATGTCTTCTGAGCAAGACACGGCCTTGCCTCATGAGCTCACTGAAGTTGCGCTCACCTGCACAAGACTGGGGACATGAGGCACCGCCCCTCCCTGAGGGATTATTGGCAATTAAGGATTGTTGGGGGGTGTCATTTTGTTCAATGGTATAGACATTGGTAAGTTGCTCTTGCCCCAATAAATAACTCCTCACCCATACTTGAGCAAGAAACCAAGTTTAGTGGGCCATACGCAAAAGCCATAAAAGTAGGGGGACTTGTAGAGAAGGGTTCAAACAGGGAGTAAGATGAGAGAGGGCAATGGGGTGAAAATTATGAAAATTTATTATATAAATGAATGAAACTGTCAAACCATTTAAAATAAAGAATAAATTGAAAGCAAAAAACTCACTTGGTAATATATCAAAATTTTTAAAAATATTTTATTATTTTTATGTGTATGAGTGTTATGCCTGCATGTAGGTAAGTGTACCCGTGCCATGCAATGCCTGAGGAGAAGAGAAGAGGCTGTCAGATCCCCTGGAACTGGAATTACAGAGAGTTGTTAGCTGCCATGTGGGTGCTGGGATTCAAACCTGAGTCTTCTGCAAGAACAGTCAGTGTTCTTAAATGTGGAGCTGGAGAGGTGGTTCAGTGGTTAAGAGCACTGGCTGCTCTTGCAGATGACCCAGGTTCAGTTCCCAGCACCCACAAAACACCATAAACAATCTTCCCTAACTCCCATTCCAGGGGATACCACACACTCCACCAGACTTGCATGACATGGGTACACTTACATATATGCAGGCAAAACATTCATACACATAAAATTTTTAAATTAATTTTTAAAAAGTTTGTAATTCTAAATGTGATCAGAGACTCTAAACCAACAATATAACTTGCAAGGAGTTTACCTCAAATAAGTAAACACTAGTAAGTCATCAACTAACTTAGAAAAGATTAAAGGCAGTGCTTTAATCAACTATGAAGTAACTCTTACTGAATTGCAGAACAACACAGGAGGCTCCTGCCTCTCCTACCTCTTACTCTGACTAGTGTGACTTGTCTCATTTGGCCTTGTCTGTACTGTCCTAAGCCAGTTCCTCTTTTCCTTTTAGGTCTGGTTTTACGGTTTGAAAAATGGGCTGACAATTAAATGACCACATTTTGAAACAACTGACCTTGAACCATAGTTATGAAATAATTATTAAACTCCAAGTGATGTACATGTTACCAGCGCCAGATGTCTAAGAGGGAATAACAAACTACAAATATTCTTAGAGTTCATTATCCTTAAACCCACCCTACTTCTACAAAGTTCATCTGTGAGCACAGGTTTTATTTTGCAATTATGCTCAATTTTAGAGAGTTAAGTCATCTGTCCCACTGGGAATATTCAATACCAAAGCATCCCCGGTGCAAATTCTAATTATAGCTAGATTTCATCTTTACCTGAAAAGGAGGAGAGTCTAAACATGGGACCTAGAAACTCTAGAGCTTTCCATGAAGCATAAAGTGTCAGGACTACTCTGGCCTCACTGTAATAAGAGAAGCTGGCATCAGTTCTCAAGCAACCATCTCCCTGCCAAGGTCCTGTCTAGAGACTCTGCAGCCAGGCTCCATTTCATTCAACCAAGGAAGGCCTACATGCCTGCACTGCCTTCAACAGAGGCACTAAACAGCTACCAGATAAGATTTTCTTTTTCCAACTTCAAAATCACCTCTTACTAGTAGAAATTCAAAAGATTCTTAGGACTGCTTCAAACCTGAACAATATCAATCAACAAATAATTCCCAGAAAATAGAACCTTGCATTTCTGACACACATTTCAGGCAAAAATTGTCAGAGCAACAAATTTGTTCTGGGTTGCTAGCAAGGATCTCTTCTCATCTGCACTACTGTGGAGTCAGAATGGTTTTTATTTTGATAACTAACAGGGAGAAATGACTGCTATGCCAAGTAGAGTTGCCACTGGGGTGTTTAAGACAACAATTACAGTTTTAAAGGTCTGGTAGGAATGCTCAAGTAGATAATCAAATTGAAGAAAAACAGAAGGAAAAAAAGATATAAGAAAATAAAAAAGAAAGAAAAGGGGAGGAAGAAGAAGAGGGGACTCTGACCTCTGTAGGACCTGGAACACGACCACATTTAAGAGCTGAATTAATCAGAAGATGAAAATGATAAAGTTGTGCCATCACTCTTCCCACATCAAGGAGACCTGAAAATGGACCTTCACTAATACTTTTCCTTACCACTTGCTGGGCCTACATTAAGATTAATAATGAGGAAATAGAGAATATTGCTCAGTGGTTAGGAGCAATTGCTGTTTGTATTAGTTACTTTTCTTGTTATGATTAAAAAACCATGACCTATTGGGCATGGTGGTGCACACCTTTAATCCAAGCAGAGGCAAGCAGATCTTTGTGAGTCCCAGGCCAGCTGGGGCTACAGGGAGACCCTGTCTCTAAAAGACCAAAAAAAATAAAAATTAAAATTAAAAAAAAACATGACCAAGGCAACTTATAGAAGGAAGAGTTTATTGGGTTTATGGTTTATGGTTTCAGAGAGATAAAGAGTCCATCATGGCAGGAAGGCAGGGCAGGAGGCAGCTGGAGCAGAAAGCTGAGAGCTCACATCTTCAAGAAGGCACAATAAACAGGGAGAGACTCAAAACCCAGCCCCTCAACATGTGCTTCCTCTAGCAAGGCTGCACCTCCTAATGGTTCCATGACCCTCCACAAAGAACACCAAAAACTGGGGGCCAAGTGTTTCAACACTTGGAGTCTACGGAGGAATACTTTCATTGAAACCATCACATTCCACTCCCTGGACCCCACAGGATCAAGACCATATCATAATGCAACTTCAAAAGTCCCCATAGTCTTTAACGGCCTCAACACTATTTAAAAGTCCAATATCTAAAGTTTCTTCAGAGACTCGAGATATTCTGTTAGCTGAAAGCCCTTGCAAAATCAAGGCAGACTTACATATTTCCATCATACAAAGACACAGACTACAAATTCTCATTCCAAAATGGAGGAATGGGGGCACAGTGAGCAAATACTGGACCAAAACAAACCCCAAAACCAGCAGGGCAAATATCAAATCTTGTAGCTCCATGTCTGACATCTGGGACTTTACTTCCAAAATGCTTACTTAAATGGCTCAGCCCCTCCAGCTTTGTTGCCTCCAACATACATCTCTCTCTTTTGGGTGGGTACCACTACCTGTACAGCTCTCCTTGGCAGATGTCCACAGCTCTGGCATCCCCAACATCTTGGGGTCTCCACTGCAAACCAGGTTTCACCTTCACAGCTTCAAACAGAGGCCTCTCACAGCCTTTACACAGGGACTCTCTTGACAGCCTGGCCTCAGCAGGTCTCTGAAACTACTGAGGAAGAATACATGACTTCCTCACTCGGGCATTTTTCATACCTCTAAAGCAAACACCACATGGACACTGCCAAATTTGGCTGCTAGAATTATCAGCTGCTTTTGTATGCTGTGGTTTTATAGGAGCAGAAAAACCCCTAGGCCTTCTCCTTTCACCATGAAGCTTAGTTGAGTGTGGTCTTGCCCAGAGGGTACAATTTCCATTGTTCAAGTGCAAATCTGAGACTTCCCCTTAATAGTTCTAATCTCCTTATCAAAGAGAACCTCTCTTCCCTTGCCTGTTACATTATTAAGCTTCCCAGTGCTCTTTTTCACTCGAAACCCTACATTTTGTATTTTTGCCCCACTTGTTCTCTTTCATTACATATCTGCATAATATTCACCATTAAAAACCATGCCATTACGCTGTCCTGAAATTTCCTCTGCCAAAAAAATTAGTCCATTGCATTTTTAATGTAGCCTCAGGAAAGTTCTTAGGCCATGTACAGCTAGCAGCCAGATGCTTTGCCAAAATATCCCAGTTGCTGTTGAAGTTCTTTCTTCCCTCTGGAATGACACTGCTCTTAGCACTACTTTCTTCCAGGCTCCTACTAGAATGACCCATTAAGTTCTGTTCATAGCAGGCAACCATTTTCCTATTTCAAACTTCCAAAGTCTTCCACATTCTTCCCAAAACCCACAAGGTCAGGTTACTCATAGAAACACCCCACTTCTGGTACCAACTTATATATTAGTTACTTTTATGTTGCTGTGATAAAACATCACAACCAATGCAACTTATAAAAGGAAAAGTCTATTGGGCTTACAGTTCCAGAAGGATAAGAGTTCATCATGGGGGGAAGACATGGCAGGAAGCAGCTGGAGCAGAAAGCTAAGTGGTCACATCTTCAAGCAGGCACAGGAAGCAGAGAGTGACAGACTGGAAATGAGACTGGCTATCTACCTCAGAGCCAGCCCCCAGTGACATATTTCCTCCAGAATGGCTATACTTCCCTGAAGTTTCCATGGCCCTCCCCAAATAGCACCAACTGGGGAGCAAGTGTCCAAATACTTAGAGCCTGTGGGGGATACTTCCATTGAAACAAGCACACTGCTCTCACAGAGACCCTGAGTTCAGTTCCCAGCACCCACATCAAGTGGCTCACAACCAGCTGCAACCCCACTCCATAGGCATCTGATGTAAGCACCTGTACTCGCACATACCCACATGCAGACACACATACAAATATAATTTAAAATAATAAATAAATCCTTTAAAAAGGTTTATAATGAAAAGGTGCCTTACATCAGTTTTGCATGGTATACTAAGTGACTGCTTCTATGGTACTGCTCACATTGCCTCCCAACTACTAAAATGGGATGCCACTGTCCACTAGAAAGTTATCTTCAATTGAACTATAATCTCCTAGATGTAACAAAGTGTAATGATAAAAGAGTCTACTATCTCCCACACCTAAGAACATTTCTAAAAGCAATAATTTTACAAGGTAGTCATTATTTCTAGAGAAAAATCACAGCTGTACAAGATCCAAACATTGGGTTAAACATGAATGTCTTATGGATTGATGGCTGTGTTTGTGTCCTAATCTCTAAAGAACAAATGCTAGACAAGGAGAAGAATGCTCACTAAAACAAGGGACTGCCATTCAGTGTTGTGGAAAATCTTGTGACTGATTTTGCCTTTTGCCTTACATACCTATCATGCTGGAATGCATTGTTTCTAATAGGGCATCTGGCCAGCTAGAGTGTAATAGGATACTAGTCTGCCATGCTAATAAGGGATCCCATATGCTATGTTGTGATTGGACTATTACCCTTATACAAGCCCATACTTTCTTACAATAAAGCAGATCTGTGTCACTGAACCTGGTCTCCTGCGCCTGAATGCGGCAACGCTGGCGCAGACTCCTCACCAGCCCTGGGGTCTGGACCAGATGACTGATCGAAGGAACTAAGAGAGCAGGAGAGCAGCCACAGCCAGTGACCACAATTCAGGACAATGACATTACTACAGCAAACATTTTGGTGACAAAGGGATCACCTACAACCATTGGGCTTCTGCTCTGAGCATTAACAAACAAGACATGGCAACCAATGAAACAGTCTTGAATCATCATCAGATCACACTTATTGCCTTTAATATCAAGGATTCCAAGATTCACTAGTCCTTAAATGAATACTTAAAACCTACCAAGCAACTGCAAATTAAAAATATTACAGATAACGACAAAATAGATTCATTTAAAAGTGAAAATGGGTGGGTTATATTTGACTAATTATGCTATCTACACTCTAGAGAGGGTTCACAATCACAGGGACAGGAGTGGCTGGGAGGAAAACAAGGCAAAACTTGCTATCTTAATCATCTACTTGAGATGCTGGCTGGAGATCAAGTGGCCTGCCCATACACGCAATCTAGCGGTGACCTCAGGGCAAGCAGTTGAATGTACCAAGGAAACCTGCCCAACATGAAAGGGAACACTACCAAGACCTTGTGCTGCACATCATGCTTGTGAGCACAGGCAGTTCTAACTGGCAAGAGAGGAAGGGTTCCAGTAGAGGCTGTAAAAAAAAGTCATTATGAACTGACCCAGCTTTTTTGGTTGTTCAACAACTACTATAAAATTGAAACTAGAAATTACCTAATTTTTATCATTTCTCCTTTTCTCTAGATTTCTTGTACACATTCTGACACAATTCAATGGTACTTTGAGAAAAATGTATAAAAGGGAGATAGAACTGAAGAATGAATTTTTCTTGAGTTCCTAACACAATTCCACTTGCAGCAATTGGTGGAATACAGCCTGACCTGGCCCAGGAGCCTGTGGCTGACCAGCTGTGGCTATCTCTAGTCACTCAGTATTCTAAAACATTTGTGGAGAAGCAGAGGTAAAGGAGGAAAGGGAAGAGATAACATAATATCCAAGCAGGAGCACTGTACTTCTTTCAGGACAAGTAAAATCTCCCCCTGGCTGATGGGACCTTTGGAGGTCAGGGAAGGCCCTGAAAACATGCCCTAAGAAATTACACAAAGACTGTTTTCTTTGCTCTGACAATCAGAGGGCTGTACCTTGCAAGTCAACAGGATACCACACAAAAGGACACAATGGAATATGGAGCAACTTGGAGAGGGCATGTCTGCCTAAAGAGGACATGAGGGCAGTGGTGGTTTAAGGCAGAGGAGGTGAGGGAGCAATGCAGGGACTGAAGAGGAAGCCAAGGTCAGAGGCAGCCTTGGGAATTATTTCCATTAGCCAGACCTCTGCAGCTGCTGTGGCTAAGCCACTGAGAAGTCTGTCTTCCAACACACTGCCAACCACCAAGGCCCACAGGCTGCCTGTATTTTAGTAAGCCTTAAAAGAAACTCCTAGTTAAGTCTAAGAATTTCAGTAACACACAAATACATATCAGAGAATTAGATTTTACCAAGGATTCTACTTCTAGGAATTTTTATAATAGACATAACTGATACAACATGTAAGAAATGTTACAAAGCATGATTAATGATGGGAAAAAGGTGGAGATGACCTCAGACAAATCAGGCAATAGTTCAAAGGCATGAATGATTGCAAAATGGAACAGAGGGGAAGATTTGAAAAGTAATATGGGACTAAACATTCAGACTCTATTCTCCGTATATTTTTTTATTTTGCAATGAGTTCAAGTTAGATAGAACTAAAAAAAGACAGGGCTGGAGAGATTGCTCAGTGGTTAAGAGCCCTGATTGTTCTTACAGAAGACGCAGGTTCAAATCCCGGCACCCACATTGTGGCTAACAACCATTCATAACTCCAGTTCTAGGAGATTTGATGCCCTCTTCTGTCCTCTGCGGGTACTGCATGACACAGGTGCACTTACATGCAGGCAGGGCACTCAAACACATACAAATAAATTTTTTAAAAAAATTTAAAGAACTAAAAACTGACAACTCATATACACTATTATAAGCTTTTAAAATCAAATGGCACCTACGACCCAGACTACATCATATATCTCAAGGCCTTTTCAACCCACCACGGTAGATGCAGGTCAGTATCTGGGTGCTTGTCCATTAGACTATGAATTCCTTCAAAACAAACAATAATTACTCTCACGGTGCCTGGCACAGAGACACTCATTAAACACACACTGAGTGAAAAATGAGGAGACAAAATACACATCCCACTCACCTGCTTCACAGAAATCAAACAGTGACAGTCCTGATGAGACTTAGAAGGGGACTCTCTGGATTACTTAGATCCAATATCCCTCACAAGATCACCCACGGATGGCAATAGTGTGGCTATGGAGATGTGCTTAGCACATACTGAGGCTGGGTTCTATCCTCAGCACACACACACACACAAAAAAAAAAAACACTGAGGTGACAGCAGTAGGGTCTTCAGTGTTAAAAAGCAACAAGGACAGTTCAATGTCTCACAGCATCACACAAACTGTCAATCATATTGTGCTGGATAGCTTTAGTGTCAACTTGACACACCTGGGTTGAGGGAGCCTCATTTGGGGAATTGCCTCTATTGGACTGGCCTGTGGCCATGTCTGAAGGGCATCTTCTTGATGAGTGATGTGGGAGGGCCCAGCCCACTGTGGGTGATGCCACCCCTGGGCAGGTGGGCCTGTGTTGCATAAGAAAGCAGGCTGAGCAGGGGCCAAGGGAGCAAGCCAGTAAGCAGTGTTCCTCCATGGTCTGTGCTCCAGCTCCTGCTTCCAGGTTCCTGCCCTGAGTTCCTACCTTCGGCTCCCTGATGAACTACAACCTGGGAGATGTAAGCTGAATAAACCCTTTCCTCCCCAAGTTGGTAGTGGTCAGAGTGTTTTGTCACAGTAATGAAGAAACAAACTAAGACAGAGATTGGTACCAGAGAGTGGGGTATTGCTGTGACAGACCTGACCTTTGTGTTTTGGGGAGGACTGTGGAAGTGTTTGGAACTTTGGGCTGGAAAAGCCATTGCGTGCTCAGAGTTTGTTGCAGTGGAGCTTGGAACAGTTATACTGAAAGAATTGTAGACAATGGAGGCCTGGCTTGTGAAGCTTCAAAGGGAAGTGGAGACTACCAGGACTATTCGTGTGAGATTTTTAGATTGAGAATCTGTGGGTTCTGGTGGGCTGGGGCTGAAGAATCAGCTGTGATTAAGAAGAGACCAGAACCTGAAGCAAAACCTTTGCTTTACAATTGATGCTGGTTAGCTGGGGCTGAAAAATCAGCTGTAAGTAACAAGAGACCAGCATCACTGTGGTGGAGTCTTCTGGGAGGTATTTCCTCAGGGTCAGCACACAGAGGGGACCCGCACCTCTATTTCAAGCTGGAAGCAGGACTTGGTAATGTGTAAGAGTCTCCTGCATGGTTCTGGTGTTGAAAGTGTGAAGGGGTCACAGAGAGCAGCTGAGGCTTGGCACTCTGAGAGGCCAGGAAAGGCCACAGGTGAAAGTGCAGCTTCAGTTGCAGCGAAGACCCCAGAATTGAAAGGGTCATGGAGAGAAACTGAGGCTTTGCACCCCAAGAGGCAAGAAGAGGCCATTGGTGAAGGTGTAGCCTCAGTTTCAGTGACAACTCCAGCTTTTTGGAGATGCTGGGACCATGTGACAACCACCAAGGACAGCGGCAGGTGTGGAATGGAGCTGGCCTGGGTCTGCGAGATGAGCTGCATGTGCTGTGGACTGCAGAGTCAGAGCAATGGAGCTGCCAGTACCCTTTGGAGCCCAGAAGATCGTGAGTGAATCCCAGATGTGCAGCCTTGAGCTACTTTGCTGGACTTTGGTCTTGCTTAGGTGTGCCCAATTCTTCCCTTTGAAATAAGATGGTACTTGTTTTGGATTTTACAGAAGCCCACCCATAGTTGAGACTTTTGAAAAAGACTATGGACTTTGAAGTGTTTGGATTTTTTTAAGGACTCTGGGGTTTTTAAGGTTGTACTGTCTTATGTTGTGATATTAATGTTAACATCATATCTTGGGGACAAGAATTGGAAAGGTTATGGTTTAATATTGATGTGTTTGTGTGTCAGGTTGACAAGGGGTCAATTGTGCTGGATAGCTTTAGTGTCAACTTGACACACCTGGGTTGAGGGA
>NW_008353342.1:6165138-6176310 GCF_000622305.1 Nannospalax galili
CAGGCTGAGCGGGGGCCAGGGGAGCAAGCCAGTAAGCAGTGTTCCTCCATGGCCTGTGCTCCAGCTCTGGCCTCCAGGTTCCTGCCCTGAGTTCCTACCTTGGGCTCCCTTATGAACTGTGACCTAAGCCGAATAAACCCTTTCTTCCCCAAGTTGGTAGTGGTCAGTGTTTTTTCACAGCAATGAAGAAACAAACTAGGACACATATCATCTAGAAATAAAGTGTAGGCTTCATTAAACAGATCAATTACATCTCCCTGCATTCTGTGACCTTAAGATCTGAAATAAAATGTATAAGAAGATATTAAATCAAGGGCTCAGATGGTTAAGAGCACTGGCTGCTCCTGCAAGGACCCAGGTTCAGTTCCCAGAACCTACAAGGTGACTAACAACCATCTGTAACTCCAGTTCCAAGGGATTCGAAGCCCTCTTCTGGCCTCTGCAGGCATTTCATCCAAGTGGTGCACATAACACACACACATGCAGTACACTCATACACACAAAGTTAAAAAAACTTTTTAAGATATTAAATCAAGAATTTACAGAAAACTCTCAAAGAAAATATTGCAATGACTGACAAAGATACATATTTTTTTCATATTTTGGCTAGACTTCAAGAAACATCAAACCCCATGCAGACAAGATAATAGAATGTAAAATCCTTTTTATAAATGAGTTCATACTCCTGTTTCATTCATGAATGTGTTTCAGGGCTGGAGATGTGGTTCAGGTGACAGATGCTTGCCTGGCACGTGTGAAGCCTGAGGTCCATCCCCAACCCTACATAAACTGGGTATGATGGTTCACCCCTAAAATCCCCAAACTTGGGAAGTGGAGGTAGGAGGATCAAAAGTTCGACATCATCCTCAGCTTTATAGTGAATTTGAGACCACGAAATCCTGCTTCAAACAAAGAAATAAATACATTTTAAAACAAATGTGTTTCATAGTAAAACAAATAGACTTTAAATCAAATCAAACTACTTATCAGGTCTTTTAGTTTTCCTTCAAACTGACATGCTCTATTAGCATTAAGAATCCTGTATTACACATCTAGTAGAATTTTTCTTAATCTTATATTTTCCACGTTGAATTTTTGCTTTAAATTATTAAATCTAATAAAAACCTACACAGTTCCTGCAATTTCTATTAAGTTCATTAAGGTATTGAATCATATTTTATTTAAGGAAAATAGCCTTCATCTTAATAACCATCCTTCCACAAGTCCACAGGCTGAAGTTGACTCATAACAGCGAGTTCTCATTCCCACAATCTTGATTGAAAGTTTAGAACAGCAGAGACTTGTCCCTTTATTTATGGGGTCAGGGAGTAAGAAATAAAGAGCGAAGAAGGGATGGGAGGAAGAGGGAGAAGACAGAGAGAAGAGAAAAAAGAACAAAGGTGGGTACCAGCAACAAATCTGAAGAAAGGTGGTGTTAAATTTACTAGTTTCATGATGTCCATTAATAAGAAAGCTCTGTGAATGAAGCAATGTAAGATTTGCGTCATTTTTTTTTCAAAACAAGCTTTGTGCTTCTTATTTGTGTAACTACATGGGAAGTAAACACACTTGTGTTATATTTCTATGGTGTTGTGTTTGCTTTGAAGCATTCATTACCACAAGAAATGCTAAACTCAGCAGACTGCAAATACCATTCTAAGCATATGGCCCCAGGGCCTCTGGGGATAGTGTCTGTACACCTCAGCTGCTGCCTTCTGCGATTCACCTGTGGTTCCCCTGAAATGAAACCCCATGATTTAGCTGCTTCCTGGGCAGGAGTTGGCTCCCTATAACCTCACTTGTTACCAACAAGCCTACCAAAAATCCATTTTACAAGTAAAACATTTTAGATTTTCCTTTCTCCATGGCTGGCACGGCATTTAAGGTGGCAAGTTACACAATTCTGAATTCCACAATGCATTCCGGTTTTAGTGAGTGACTAGGCCACCTTGCAACCAGTGTCTAACTCAGTTTGAGTTTCAACTCAGCTCAGCTCAACAAAGGAGTTCTGCTTGATTTGCTGTTATACCTTTAAAAATTAAAACTGTGCCTGGAGAGACAGCTCAGCAGTTAAGAGCTCTTATAGAGGATCCAAGTTCTAGTCCCAGCACCCAACATGGCAGCTAACAACCATCCGTAATTCGAGTTCTAGGGGATCCAATTCCCTCTTCTGACCTCTGCAGACATTGTACAACATGGGGGCACATATATACATGCAGGCAAAACACTCATCCATACAAAACAAAAATAATAAAGTATTTTTAAAAAATAAAAGTTGTACACTGCGTGTGATGAGCATGTTTGGGGGTGCTGAGGGTGTGCTTGGTAACACTATCTCATGTAAAAACGTCCCATGAGAGAGGTGTAGACTGAAAAAAATAGATGTCCCAGCAGACACAAGTTCCCACATGAGGTCACCTTTTTTGTTATAGTCATTAATAACAAACTCTTAATTGTAGGCGCCTGTTTGTCTTCTTAGCTATTATTTTCATGTTTTAATTTGCAAGCACCTCTTTATGGCAAGAAACAACTATGTCAACCTTGAATCACTTAAAATATAGAGCATTTAAAGAAATGCTAGGTATTATTAGAGTTTCCAAATGTAAATGCTTCAAATATTTTTAGATTACCTTCATTCTAAGAATGTTTAAAATAATTCTGGGGCGGGGGGGTGGAGAGGCTGGGTCAGCTAGATGGCTCAGCAGGTAAAAGAGGATGTTATAACCTGAGTTTGCTCCCTGTAACCCAGAATGGAAGGGAAGAACTAACTCCTGAAGCCATCCTCTGATTTCCACACACATGCTATGGCATGCACGCACGCACGCATGCACACATATTACACACACACACACACACACACACACACGATAATAACAGATAACAATAAGATTTTTTTAAAAGGCTACTCAGTGGGCCTACAAGATGACTCAGGGTAAAGGCACCTGAAAACCTAAGACCAACCCCTGAGGACCCACATGATGAGAGGAGAGAGCCTACTCCCACAGGCTGTCCTCTGACATCCACACACGCTACAGAATGCATGCCCACACACAATCTCTCTCTCTCTCTCTCTCTCTCTCTCTCTCTCTCTCTCTCTCTCTCATAATAGAAAAAAATTAAAGGCTAATCAGTAAGCAAAACAGAAAGCAAAAAGTTAATTTTCATTTAACTTAGTAAATTCTAGAAGAGTACTAAATTATAAAATTATATTCCTATGTAATCAAGAGTTTAAGGAAATTCCTTTTCTAAAGCTTTAGAGTTAATCATCTCATTAAAATTAATTGGGTTCAATTATTTGCTTTTAGAAATTAACATGTTTTACTTCTTTGAGAAAATGTGACTATAAAATTCCATCAAAATCAGGGCTGGAGAGATGGCTCAGTGGTCAAGAGCATGGGGTGTTCTGCAGCAGACCCAATCTTATCTGAACAAATATTGGCAACTGATTGCTGCTTGGTGAAGAAGAGCTGATCTTCCTAAAACAATGGACTCTGGATAGGCTGACTAGACCTCAATGGATGGTCTTGTACTGGGGAATGTCTAGGGACACTGACTTGACATAGTGGGCCTTAACAGGGATGACAGAGTATATGGGCTCCAGTGGGGGACCTATGGGAGGGTGCCAGCGGGGACAGGAGTATAAAGATGATTAAGATTGCTTGAGATGTTCTGTACAAAATACACAAAAAATTCAATAAAAACAAATCTAGAAAAAATAAAAAAAGGTCCAGCTGTTCTTGCAGAAGACCTGGGTTCAATTCTTAGCACCCACATGGCAGTTACCAACCATCTATAATTCCAGTTCCAGCAGATCCAAAGCCCTCTTCTGACCTCCACAAGTACTGCAGGACACAGGCACACTCACACAGTTAACTTCAAAAGTCAAGCACATCTAAATATAAAAAGAAAATTAATGCAAATAATTTCTGCTCTACTTAGCACCAGATCATCATGTTGATTATAGTGATATAAATCTGCATTTCTAGATAAACTTTTTTTTCAAAGTGTTTAAAAGCTTCCAATGATGTGAACAGGCAAAAAACAAGATCATAGAGAAAAGGGAACTGTTCTGAGACTCCCCATTCTTCCTTCTTTGAGACAGAGGGGAATGGTGAGAAGATAGGGGCCTAGTGTGGGGGTACACACCTGTGATGCCAGAGACGGGGACCACTGTGAGAAAGCAGGAGCCGAGCACAGGGTACACACTTGCAATCCCAGCTATCAAGAAGCTAAAGCAGGAGGATCACACATACCAACCAATTTGGGGAAACGTGGCTCAGTGGTAGAGCACTAGCCTAGCATACTGAGGTTCAAAAGCCAGGACCATTCCTCCCCCCCCCAAAAAAAAATTAAGGAAGAGACAGTAGAACTGAGCAGGCCTTGGCAGGGCTGGAAGGTGCCAACTGGAGTTCAGGGACAAGGAGGCAGACAGGACTTGAGGGGCCAGGATCCCAGGGAGGGATGCCCTCAGGAGAGCTGCTTTCTGCAGTATGCCCACAGTTCCTATCAAGACAGGACAGAGAAGCAAAGACCCAGCAGCTACAAGACTGGAACTAAATGAGCAGAAACTGTTCTCACCATACAGGAAAGAAAAGGGGCAAGGTTTAAGGTCCAATAAGATCTGATGGGCACAAATTCTAACAGATTTTATACCGCACACCTAAGGGACATGGTGAAAACACCTTTAAAACTCTACCATTAGGAAAAGCAAGCCAGGTTTCATAAATACTGAAATACAGCCTTGATCAACTCAATCTCTCATGGGATCAAAGTGACTGTCCCTAGTCTAACTGAGAGTTAAAGAGATCCTACAGAAATATCATCAGCACCTCTAGATTGTCCAAGATTTGACTAAAAAGTTATAGCTAAAAGCCAGGCATGGTGGCATGCATCTTTAATCCCAGAACTTGGGAGGCAGAAGCAGGCAGATCTCTGTGAGATCGAGGCCAGCCTGATCTATATAGCAAGTTCCAGGCCAGCTGGGGCTATAAGGAGACCCTGACTCAAAAATTACAAACATATCAAGAGGCAGACTCAACAGAAGATAGCTCAAGAATAGAAACAAGCTCAGGGGGCAGGAGAGAAATGGAAGAGTGCTTGCTGTTGCAGTACTGGAGTTCAGTTCCTAGCATCTAACACCCACATGGCAACTTACAACCACCTGTAACTCCAGCTCTGGAGGATCCAATACTCTCTTCTTGCCTCCAAGGGCACCCATACACTCATGTAAAAACATAAACACACATACATACACACACACACACACACACACACACACACACATACACACACACACAAAAAAATTCACGGGGCTAAAGAGGTGGCTCAGCAGCAGTTAAGAGGACTCAATGCTCTTGCAGAGAACACAGGTTCAGTTCCTAGCACCCCACATGGTGGCTAACAATCATCTGTAACTCCAGTTCCAGGGGATCCAACACCCTCTTCTGATCTTCATGGCTACTGCACAACATGGGTGCACTCATATACATAAAATTAAAATTAATAAATTTTTTTAATTCACAGGTAATTCAGATATTAGAATCACCAGATGTGTTTGTTATCAATCACAACAGGAAGGAGAACCTCACCAGTACCTACAAAGCTGTCCTGATGAATCAATCAAATGAACAGGGAAGGCCAACACCACTATAGAGCTGAATTACACCTAGGTTGTTTGGCTACAACACAGTTGTATTCACCAGCTTTTGTCCCCTCTTAATAGAGATCATGTCTTCCTCATAGTGTTACTGCAGTAATTAAATGCCTTTCATGTATCTGGATTACAGTAACTGTCATAAGCATGAAGTCACATATGATGGCCAATGAACAAGGCATCAGAATCATCCTGTTCCGGGATCAGTCCCCTGTAGCAGGGCAGGACTACAGCAGAATTATAGCAATCAATGTCTCAAAGAAGAATCAAGTGGGAAGAATCACGTCTACTTTCGTAATGTTATGTTTAATCACCAGTAATACATTCTGACTACCAATGCATTTCAGAAGATATTTTAGAACCAGTATAGCAGCTTCACGCTCTAGGCAATGCTTTGCATAATGTAATGAGTGAAAGATCAACCTGGAGCAGGTGCTGGACTTCCACAAGGGTTTATGCATGCCCGTTTATGTCCCCATCACTGTTTTCTGAAATGGTTGTAACACCAGTGAGAAGCCACTGCTCTAATCCTTCCCTCCAAATACAAACCCCCTATATAGCACAGCTTTCTCCAGCAGATGACCCTTCAGTGGACAAAGGGTAGATGTCAGACATAATCCAAAGATAAGGACTTAGAACAGCCCCCAATTTCAGTGAGCCCTCTGGTCACGTGATATACTAATAACTAAGTTAGTCTTCCCTGGAAGAAGGAGACAAACTACTCTGTCTTACTTTCTGTATCTCCTCATACAATTTTTAACTGAACTCATATCTGCTGGTGAAGGTAACAGCATAGCTCAACAACTGGTGTGGTGATGATGCTGGGGACCACTGCCACAAGCTCTAAACCCAGCTGTCATTCATGTTTTAGGTTATTACTTAAATTTCATACAGATTGAACATCCCTAATACAAAATTGGAAATAAACAAATTCCAGATCCCCAAACTCTCTGACCAGCAGAGTACATGTGGACAATTCCACTCCATGGAACTGCTTCATGTACAAAATTACTAAAAGTATTTCATAAAACCACTTTCAGTCTATATATGCAAGGCATATCTGAAACATAAATGAATTTTGTTTGTCGACTTCGGTTACCCCCACCTCAAAAAAATACCTCATTACATTATGCAAATATTGAAAAGTCTGAAAAACTCTGAAAGCCAAAATACCTCTGATCTCATCCCAAATAAAGGATGCTCAACCATACTCAGGTATAAATGTCCTCTGCCCTCTGAGAACTATAGACTTATTTTATCGGCTGGAAGCTATGCAGCTGGGTATGGTGACATATACCTGTAATCCCAGCACTCAGGAGGCTGATGCAGGAGGATCACCATGAGTTCAAGGCTAGCATGGACTACATAGCAAGATCATGTCTCAAAACAGAAATAAATAAATGCTATCAATGCCTCTGTTCTCTAAGCAGTCATTACACACTACACAAAAAAGCTGCACCTCATCTGCACAAGCCATGAGTTCAGAAGACAAGTCAGTTCACATACTTCCATGTTGGGGACCTCTGTTGTGTAAAGTAGAAGTTTCTCCATGTCTGGATAGCTCACGAGCTTGGAGCCATATGCAGAGACTCCTTTCACAGCAGGGTACCTTCCCGGCATTTTTCCTGACTCCTTTGTGAAGTAGCAGCCACAGGAATGTAGCCTCCGGCTCTGTAACCATTAGGCTTTCCTGTGTGATTTTCAAGCAGTTTGGCAGCCTGGCGGGAGCCCATTTCCACATGCAAATGAGGCATCCCCAAAGTACCTATCAGCTGAAGATTTTACCACTACCCCCACAGTATAAAGTTCCCAGATTCCCCTCAATAATTGAAGGAGGTGGATCACTCTGGGACACTGAGGCGGGACACTGAGACTTGGAGTCACACAGAGCCATTGAATAAAGAGCTGTAACACTGAGTCTGACCGCGCTGAGTCTTGTCTCACTGACTACGATCCAGCCTTCCCGGGAAGAGCTGTCTTTCTGTCACTGACTCACGGATCCCAGCTTTAGCCGCCCTCACACTCTCCCACGTGATCCAGTGGCCGGTGGATTTCTCATCTTGAAATTAGGGTGGGACTCGGCTGGGCAAAGCCCCAGCAGCAGAGAGCCACGGAAGATGCAGGGAAGCAGTGGAGAAGCAGAGACCCGCTGCCACAAGAGAGACGCGGAGCCGCGGTGCTGCGAGACCTTCAGCACCTCAGCTGCGGACAGCGACGCGGGACGTGGCCAGGCCCGCCGTGCTGCTTCCAGGGTGTGCAGAGAGCCCCACACGCCCCATATCTGGCGCCCAACGTGGGGCCTCTGAACCTCGTGCCAGCTAGGAGCTGGGGCCCACGGAAACGCAGGATTCGTGAGTATCCCTCCCCCACCAGGAGGGTAATAAAAATCTCTTCTAAATTTCCTACTTTTGTTTCCAGTCTGAAGTCTTCGTGTGAGAACACTAAAGACAGAGGAAGCAACTGAGGTTTCCTGGACAGAGCCACTCCTTGACGTTAACCGAAGACTCCTCTGCCCCCTAGCGACCTCCGACTGCCTGTACAGGTGTAGACAAAAGACCTCTATCTAGATATCTCTCTAATATCAAAAACCTGGTGACACAACGGCCAGTTAAAAGCCATAGGGCGGCCGCCAGTTCCTCAAATTTGTGGGCAGGCCTGTGCTGGAAGCCAAAATAGAATCCCCTAAAATTTTAATTTCAGGAACGTTCCCTTGGGGACCATCACTTCACCCCACTTTTTCTATCTCAACACTGCTAGGAAAATCCCCAAAGTTCCTTAAAGTCAGCTTCTAAGGGAGATTTCTCTAGTCAGCTCTGTTACCCTACCCCAGGGCATTCAAACCACAGCTGAAACCGGTTCAGTGAGAATTTAAATTAACTAGCCCCTGCCGAGCACCTGGAGCTCAAAGCGGCTCCCAGACAAAAGATTTAAACTGCAACTTTTTTTTCTGCAAACCTAGAGGCTTATAACTTGCCAAGGCGCTCCAAGCCCTCTATCTAGTGTCAGAATGCTGTAAAAACATCTTCCCTTTACAATGGGAAATTCAACATCATGCCAGAGGAAGCGCCAAATTCATTCCCTTAGAACCCTACTCAAATCTAGAGGACTTAAAATTTCCAAAGAGGAAAGCTTAAAATTTTGGGATGAGGTGTATCAATTTGCACCCTGGATCTTATCAGGAGACATATCTGATCCTGAGGTCTGGAACTTTCTTGTACATTTGGCTTATACAAAAAAAAAAAATCCAAGAAAAACATAATTTCCCTGTCTCCTTCTTCCCAATAATGGCAGCCACCCAGCAATGCTTAAAAAACCCACCTAAGATTGAGGAAAGCTTACAAACGCCAGATCCATTGCTAACCTCAGGGAGAGGATTTGCTTGTGTTTTCCCACAGGATCAACCAAAGAAAAAAAAAAAGAGGCGGAGATGACACCCAAAGCCCCCCCAGAGCTTCCTTCTCTGTCATCCTCATGGCTGTCTTTACCCTGCTTAACACCAATGCTTCAGCCAGCCCCCAAGCTGTGTAGCCTTAGAGACAGTGAAAGCTGCCCGCCTCAAAATTCCCAGCCTCAGCTGTCTCAGGACTCCCAAATCCCACCAATAGAGGCTTTTCCTGTCAATTGACAAATAACCAGGCAGCGTCCATTAGCATGGTATCCACTTCCTGCAGCGGAAATTAAGAATTGCGCCAAGCTGTACGTGAAGATGGCATTCATGCTCCTTCGACTAAATCTATACTACAAACATTTAATACTAAACTGCTTCCCCAGGATTGGAGAGACATTTGTAGATCTACCCTCCCCAGTCCATTATTTGTACAATGGGAAGCCTTATTTAGAGATGAGTGCCTAATGCAAGCTAAAAGGAATGAAACTCATAATCAACAACTAAGACCTCAACCAGGGCAGGATCCACCACCTGGATTTATAAATTGGAATTATGACCAGCTTTTTGGCCAGGGTAATTTCTCCACAGGAATTCAGCAAGCTGCAATTCCAGCTGGTTGCATTGAGCAGATTCGCCTATGTGCTTTGCAGGCCTGGGACCGCTTAACGCCATTGTCCTATGGGCCTGGAGAGACTTCTGCATTAACCTTTCTAAAGCAGAAGCCAACTGAGGCTCTTCCAGACTTTATACTAAGAGTGCAAGCAAGCTTAGAAAGAAAAATAACAGATCCTGCAGCCAAAGCAATGCTTTTAAACAGCCTTGTCTGGGAAGGGATGATCCCTGAGCACAGACATGCATGCCAGGGACTAAGGAATGAGCATTATGACAAGTGGATTGTGGCTACCCATGACATTGGGACTGCCACGTACCAGGCTTCCTCCCTTGCCCAAGCCCTTATAACCACAACTCAGACCAACTCAAAATGCTTTAAATGTTGAGAAACTGGACACTGGATAAAAAATTGCCCCCAAAATAACTCAGCTGCCACTCGACTCCCTAAAACCCTCTGTCCCCACTGTAAAAAAGTCTTTCACTGGAAAAAGGATTGAAGATCTAAAAATGATAGAGATGGCAAGCCTTTGCCACCTTTAAACTCCATCAGGGGCAGCACTCAGCCCCACTAACAAGAGGGATGCCACAAACATTGTGGGTAACCAGTATTACAGAAAATGCCCATCGAAAATTAACCATAAAAATAGACAATAAACCTTTCAAATGCCTCCTTGACACTGGGGCTGATAGAACCATCTTAAGGCAATCTGAGGTTCCTCCACACTGGGAATTAATACCAGGACCCCAACTAATAGGAGTAGGGGGAGCTTCCCAAACACTTATCACTAAAAATTTCTATAAATGGGAGGACCCTGATGGAAAAGTTGGCACAATAGGACCCCTGATTGCAGATATTGCTACAAACCTCCTAAGACAAGATATCTTGGAAGACCTCAATGTAATTCTTACTAGTGGGTCTAAAGAAAAATGCCTTAAAATAAATGATCAAATAGGGTCCCTAAAACAACAAGACCCCCAATTCTAAGTGCCACTGTTGATTACCAAACTCCCTGCCTCCATTAGACCAACGAAAAACCAGTCTTGGTGGAACAGTGGCCATTACCCAGGGAAAAATTACTCATTTTACAACAACTTGTAAAAGAACAGCTACAGCTGGGTCACATTAGGCCCTCCAGGAGCCCACAGAACACCCCAGTCTTTGTAATAAAAAAAAAAAGACAGGGACATGGAGACTGCTGCAGGACCTCAGAGCCATAAATAAAACCATGAAAATATGGGGATCACCCCAAAGAGGCCTACCCATGGTCTCTGCCATCCCCCTTAATACTCCCCTGTTAGTCCTAGATATAAAAGACTGCTTTTTGTCCATCCGTTTACACACTAATGATTGCCAACATTTTGCCTTCTCAGTTCCAAAAATTAACAACTCTGGTCCAGCTGATCGATATGAATGGCAAGTTCTACCACAGGGTATGGCAAATAGCCCTACAATATGCCAGGAGGCTGTTGCAAATGCACTAGCACCCCTTTTAAAAAAGGGGCTACATGTTTATCATTA
>NW_008353342.1:6176842-6177829 GCF_000622305.1 Nannospalax galili
CCTGATACTCTTATTATCCCCTTCCCATTATCAGATGTACAATGGCTCTTAAAACATCACTCCTCTTTTGCAATTAGCTTAATAGGCTTCCCAGGACAAATTGATAATCACTATCCCAAAGATAAATGGGTGTCAGTTATTCCAACATTTCGCTGGCTTCCACCTATGCTTTTTTGCCATAAACCAATAAAAGAAACTATTACAGCCTTTACAGATGGAGGAAAGAAAGGGCTGCATTGGTCATATATGACTCTCCTGATATACTATGATATACTTTCAACCCCTATCTGATAAATCCCCACAATTTAAAGAGCTCTTTGCTATCTATATGTCTCTTGATAAGATTGATAAACCCTTCAACCTTTATTTAATTTACTCCCATGACTAGGCCGTTCCTTTATTAAAATAGATGGTAACCCCATCTCACCTCTTCTAATTAAAATTTCCACACTGTTACAAAAGAGAGTGGCTCCATTATTTGTCCAACATATCAGGTCCCACTCCTCTCTCCCAGGACCTCTTACTGAAGGAAATGCCACAGCAGATAAAGTAGCCACCTCTGGAACCTTCCCTGCCAGTGTCACAGATGCCCAAGACCTCCACCATGCCACTCATTTTAATTTGCAAGGGCTCCATCTCAGATTTTCCCACATTCCTCTCAAGCAACTTAAATGTATTGTTAGAACCTGCTCTTCTTGTGCATCAATAATACATACCCCTGCTATACAACAAATGGGTGTCAACCCTAGAGGACTAAGATCTAATGCCGTCTTGCAAATTGATGTAACTCATGTCCCCCAATTCGGCAGACAGAAATATGTATTTGTAACTATAGACACCTACTCTCACTTCCTCTGGGCTACTGCTCAGACTGGTGAAAGTTCAAAAAAGCTGATAAATCATATGCTTTCATCCTTTGCCATTATGGGCCTCCCTGCACAACTAAAGACAGACAATGGCCCAGCATTTACCAGCTCATCATTTAAA
>NW_008353342.1:6179906-6327859 GCF_000622305.1 Nannospalax galili
GGGTGAAATTAGGGTGGGACTCAGCTGGGCAAAGCCCCAGCAGCAGAGAGCCACGGAAGACACAGGGAAGCAGCGGAGAAGCAGAGACCTGCTGCCACAACAGAGACGCGGAGCCGCGGTGCTGCGAGATCTTCAGCACCTCAGCAGCGGACAGCGACGCGGGACGTGGCCAGGCCCGCCTGCCGCTTCCAGGGCGTGCAGAGAGCCCCGCGCGCCCCATACTTCCAAGGCCTCCTGCTCTGGTGGCTTGAGAAGGCTAACTAACAGAGGCTAAACCTCACATTCAAAACTAATGCATTCAAAAGAAACATCCTGAGCTTGCTTCACAGGATGTCTGGGCACATATAAATCAGATGCAATTCTAAAACATTTTAAAGAAAATCCACAGTTCTGTGTCACATCCTCAGATCACAAGGCACCTACACACACTGACTGAAATGGTTTCTACCAGCTGCACAGAAACTCCTGAACTCCAGAAATTAAAGAAGTGATCTGACGGCAAGGAAAGGTTGGCGAGAAGTCCTGTCATTCCCTTAGTCCTCTAAACATATATTCAGAAAACAGTGACCGCTGGTTCCTATCGGATTCAGAGGATGGCTATTATAGGATTTGAAATAAAGCCTCTAAGTGCTCCTTCTGCTTAGCCTCCTTAGAAGAAAGATTTTAGAAGTTCCCCAGAGCTACATTTTTTCCAACACTGTTGATAGTGATGAACAATCAAGCTGGCTCTGGAGTCAAATAAAAAATTTTAAAACTTTAAAATCAACCCTGAATCTTTTCTTCTTCTCAGACCTTGGCCATACAGCATGACCTGAGCATTCAGGAGGAGTGGGAAGGATCCTGGGGCTGCTCCGTGGTCTACAGATGGAAAAGGGTAGGAGGGAAGGCAGACACACAAGGTCGCACAGTTCAGCATCAGGCAGAGGCTCTGCAGCTGAAGGAGCACGACAACTACTCGGTAAAGTCAGGAGTGTGAGCAAAAGACAGGCAAGGGCAGGAACTGGGAAGCTACGGCTTCAGGAACCAGGCAGGTAGGATACTCTCATCTAGGAGGGGATCCTTATAAAGCCACTGGCTCTGGGCTCATCATCAGGGACAAGACTCCACCTCCTGGAAAGGAGACTTGAGACAGAACTGTCTGCAGGAACCTAAGGAGAGGCCCCACTCTAAGGCCTGGGACAAGGAACAGCTATAACAGACAAAATGAAGGACCTGAGCCTGGCTGGCTGGTCTTGGAATCCACTGTAGATTAGCTGTAAGATTCCGAAAGACACCAAACCCCACACATGCTAAAATATCTTACACCAAA
The DNA here is from genome assembly GCF_000622305.1 of Nannospalax galili. NCBI lineage: Eukaryota > Metazoa > Chordata > Mammalia > Rodentia > Spalacidae > Nannospalax > Nannospalax galili. Next base: position 6,181,216 of record NW_008353342.1, read on the forward strand.
TGGCCAGGTTATCTGTACAGAGTCTACACACATCCTCCAGCACATGCTAAATCATCTCTGGGGCATTTACAGTACCTGATAACAATGTAAAAACTGTGCAAATACATAAGATGTTATTCTGTGCTGTTTAGGAAACAGCAAGGAGAAAAAAAGGTCTGCAAATGCTCAATATAGATGATTATTTCTTCCTAAGATTTTTGGTCAGCAGTAGGCTGAATTCAGAGCCCGTGGCTATGCCCCAGCTGGTATATATGCAGGCAAGAACCCAGTGTTCAGTCCTGAAACCACCTGCTAGAAAAGATGGGAGGAGAATGACCAATAAACCCCACATGGGGAGGCTGAGCCTGGTGTTGGCTTCGATCAACCAAGACAGACACTAGGCCTGAATCCCCCACACCCCAGGGTGCAGACACTAGGCCTGAATCCCCCACACCCCTGGGTGCACACTAGGCCTGACTCCCCCACACCCCAGGTGGAGACACTAGGCCTGAATCCCACACACCCCAGGTGGAGACACTAGGCCTGAATTCCCCACACCCCAGGGTACAGACACTAGGCCTGAATCCTCCACACCTCAGGGTGCAGACACTAGGCCTGAATTCCCCATACCCCAGGGTACAGACACTAGGCCTAAATCCTCCACACCTCTGGGTGAAGACACTAGGTCTGAATTCCCCACACCCCAGGGTACAGGGGATAAATAAAAAGTAACTCCAAACTCTATTAGCTTCTTTTCTCAATGCTGTGACCAAATACCTGACAAAAAGCAACTTAAGGGAAGTAGGATTTGTTCTGGCCCAAGCTTGAGTTTACTGTGCATTATGGTAGGGAAGACATGGTAGCAGGAGCTTGCTCACATCTGGGCAGTTCAGGAAACAGTGCAAGGAGGAACGCAGGCATTCAGATGATGTTTTCAGTCTGGGACCTAGGCGCATGGGATGGTACTGCTCCATTTCCAGGTAGGTCTTCCTCTCCTCAGTTAAACCTGTCTGGAAAGGCCCTCAAAGACACACCCAGAGCTGTGTCTCCCAGGTTGAATTCCCAATATAGTCAGGTTGATAGTGAAGATCAACTATCACACAAACTATCAAAGAAAACTGCAGACTGTCTGACGAAGGAGGCCCACATTATTCTTTGCTGTCTCCGCAGTTTGAGGGAACACAAGGCAGTGGGAAGCACACAACGTGAGGGAAACTGTTTCAGACAGCTGGAATTAAACACAAGGTAAAGGTAAACGTGGAAGATAAGATTAGGCAAGAATGATCTCAAATGTCTGCTTGTGAGAAGGGGGAAGAGTGAGGAAAGAAGTATGCAACAAGGCTTAGAACCCATTTACTGGGCCAGGCATGATGGTGCACGCCCTTAATCCCAGCAGTTGGGAGGTAGAGGCAGGTGGATCTCTGTGAATTTAAGGCCAGCCTGGTCTACATAGTGAGTTTCCAGGCCAGCTGGGGCTATAGGAAGACCCTGTCTCAAAAGGAAAGGGGGGAAAAAAAGAAAAGAGAAAGAAAAAGAAAACCCATTTACCAGAACCAGTGTGGAAGCTAAAGAAGGGAGAACTTGGGGAAAAAGTGTAATCTCCATCACCACATGCAAATGACTGATCAGAAGGCATCTCTCCATCAGTTTCACTACAGTGGAGAGTACAGGGTAGGAAAGCTGGGCTAGGGTAAATCAATAGGTAGTAAGAGAGGTGGAAAACTTACCACTGTGCATGCTCATCTCAAAGTGTCTTTACGTCTAACAGAAATCATTTCTACTTTGAATCTCTCTCCAATGGAGCATTTATCAGTGTAACATCCCTAAAAATTGCTCAATGCTAATAATGTATTCATTATTTTAAAACTAAGAAATAGATAACAGAATATATATTTTAACTTTATCATCAATTCATACATTTTGACGCAAGGTATTTTTTAACGCTAATAGCAAGCACAGGTATGACAGAAGGGGAAGGCCACACTTCTTAATTATCAGGACCTGGTTTTGAATACAGCCACATTACTGCCTGCATATCTACGAGCATAGCTACTCCCATAGGACTCCCTCATCTTATCTTCCCAAGAGTGACTCAAAATCTGAGTTGAAAAACCTGCCCAAGGCAGTCAAGGAAGAGGTAGGGCAGGAATCTAAACCCAAGTTTGACTGTGAGGTTATTCCACTTTCACACAGTCAAGCTCTGTGACTGCCCACAACTCTCTGAGCTTTGGGTCTTCATAATACGTCTTTCTAGTTCATCATACAGAAGTGTTTTAAAAATAGCACACGGGCAGCACTTCACACAGAGAAGGAAATGCTGGTTTCGCTCTCTCCTTCCACTATTTCATTTCTGAAACCATTTTCTTGTGACTTTAATTTCTCTATGGTACTTCTCTTCTCTATCCCTCAGGCACTATCCATACACTCAGAGCTTATGACCCTGTGCTATAATTGCTGGCTTACCTGCCTGCCAATGGTCAGTGGCTCAAGGACCAGGGCCTTTGTCCAGCACCATCTCTGTGTCCCCAGGTGCCAGTGTATCTGGCGTGTAGGAAGCTCTTAATAAATGTTTCTTGCCTTAGTTCATTCTGGTTAACATTTAGCTCAATTGTCCTGTCTAGTTGGATTGGCTTCACCCTAAATCCTTAGTCATAAGGCCCATCAACATCACTCCAGATGTCAGAGCTAAAGTACATTCATTCTGTTACATGCTATAGTTCAAAGGCCAGTGAATTCCAAGTTGGGGCATCACCTGATTCTAGTGATAAAGCTGTATTGGAATACACCCACAATCACTCATTTACATACTGTCTGAGTCAGTAGGATCAGGTAGGTCTACTACAATATAATGGCAGAGCAGAGTGCTTGCAATAGAGACCAGGAGGCTGGCAAATTGTAATACATTTGCCAACTGAACTTTTACAGAAATATTTGCAGAAATATCCCTTTGATCCACTCAGTGAATCAACAACTACAAAAATATCTATGCAGCTGTTACTACCTTTGGGCTTCAGATCTATTGTCATGAACAAACTAGAACTTACAGCCCAGCAAGCTAAACTGACAAGACATACAAGCAGCAAGTAAGTAAATAAGCAGAGAATACTACAGAATAAGACAAGCAGCAAAGGAAAAGAGGGCATTCTCTACCTGAGAGACCAGCAACTCTGGTAGTGAGTAGGTAAATTTTGCATCAGGTAAAATGACAAATTTCTCCCAGAAGGTGAAATTGAACTGTGGTATAAATCACTGGGGCTGGAAGGGAAGAGACAAGAGCCATGTGAAAGGAGGGTCCAGCATGAACCAGCTCTGAGGAAGTAAGACATCTAACATGTTCAGAGGATGGGTAGCCAGAACATACGAGCCAGAGGGCAATGCTTACTGAAAGGAAAAGGGGGCAGGGGTTACACCACAGAGCACTTTGTAAGTACAGAGGTTTAAAATGTCTACAATTGGGAAAAAGTTACAGGCTAATATTTAGATTCACGTGGGTTGCATTCTCCACATCAGCCTCTGGTGTGATAGGTGAACTGGATGAAGGAGAAAGAGGTGCTTGGCTTGCTGTTTTTCACAGCTGGGGGATATAAAGTTGAGAGTATAAATCAGACCTGTGCCACATGTCCATTATAGCCCAAAAGGAAATCCACCTCTAATCACATCTGCTTTGCTCCAGAGTAAAGACTTCTCTCCCAGTATCTGACTTCCTTAAACAAACAGATATCCTTTAATTATCACCCCTCAGCTATGATTAACAAAGCATTCAGCTTCTCAAACAAATCAAATACTGCAAAGGTGCATTCTTTCCTAGCTCCAGACCGACCCTTCCTTATAACACAAGACAAGATGCATAACCAACAAATCGTATCAACTACTTGGCATAATAAAAACACAAAAATAGTTTCCAACCAGTCACACCTGAAAAACGATGAAAGGCCATGAGGAGTTGGTGTATTAAAAGGAACTGAGTTTTGTTAAAAATAAACTCATTTTCATGGTACAGGTAGTCTTTTTATTTACTCCCTCGTATCCAGAAACACAGGTTTCCAACCTTTAAATATTTTAAATATAAAATATTTGGTATTTCAAACTATATAAAACAGATTAATTGTAGATCAAGCTTCTACTAATGTGGGGTGCTAGCACCTGGACTGCAGAGGGTTAGGGAATATGGAGTCCAGGAACACAGACATGGCGTCAGCCAACACCACACTCCTCTGTGCCTTGGCAAAGCTTAGCAGGCAGGCAGGTTGCCCTGGTTTCATTTCTGTTACTGTGATAAAATACTCTGACAACAAAGCAACTTAGTGGAGAAAGGGTTTACTCAGCTCACAGTTAGTTCCAGGTTACAGTCCACCACTTGGGGAAGTCAAGGCAGGAACTTGAAGCAGCTGGACATTATCACATCCACAGTCAAGAGCAGAGAGAGAATGTCAATGCACTCACCCTACTGTCTATACTTATATAGTCCAGAACCCAAACCTAGGAGATGGTACTGCCCACAGTGGGCTAGATCTTCCCATCAATTAAAGCAGTGAAGCAATCACCATTGACATGCCCATGGGCCAACTTGATTGAGCAATTCCTCATTCTAGATTGTGTCAAGTCACTTCTCTATTTGGTGACCTTAAGTTGGCAGGTGCCACTAGACTCGGAGGTGGTCAGTACACTGAAAAGAGTGACAAGCTCCAGTTAGAAAGAGTCTGTAGAGCTAGTCCTGAGCAAGAGAAGAACCTCAACACACTAGGACAGGTAATGCAAACCCCCAGCTCAACCACTGACTACACCTTCATTTGGCTCAAGTCACAGCAGTCTCCCTATAATACCAAGTACATCTACCTGGATAGAATCACAACACTCAATGACCCAGCAGTTCTGAAGTTTTTGGTTTTTTGGGTTTTGTTTTGTTTTGTTTTGTTTTTTGTCTTTTTGAGACAGGGTCTCCTTGTAGCCCCAGCTGTCCTAGAACTCACTATATGTAGACCAAGCTGGCCTCGAACTCACAAAGATCTGCCTGCCTCTGCCTCCCAAGTGCTGGGATTAAAGGCAGGCACCACCATGCCCAGCTCAGTTCTGAAGTTTTAAATGTTTTTAAAACATTATTTAAAATGTAACTTAAATTTTTAAAATTTAAATTGTAAAGGTAAGGCTGGAGAGGGGGAAGGGTTTGGAACATAAGACATACTACACAGAATTCCTGATTCATCAAACATTTTTTAAAGAAAGGAATAGTGAAAGAGCAGCATGTACCTTACAAAGTTCCAATATTAGAGAATAGGCAGAAAGCACAGAGAAAACCCTCCCAAAATGTTAATAACTAGACACCTTTAGTCCCAGCCCTCAGGAGGCAGAGGCAGGCGGATCTCTGAGATCCAGGCCAGCCTGGTCCACATAATGACTTACAGGTGGGCTGGAACTAGGGCGACCCTGTGAAAAAAATAAAATTTTAAGAAAACGTTAACTAAGGGCTGGAGAGATGGCTCAGTGATTAAGAACACCGGCTGTTCTTGCAGAAGAGCTGGGTTCAAATCCAAGCACCTGCATGGCAGCTAGCAACTGTCTGTAACTCCAGTTCCAGGGGATCCAAAGTCCTCTTCTGTCCTCCGTGAGCACTGCACAACATGGGTGTACTTAAATACATGCAGGCAATACACACACATAAAATAAAAATAATAATTTTTAAAAAAAGAAAATGTTAATTAAAATATTTACTATGGTGACAATTTTGAAACATATAATAAATGCTTAACAAATGGAGGGGCCTCCAAGCCACCAAAAATAATACTAATAATCATGAAGGAGAAGAAAAATCATGGAGAGCAACTGCAACTTCTGTCTAGTATGCCCCTGAGGAGAGATATGTGCCTGTCCACTCTTTTCTATCTACTTGGCCTTGATAACATGCGACCATCATCTGTTATGGTTTTCTTACATATTCAGTAGGACTTGAGCAGACTTATTGGAAAAGGTTTACAAAAATATCATATGGCTGCAAGTTAAAAAACGACTCTGGCAGCTAGAGGTGGCTCAGGGGTGAAGAACACTGGCTGCTCTTGTAGAGGACTGGGTTCAGTTTCCAGCACCCCCATGGCAGCTAATGAAAGTCTATAACTCCAGTTCCAGATGGGATCTGATGCCCTCTTCTGGCCTCCATGGGCACCAAGTACACAAACATACACACTGGCAAAACCCTCATACACATAAAAATAAATAAATCCTTCTTTAAACGACTCTGGAGAACTGCTGAGAGACGTTCAGGTACCCTGCCAGCTGTGCCACTTCCACTGCAGCTGCTGAAGATGAGTTTCAAGGGCTAAACATTGGACCACAGTCCTCTGAAAGTAACCCCTGCTGTTTTTCCCCTAGTGCCAATAAATGGCATCAGGACCCCTTGGCGGGGTTTCCCCAACCATATGTTTTGAGTCTATTTAACACAACGGTGTAGCTGGTGGTGTCAACTGGACTAAAATTACAGCAATTAAAGTAAAAATGGTTTGACCTTGCTGTAACCTGCAGCTGACATGCTTTAATTTTTTCCAAAGAACTCTATTAGACTAGAGGTCTGGCTCAGTGGTAGAGTGCTTGCCTCCTATATACCAGGATTAGGTTCTAGCTCCAGCACCATCAAAAAAAAAAAAAAGTATTAACTGAAATGGTTCATGTAACTCAAGAGTTCACAAACATAACCCAAGCAAAAGGGATTTGAAGAAAACTTGCCATGTGCCTTTTTCTCATCTGCAGGTGTACAGTCTATCTTTGGGGGAGAAACAGAGAAAGCTGCAGAAAACTATTAAAAATACAAACATGGGGCTGGAGAAATGGCTCAGCACCTCTTGCAGAGGACCCAGGTTTGGTTCTCAGCACCCACATGGCTATTAACAACTGTCCATAACTCCAGTTCCAGGGGACGCAATGCCCTCTTCTGGCCTCTGCCGGCATCAGGCACACATGTTGTGCACAAACATACATTCAGGCAAAACATTCATACACATAATTAATATTTTTAAAAAATAAAAACCCACATACAACAGAGGCTGGGGAGGTGACTCAATGAGCAAGCAGGAGAACTTGACTTTGGATCCCCAGAACCCATGGTAAAAGCCAGGCAGGTGTGGCAGCTACTGCCTGCTACCCCCTGCCAGGAAGCAAAGACAGAGGATCCCCCCAAGCAGGGAGACCAGACAGAATCTGCGGTGAGCTCCAGGTTCACTGACAGATCCTGCCCCAATAAATGACCGTGATCAAGGAAGACAACAGAGCAGACATCAACTTCAGCCCCACATGTACACACACACACACACACACACACACACACACACACAAGACCCACACACATGAAAATATGCATATACATCCAAAAACACACCCCAAAACATACACATACATGATACAGAGCTACAAAGATAATTCAGTGGCTGAGGTACTTGCCATTCAAGCGTGAGGACCTGTGTTCAAATCCCCAGAATGCATGTAAAGTTGGACACAGTAATATATGCATCTGTAATCCCATGGGAAGGGAGGCTAAGCCAGGAAATCCCAGGAAGCTCGTGAGCTGGCTAGCCTGGTGTGTGCAATGGTGAACAAGGAAAACCTACTTCAGCAAGGGGGTGGGGGGGTGAGGCCCAGCACCCAAGGTACTGGGTGTACACCATAGCATATGCACACACGTATGCACATGCAAACACACACACACACACACAGAGGCATGGTGTGTGTGTGTGCATTACAGCCAGGCATGGTACTCTACTGCACACCTGCCCAGCTGTGTGGCAGGCTGAGCAAGGAGGATCACAAGTTCAAGTTCAGCCTGGGCAACACATCAAGACTTTTTCTTAAAATTCTATCAGAAAAAAATTGGCAGAAGATATACTTCAGTAGTTCTGGGTCCAATCTCTAACGATAGCACACAGATATGCATGCACACACAACAATCACAGGTTCAGAACCTGTTTGCTTTGCTTGTGAAGGTGGTGGGGACGTTTCAAAGGCTCAGTGATACCATGAGGGATTTCCAGAGGCGGGAATGACAGCACCCACTAATATCACACCAACTAGGGATTCAGGAGGCGTCTCTGGTATGGCGATAACATGATACAAGGATGCTGTCCTCGGGGCTGCAGAGATGACTCAGCAGTTAAAAGCACTGGCTGCTCCTGCAGAGGACCTGGATTCAATTCCCAACACCTACATGGAGGCTAACAATCGTCCATAACTCCAGTTCCAGGGGATCCAGCACCTTCTTCTGACCTCCTTGGGTGCTGCACAACATAGGTGCACTTACACACACAGACAATACAAATACACATAAAATAAAAATAAGTATTTTTTTAAAAAGGGATACTGTTCTGCTAATCTGGCTTGACTTAGGAATGTGTTCTAAAATAGCTTATAGAATGTATGATTCATACATGTTGATATGTGTCTCACTACATATTAATTCTTTCAAACAAGATTTGGATAAACACTGAATGGAGGGATGGTACATATCTAAAGTTGCTAGATTTGTTCAGATCTACCTGCCTTAACAAGTCCAAGGGCAGGGCTAAAACTCTTCTGTGAAAGCTGAGGTGCTCACCCAGAGACAGACTGGAAAAAAATGCAACTCACTGCAGGTGCACAGAAGCTGAAGGAGGCAAGGGCTGGAACTCAGGCAGCGTACACAATAGTTATCAAGACCTCAATGCTGCAGTCTACACAGCCTGACCATCAGCATCTAAGCCTGAAAAGCATCAGATAGAAATATGATCCTGAAGGCCCCCAAAGGCCATGAGGTAGTGAGTGGTGCCACCCAGTTTGGCTCTGTGGGAAGGTGGTGTAAACTTAAGAGATGAGCCTCGTGAGAGGACTACAGACCACTGGAGGCAAGTCCCCAAAAGGGTTGGAGGGCCTGATCTCATCCTCTCTTCCTCCTTTCACTTCTCAGCCACAAAATGAGTGGTTTTGCTCTGCCATATACCCCGCCATGTGCTGCTCTGCCACAGGTCAGAACAACAGGGACTTGACCACATACTGAAACATCCAGAACTATAAGCCAAAATAAACAGTTGAGGGGGAGAAATGTGCATGTGGGTACACCTGCCTACACAAACACACACACAAACACACACACACACACACACACACACACACACACACACACACACACACACGATCCTCCAGTCTCTTCAGGGTTTCTGTTAGGCACATACAGCCCACACTCAACTTTCTACTTGGTGGCTGGGGATCTGAATTCAGATCCTTCTGATTGTACTGCATGTGCTCTTACCCAATGAACCATCCCTCCAGCACCCAAAATAAACATTTTCATAGGCTGACTAGCTCAAATATTTGTTACAGCAATGAATGTTAACTAACACAGGTAACAATAGCCACACATCTTCAGCTAAACCAAAATGCACCTTGAGATTCAAGATTTAAATCATTACTTCTTCCTAGCATGCAGGTCAAGGAAAACTTGTAAAATATACTACAAAATGGGCTGTTTACACAGGTATGACCAATTAATAAAAATTCATCTAGCAGGGTTGGAGAGATGGCTCAATGGTTAAGAACACATGCTGTTCTTCCAGAAGAGCCAGGTTCGATTTCCAGCACCCACATGGCAGCTAACAACTGTCCATAACTCCAGTTCTAGGGGATCTGATACCCTCTTCTGGCCTTTGCAGTCTTTGCATGACACAGGTACACTTTCATGCATGCAGGCAATACACTCATACACATAAAATAAAAATAAATTAAAAATTCATCTAGCTATATACCTAAATGTGCATTTTTCTGAATTTTTACTCTTAAATTTTTATTTATATCTGTACATATACTAAGCATATGTGTACATAGATTTATATACCTATGTATATAAATAAACCAAGGTAAAGCATTAGTAGATCCTCAAATAATAGTGATATGTTTATGCAAATGCTATATCTAATCACTTAAAGCCTAGAAATAACTTCTAGAAGAATTTAATTGCACCAGCAACTGCTCACTCCACTGACAATTAATCATCAGATACAGTTAAATGACTGTTAGGTAGATTACACTCTTTCATTAAACTGAGTGCTCACAAATATTTGCTTAAGATCATAATTTTATAAACATTCTTACTTCTATAAACCTGTAAAGAGAAGGAAAGGGAGGGAGGAAGGAAAGAGGGATGTTCTGCCAACTGGCTGGCTGGCTGGAAAGATGGCTAGGTGGTTAAGAGTACTTATTGTTCTTGCAAAGGACCAGTTAGGTTCCCAGTCTGGCAGCTCACAATGGCCTATAACACCAGCTCTAGGAGGCCAGATGCTCTCTCTAGACTCTGTGGTCATGAGCAGTCAGACACATACACATAAATAAAAATAAAGTAAATCTTGCTGGACATGGTAGTACATGACTTTAATCCCAGCATTTGGAAGGCAGAGGCGGGTAGATCTGGTCTACAAATCTGAGGCAAATCTGGTCTACATACAGAGTTCTAGGACTGCTGGGGCCACAAGGAGACCTTGTCTCAAAAAGCCAACAAAAGAAAAACATAAAAATAAAAAATAAAAATAAAATAAATCTTGAAGAAAGAAAGGGAGGGAGGGATGGAGGGAGGGAGGGAGGGGCTAAAAAGTTTGAGGAAGTAGCTCTTTGGTAGAATACATGCTTAGCATACCCAATGCCCTAGCACTAAAAAAGTATGTGTGAATAATTAAGCAAAAGCGAAAAGGATAGAGGAGGACGGGGAAACGTGGATGGTAAGGTCTGGACATGTCAGAACGGTTTCATTTTTTACATTTGCTATAAATGTGTTACTGACCTGTTAGCTACTTCTTAAAATAAAAAAAAAAATCTTGTTATTAATAAGCCAAGTGGAACATCCCAAAATGTCATTTTATACCAAAACAAAATTAGCTACTTCCCATTCAAATGGAATCAGGAGCGTTTAAAAAATTCAAAGTGACCTACATTAAGAAATCCTTTGTGTCTTCTGTTGCAATCTTGAAAGAACTGTGGGGCTTTAGAGCACTTGCCAGGCAAACATGCAGCCCTGAGCTCCACTCCCCACATCACAGAAATCAAAACAATACAATAGAATTCTATTAAGAGAAAGATCAGTCTAAGATTAAAAGCATTCAGATCAATGGATGGATCGATAAAATGTCTTAAGTCACCTTAGCTCTCTACTGGCAGTTGAAAGGCTCCTGGAGCCTTAACTGAGCCCTCATTCCGTTTATCTTCTCACAGGGAAGAGTGGAATCTCCACCCACTAAGAAAAGCCACCCAGTTTCCCACTGCAGATCACTCATCCACACTTACATCCATCCAGGCTTGAGAGATAAACATGTAAGGACTAGGAGGGCTAAGAGTTTTAAGACGGGGCAATCACAAAATGCAAACATTCTCACTACCAATGTGAACTTCTGCCTTAGATTCTTATTCCTACCCCTGAGAAGATAGCCAAAGCAGCAGATATCTCAAAATAGTCACTAGAAAGTACCTTTATAGGGGCTGAAAAGAGAATACAGTGGTTAAGAGTGATTGCTGCAACAAGTACCCATGCAACAAGATGGGTATCCTGTAAATGCCTGTAACTCCAGTTCCAAGGGATTCAATGCCTGTGGCCTCTACATGTGTGCATGGGTGCAAACACACACACACACACACACACACACACACACACACACGCACGCACGCACACACAAATAATTTTTTAAAGGACATTCATAGTTACCAAGTCTCCCCTGAACTTTGTCCCAATTTCTTCAACAATCAAAAGCACTTCACACATTAACACCATGGAAACGAAATTAATAACATGGTTTCCAATAATTACCTATTTTCTAATGGCTTTCTAATAAACTACATTGTCTGACTTCCAGAACAAACCACACCAATAAAACAGATTTATGGGGCAATCAATACCCATGACCCAGGGTTTCCTCGATGCCTGCACTACACAGACTGAGGAACTACAACATGGCTCAAGTCACAAACTGTGGAGAAGACAGTCATTCCAAGAGACAGAGAAAAATAAAGGGCTGGGGAGATTAGCCACACGCCCCCCATCCTTCCTGCCCCAGCCCCCTGGGTTTCTACACACAGTCAGGCTCTGCATGGTAAATACCCAGTAACCTCAAGCTACCCTCAGCATTCACCTTCCAATTCACAATTCCTTCTACTCTAGTTCAAGTTTTATTCAAGTCATACTTAAGACTGTATTTACCCAGGGCCTTTCAAATAATAGGAATTCAATGAATCCTGGTAAAATCAACCAATTAAGGTATTTACAGTTCAAACTTATGAAATAATTGAACTAGAAAATGTTGGTGGCACAGTTTATAATCCCAGTTCTCAGAAGGCTGAGGTAAGAGGATTATGAGTTCCAGGCCAGCCTGAGCTACAAGGCAAGAGCCCTGTCTCAAAAAGAAAACAGAAACAGCAAGCTATGAGCTACGGTTACCACCTTAAGCAGACATCTCCAGTTTTCTGTACCTTCCCTACCCCAGACTCACTATACAGCCAAGTGTTATTTTCTCTTAGCACACAGGCACCTCAAATTGAACACATTCAAAATTGAATGTATCTTTGCCACCTTCTAGAAGCTGCTCTTCTACCAGGAGAGTCTGTCACTCTCAACAGCAGGACCCCCCATCCAGAAGCCCAAATCAGAAATTTTAGAGAGTCCCCACTGAATCCCACTTCCCTTACCCTCCCACACCTAGTCAATCACCACATTCTAATACTTCCTGAACACCAAGCAGTGTCACCAACATGCTAGTCCAAGCCACTATGCTCTATCTGGACAACTTCCTCACTAATCTCAGCATGATCTATTATTAGATCTGCTTTCAACTCTCTGGCTACAGAGTAATTTCAAAAAACAATCTTTTTTTAATTGAATTTTTGTACATTTCATGCAATACATCTTGATCTTATTTAGACTCCCTTCCCTATCTGCACCCCCCATAAAGAGAAATCTTTCTATGTATGTGTGTGTGTGTGTACAGAAATATTATTTACCATATATATCACTGTACTTCTCAGAGTATGTGGCACATAGGAGAGCCACAATGAATAAATATGAGGACTCAGACATATGTTAATTATCCCTGACCAAAGGCTATGACATGCTTTTACCCCAAGCATGAACATTAATAAGTAGCAGGCTTTATTGTGCTAGGGCCAGCCAGAAACTACATATACCGGAAGGAAAAAAGAGTTTCCATGTACGAAATGATTAACTAAGATAGTGCTACATAAAGGTAACAAATCACTGTGAGCTGGTGCTGCAAAAGCCAAACACACCAAAAAGGGAGGTTATTCAACCATGAGCTCACTAGGTTCCAATGGATAGTTACAAACTCTCAGTCACACAGACAATCCTGGTTAAAAATCAGTGGGTCAAAAAACAAAACAAAACAAAAATACATGAATGAGGGAAAGGGACTTGAGGGGGCAGAAGGGAGGATGACAGGGGTGGGAGGGTGAGTGAGAACACACTGAATGCATTGTATACATTATGAAACTGTCGAAGAACGGGTTCAATCAATAAAAAAGAATGGAGGTTATTTGGTTTTTTTTTTCTCTTCAAATATTTTATTTAAATTTTCTTACAGGTATATGTTGTATATTAAGCATATTCCTCTCATCCCCATCCCCTCCCCTGTCAAAAGCAGGGTGAAACTTGAATTGCATTACTAAATGGCAAGAGAAATATAAAACAGGAAGACACCTCAGGGTACTGGGAGCATGCTCTATAGGAGGGCACAGTTTAGCACTGGGGCCTGGGCTCAATCCCCAGCAAGAAGATATAAGCAATACTGTCCCCCACCACCAAAGGGGGTGTGCATTTACAGGAGCATACCCAAGGCCTGCATGGGTTTGATTTTAATGGAAGGCAATAAAAAAAACCAAAGGGACTGATCTCATTATCCAACACTTTGTTTTTAAAAGGCTGAGGTCCAATGCTCTTAGGGAAGCACAATATGAGAGAACGGAATCAGGGTAAAAGGATTAGGACTTGATAGGATCAGGAGTAACAGCCTTAACTTCACTGTACAGGCTACAGTGTTTTAAGAATATTATGATACTGGGCTGGAAAGATGGTCCAGCACTGACTGTTCTTACAGACAACTTGGATTTGATTCCCAAGATCCACATGTCAGCTAACAATAATCTGTAACTCCAGTTCCAGGAAATCTGACGCCTTCTTCTGAACTCCTTGGGCAATGCACCACACGGGTGCACTTACACGCATGCAGGTAATACATTTATACACACAAAATAAAAAGAATAAATTTTTAAAAAGACTATCTGATATCAAGCCTACTACAACTCTATAACCTAGTACTGCTATTATGACCCCAGCTGACATGCTCAGATACTGAGTCTTAGACACTTATAATTTCAAGGTCATTCAGCTGGTAACTGGTCCAACTGTAGTTAGAATACACCAGCTTCAGAGCCCTTACAAGTCCTGAGGGAGGTCTCTGCAGCAATTATGTAACCCAAGCAACATTTCAGAGCTTATTAGCAGGGGACAGGACAAGCTGAAGATGCACACTAGTGAACACAATTACACTACGATGATTTGTTAATTCAAGACAGAATGTTAAGAGAAGTAGGTCTAAAGGTAGAAAATTATAGAGCTATTGAAATTCCAAGACAGGTCCATAGTTTCAAATGTTAGCCATAAAAAGGGCAGTCTCCAAAGCAGGAGTGGTGCCACACTGGAAAGTAGGCATGTTTCTCCATTTGGGATCTTTTTTAGAAATGCATGTATTGTCTACATGTATGTAAATGTATTCATGTTATACAATGCCCACAGAAGACAGAAGAGGTGCCAGATCCCCTGGAACGGAGTTACAGATGGTTGTTAGCTGCCATGTGGGTGCTGGGATTTGAACCTGAATCTTCTGCAAGAACAGTCAGTGCTCTTAACCACTCAGTCATCTCTCCAGCCTGGGATCTTTTTTTAAGTGTCTTTTTTCATTGAAATTTAATACATTGTTTAGTTACATTTCTCTGTTCCCCCAAAACTAGATAATATAACTCTCTAGACCACATACTCAAAGCTGTGAAGATTAAAAATTTAAAAGCAGGACAAAGGGCTAATGGGATGGCTCAGTGGTTAAGAGTGTGTACTGCTCTTGCAGAAGACTGGAGTCCAGTTCCCAGCACCCACATCAGGCAGCTGACAACAACCTGTAACTCCAGCTCCAAGGGGTCTGATATTCTCCTGTCTCTAAAGACAGTCACATGCACAGACACACACAGACACATACATGTATAAGCATAATTAAAAATAAAAATAAATCTTGAAAAAAACGGGACAAAACAAAATTAAAACAAAAAGTCCTCAGGTCCAATTAGGAGAGCCCAGTAAGCTAATCAGTAGTGGTGGTGCTGCTGAACTCAGACTAACTGAAGACAGATAGGATGAAGACAGACTAACACCTCCACTCAGAACATCAACTTCAGGTCACCCTTTTCCAGTTTCCAACTCATGAATAAAGATCACATTTTGTTAATTCTATTACAGAACACTTTTCCTAAGTTGTTTTATTTATAATCCCAACTTTGAAAAGCTCAGTGAACTGGACAATAAACCAGGCAGAAAGTGCATTACAGAAGGAGGGAAAGCCCAAAATGCCACTTTCCACCGGAATCCCATAGTTCAGTTTTCTTCAGTGAAAAAAAAAGAAAAAAACTTCCATTCATACTAGAAGAAACTCGACCTCAGATTTGGAATCTACTCAAAGGACACATGGGATGGGGACAGCTGTGCTAATAAAATAGATTTGCTGCTGCTTTTGTGGGCTGTCTAACATCAACAGCTACAAACAGAACAGCACCACCGGGATTTGAAACAAGCCTTACAGTTTCCAGTGACAGGACAAGCCCCCTCTCAACACACCACTGCATCTCTGTGTACCTGGGCTTCCTCCTCTTCAGTAGAGTCATTTCTGAACACTGAAAGCTCTGCACACCTTAGGAGTTCCCCCTTAATCATCGCAGCAAGTCTTCAATGCAACACCAAGAAAACCTTTGATATCTAAGTAGTTTGGAGCCAACATCAGTTCAAAAACTGTTCCTTGGTCAGCTTTCAGTCCTTGCTCCCATGGAGGGCTATTATCAGCTCATCTTTCTCATCATCCTCGGGAGGAGGAGGGGCATCCTTGTGGCAGGACCACTACTCTGTGAGCTCTTTTTAGTACTGTTTCATTAACATTTAGTAGAAGAACTGGGTCATCATCTCCCTCCTCATCCATTCTCAACATGGTCCTAATGCTCAGAAATTGCCAATACCAAATCAAATTCAAACATCTATCAGAACTCTGCAACTTAATTGACAGAATGGTGTCTGGTCTCAAGATGGCAGACAAGAGCAGGTTGTGTCTACAGAAAAGAAGAAAGACAGAATACAAGGCCACTCTGCATCTTTCGAATAAGATGAAGACGAGGTGACCACAAGAAAATGTCCAACAGGCACCAAGTACAATGAAACTGAAGCTTGATACAAGAACAGCTACATTGAGCTGGAGAGATCATTCAGTGGTTAAGAGCACTGGCTGCTCTTGCAGAGGACCCTGATTCATTTCCCAGTATCCACATGGCTGGCTAATAACCAGCCAGAACTCCAGTTCCAGGGGATCTGATGCCCTCTTCTGGCCTTCACAGGCACTGCATGACACAGGTGCACTTAAACACAAGAAAGGCAAAATACTCATACACACAAAATAAAAATTTTTTTAAATGTAAAAGAACAGCTAGATCAGTATTAGAGACATTCCTCTTTGGTTCACTGTTTTAATATAGAAAACTATCTATAAGAGAAAGAAACTTTCAATAATATAACATTTCCCAGAAAGATAAGTTCTCAAAGTAGCCCTATGAACAATGATGCATTTGTTATTCAAGCCAAAAACTCCCTGCCACCTACTCACATCCCTTGCAGATCATTCTAACTGCAATATCTTTGCAGCCTATTTGGAAAACAAAATATTGAGACTGTCAGCTAAAATACACACAAAAGTTCAGTCAAGCCGGGCATGGTGGTGCACACCTGTAGTATTAGCACTTGGGAGGCAGAACCAGGCAGATCTCTGAGTTCAAGGCCAGCCTGGTCTACATAGTGAGTTCCAGGCCAGCTGGGGCTACAGGGAGACCCTGTTTCAAAAAAACCAAAATATAAAAAAAGTTCAAACATCAGGCTTTCAATCTATTGGCAGCATTAATTTTTAAATTTCTAATTAATCTAAGGCATACAAACAAGAATGTTGTAAGTTAAATGTTAAGGAAACAATAATGAGTTTATGAATTGTCATCAGTTACACAAAGAAGACAGTTGCAGACAACAAACTGAAAAAAAAAAAAAAAAGTGATACGTGGTACATCCTGGAATACTCAACACTGCACAGATCCTGAAACCCAGGAAGCATGGGAGAGAACAAAGAAACAGAGCCTCAACAACACAGGGGGAGTAAGTGTGACTTGGGCACACGGTGGTGAACACAGCCAGTCACCAAGTGCCTAGTCGTGAAGGGTGGATATCAAATAGGGTGATGAATGAGTAGGCCCTCCAACCTCCACACATGCATCCTGGCATGCATAAAATCCATACACACACAAATAAAACTAAATACATAGTCACTCAAGCAAGAATACAATACCACACGGGGACCAGGAATACAACGAGGGCAAAATCCTTTCCCTCCTCTCATTTTTCCTCCTCTCAACGTGTTACTTTTAAAACCACCATGCCCAAGAAAATTCAAGCATACACCATGGACAGATGAGTCCTAAGAACTTCCATTAGCATCACAACCCAAAGTAAGGAGAAGCCGGGATGTGAGATGCCACTGCTGAAAGGGGCAGCAGCTTAGGGGGTCTGTGCTGGTCTCCCCTCCCCACCTCTCTTCTTTTATTGAGACAGAGTCATGTTATATAGCCCAGGCTGGCCTTGAATTCATAATCCTCTTGTTTCTGCCTCCTGAGTGCTAGGATTGCATGTACATGTCAGCATGCCAGTCTGGTCTGTGTGCTTTTCTCATGTGCCTAAACCAGAGAGGTAAGCCTGACCAATGGCTAACCTGGAGACAACAGGTAAATCTGACCATCAGCTACCCCCAAACAACAGGTAAATCTGACCAGCAGCTACCCCCAGACAACAGGTAAATCTGACCAGCAGCTACCCCAGACAACAGGTAAATCTGACCAGCAGCTACCCCCAGACAACAGGTAAATCTAACCAGCAGCTACTCCAGTAGCAACAAGAGGTTAGAGAAAACAAGCACAGCACATGCTCACTCACTTTGTATTCCATTTCTTTTTTTAATATTTTATTTATTATGTTTATTTTATGTGTATGAGTGTATTGTCTGCATGTGTGTAAGTGCACCTGTGTCATGCAATGCCTGCAGAGGTCAGAAAAGGGAGTTGGATCAGCTGGAACTGGAGTTACAACAGGTGTGAACTACCATGTGGGTGCTGGGAATTGAACCTGGGTCCTCTCCAAGAGCAACCAGTGCT
Organism: Nannospalax galili; assembly: GCF_000622305.1. Lineage (NCBI taxonomy): Eukaryota > Metazoa > Chordata > Mammalia > Rodentia > Spalacidae > Nannospalax > Nannospalax galili. The sequence continues at coordinate 6,199,693 of NW_008353342.1, forward strand.
CTTAACTGCTAAGCCACCTCTCCAGCCCCTGTATTCCACTTCTTACAGCAAGAGGATCAGCTAAGCAGCTGCTAAGACCCTTATATCTCAGAAGACAAAAACAAATAGAAAGGAAAGTTACTGTCTACCTGCTCTATATTCAAATGCTTCAGAAACAAAAACAGCAGTAACACAGTGACAGTGTAGCTCAATTATCAAGGCAAAGGATTCCTTTCTGCAGGGCTAACACATGAAGGAGGCTGACTTCTAGCACTCTCTGGATTAATAGAACAAAGTTATGAAACCTGTTAGTATCAGGATGGCTAGGGATAGGCTAGGCGCCAGAGAGGAAGAGGGTGCAGCCTCTGAAGTCCTGGTCATCTCAGAGCTAGCAAAGCACAGACCAAACGAAGGTTACATAACAAGAGTAAAAGCTCCCATGACAGAAAAATGGGAATGTGCCCAGTGAAGCAATCCAGGGTGCCAATTTATACACGGGAAAGAAAATGTCCATCTCAGGACATTCTGTGGCTCAGCACAGTAGAATCTGTAAGGGTTTAAATCTGAATATTCCCCACAGGTTCATGTTTTGAATGCTGGGTCCCCAGTTTATGGCACTATATTGAAGGCTATGGAGCTGTTAGGCGGCGGGGCCTGGCTGGAAGAAGTCACTAGGCATTGGTTTGAAGGTACACCCAGTTTCTCGTGCCAGCATGAGCTCTCTGCTTTCCCCCTGCTGCCATGCCAAAAACCAGGATGCCAAGATGCCATGCAAACCTTGCCACAGACTGAGCCATGCCACCATGTCTTCCCCACTAAAATCTCTCTGGAACCATCAGTCCAAATAAGCCTTTCCTCCTTAAGTTGTTTCTATCACATTGTGGTTACAGTGATGTAGAATTAACTGATACACTATGCATAGAAGGGAATGGGGCTGGGGCAGGCAGTATGGTATACACTTACAGTGCCAGCATTTGAGAGGTGAAGACAGGAAGATCAGGAGTTCAGGGTCATCCTCAGCTACATAGCAGGTTTAGGCAGCCTGAGATCCAATCTCAAAAACCAATAAACAAGCAAATGAAAAATAGTAATAATCATGGAAATTGGTAATAGGCAGGCCTTAGCATGGTCAGCTTTATAAAGTCACATAGCAATTAACACTTGTGTGGCAGATCCAAAGAATCAGTGACCATCTCAAAAAAGGAAGGTGCTTCTGGTGACTTCCCAGAGGGGAGGCACCACGAAAGTCAGCAAGCAGCCAACTGAACTCTAGACAAGAGGCCACCAATACTCAGCCTAAGGTGGCAGTGGCAGCCACACGGAAAGGAGAGTGACAAGAATAGACACTGTGAAAAGGCAGAAATGACAGCTGGTTGCTAAGCCGATAGTAGAGGTAGGAAAACAAATCATCTTTTTTCAAAGGGCATTAATTAATCACAAACAGCAACCACTATTTCCTACACCCTGCTTTATGCCAAGCTCTATACTTACTGTTTCATATGAGCTAATCATTTCATATCCGTCTGTTGTAGTAAGTACAATCTTATCAGGCTGTTTCAGAGAAGCAAACTGAGACTTGGAGATACTGAATTATAATTCTATATGTCAAAGACATGGTCTTCTACTCAGCTCTATCAGGAGGGGTCTCGGGGCATGTCTTCAAGTTACCAAAGGCATGCCCCCTTGGGGGACAGTGGGAGCACATCCTTTTTTCTTGTTCTTTTTAATTCCTCCCATCATAACGTACTGTCTTGTCACAAGCCTAAAAGTAACATAGTCAATTGATCACAGGATGGGAACTCCAAAACTATGACCAAGAAACCTTTTATTTTCTTTTTTTTTTTTTTTTTGAGACAGAATCTCCCTATAGCCCCAGCTGACCTGGAACCTGGAACTCACTAAGTAGACCAGGCTGGCCTTGAACTCACAGAGATCAGCCTGCCTCTGCCTCCCTAGTGCTGGGACTAAAGGCGTGCGCCACCACGCCCCGCCTAACCTTTTTTCTTTATAAGTTGATTTTCCCAGATTTTTTGTGTTAAGAGTAATGAAAACCTGACCACCATAAACTTGTCTAGGTTCAGGAGACCAGTGATAAGCAGAGTTGAAATAGAAACCCTAAACAATTAGTTTTATGGTCCACACACTTCAGCACTAGGGCATGTAGCTTTAAGGTTTTCTGTTGGGTGCCGAGGGCAGTGGACATTGATTGCACAAGGAAAAGTTGTGAGAATACCCCTCCGGAACACAGGTGAATACCAGCAGGCTTGTTAGCAATGTCAACCTGTCTTTCTCCTCACAGGGAAGCTTTTGACCTAGAGGAGGCTATGTTTTATTCAGAATAGGAGCGGAAAGGGCAGAAAGAGTTCCTATGAATTCTACTGGAGCCATGATATCATCCCTGGCCTTATCATAGGCAGCAGCATACCTCCCTGGAAACCACGAGGCAGAGAAGCACACCCCACCTACACCTCATCTGAGGGAGCATAGCCATCCCCCTTCCAGAATGCTTCTGTGTGTCTAATCAACTGCTGACATGGCAACATTCCCTTCTACAGATGTGCCTGCCACCTTGACATGCCACAGCTGGCTTTGGAGGGGAGAAAAGTTCAGACCACACATGCTAACTCTAAGACAGTCAAACATGCCGACAACATGCCCAGAGCAACCATGAATTTGCATTTGCAAATTACAGCTCCATAGAGTCACTGATCTGGAGCTCACTGAAACAACAGGCAGCTCCATAAGGAAATGAAAACTCAACCCAAGGCAAGGGGCAAAGGCATCACTTAGCAGGGGTGCTCAATCAGCAGCTCAGGTGCTAAAGGCACTTGAGGAACAGAAGCAATTAAGAGAACCTGGGGATAGAAACCAGGAAGAAACTGAGAGGCAGGATGAAGCCTGCTGGCAACATCCAGTCATCAAATCTGTTGCCATAATTATCACAACCCAAACCTCCATGAACCATCCCAAGGCCCTCCACACCAGCTCCTCCATTCAACCTATTACCACCTTCTATCTGTGCGACATCTCCTTCCAAACTGACCCCACTGCACCCTCTACATTTAATCAGGGCATTCCTACAAAGTCTAATAGACTTGTGTCACAAGCTGAGGTTCATTGTGGGGATAAGGGATAGGGGCTCATAAAATGCACATCTCTCCAGACAATAGAAAGCAATTTTGAATCTATTAGATCAAACATTAATTTCAAAACAATTTCATTCTTGCAGTGAGCTATTTTTTAATGTGCCTCCAAGCTTTCTCTGGGACAAACTTTTGACATTAAGTTGTATGGACTCGTGGAAAATTTTTACAGGACTGGCCAATGTAGATGTGATGTAAGCTTGTCTAGATGGTGAAAAGGATTCAAAGGAAAGATACAAAGACATTAAAAAAAAAAAAAAAAAAAAAAGATTTCTAATATGAGTTCAATCATGTTCTCAGCCACTGGTTTCAAATGTCCTGGAGAGTGGGCCTGACCAGTACCGAGTTATGATTCACAGGTAAATTATTTAGCATGACTCGATGCTTCCATTTGTAAAATGAAAAGGACAATAATCAAAAAGCTCTGAAGAACTGCACATCCAGGTAGAGTTGGCTCAATACAGTGCCAGGCCACAGCACAGGACTGATCAACAGTAGCTACTACGTATGGCTCCAGTTTGTTAAAGCATCACTCAGCTTCTGCCAAGTCCAAACTTACCATTCTTTTCATAACATTCACTATCCTTAACAATACTTTAACTAATTCTCTATGCAAAACTAGTTTAAGACCATTTGGAAAAGCTGGAGAGATGGCTCAGCGGTTAAGAACCCTGACTGTTCTTGCAGAGGACCCGGATTCAAATCCCAGCACCCACATGGCAGCTAATAACTGTCCATAATTCCAGTTCCAGGGGATCTGATAGCCCCTTCTGTCTTCCATGGGCATTGCACGATACGGGTGCACTCACCTACATGCAGGCAATACATGCATACACATAAAATAAAAATAATAAATAAAATTAAAAAAAAAAAGACATTTGGAAATTAGAAGCACCCAGAACAACAGAAGTTAGGTCAAAATCACTGCAGCTGTCACCTGTAAAGGGTAAGGGCTGAAAAGGATTCAAAAGACCCTGGTGTAAGTTCAGCAGACAGTACACAGGCTAATAATTAAAGAGTGCTTTGCTTTGCTGAGTCTAAGGTTCTGAAATACCCTGGAGAGAAACAAACAAGAAAAACCAGTGTGGCAGGCCATGGTCAACTGGTTCCCAAGAAGGGCTCACAAATGCTTACAAGCACTCATGCCATAGTCCCTCATCTAGGAAGTAAATACTGTATATTCAGCAATCACTCAAATTATGAAAAGGAATTCAGGGAGGGAAGAAAACAGGTCTGACCTAGAGTAGAAAAACCTGTTCCAAGCCCCAGTCCCTGAAAGCAAGCAGGAGAAGTATGGGGCCGCAGACTGGAGCACATGCTTCCCTTCTCCTACCCTAGTTCAACAGATTCTCCTGAGAGCCACCTGACTTGCCCCACCAAATAGCTACCAGCAGCTACACTCCTCTTCCCAAAGAATACCTGACTCTTATTCATTCCCCAACATGAGACATCTCAAAGAAGGAAATGCTGCTGCAAACAGAACCTTTTGCTGGTCTGTCATTCTACCCAGGGAATGTCAGCCAAATTTACATAACAAACAGCCAGGCACTGGGACACACCTGTCACCCCAGCACTCTAGGCAGTAGCTAGACATGCAGTCCAGAGGGCACACCTAGAATCCCAGTACTCCCAAGGCAGAAGCCAGGCACAGTGGGCAGTTTTGCTCATGTGTTATTATTCTACAAGGACCTTCAAGGCAAAGATGCTTACTTACTTTCAAATTTTGGAGTAAAATGTAATACATGTGAAAGGGTAATTATGTACAGCACATAGACAAGAAAATCCTGCTTTAATTCTAGTTCCCTTAACAGCTCTAAGAAGTTTCTACCATTATTTTTATTCTAAATGAATTAAGTCACTTTCAGACTATAACAAAAGGATTTCTATTAATAGTGTCAGAACTTAGAAATAATACCCCAAAGTATGAATTCCAGAATCCAAAGGGCCTCTTCCCCAAAGCTAGGCAGGAGTACCTCCCTCTGAGATTTCCGTACTGGCTGAAGAACTCTCTTCCAAGAGAAATGCAACTATCCAGTACCTCCTTCCTGATGCTCACTAGCCACAGAAAGCTATAGGCATGTCACTAGAATGACACACCAAAACAGACTTTGTCACCAGGTATTATTGTCTGTTCTTCAGGCCCATTCCACTTCCAGAAAGAATCACAAATTATAGTCTATTCTCTGGGTCCTAAAAAACATTCCTATCTCTTCAGGATGGTCTGAGTTCCTTCCCTGACCTCTATGGAATAGGTACTCCAACACCTGACATTCTTTGTCATCACACTTTGAATGTCAGCCTCCAACACCTGACACTCTGACATCACACTTTGAATGGCTTCTGTGTTTATGCATTTTTAAGACATCTACACAGCCTTTCTCTGTTGTTTGCTGTCAATTCACCTCAACAGAGTACAAGGGGCTGTAGAGCTCTAAGAGTCACCTCTACCTTTATACTGACTTCTGAAAACTGGTGTGCTTTACACTTCATATTTTTCTAAAGAAAAACATTGTAGAAACAAATTTAATTAGTTCATCCCGAGCAGTGGAGCAGTGTCCTATAATCTAACAGACCAACTCATAATGTTGGATCTAATTTAAAATAGGACAAAGCTTCAAACATTTGGCCTGCTCCTTCTATATTGATTGCATCTCAGAGATCATGAGAGCAAGTTTCAAAAGTAGCAGCCTGCTGGGAGCCCAGGGTGGATGCAGATGATTGCCACCAGTGCTCAGAGCATTGTAGACACACAATAGAACATGACTCAGTCAGAAGCATATTCATATATACAGTGTTATGCCAAGAAACAGATACTGAATCAAACCAAGATCAGAGTTCTGCTGAAAACATGCCAAACCTTCATTAACACAGGTGGTTACCGGTTACTACATTTCTTCCTTAATGAAGATGCTACTGTGATAAGACTGAGCAATACTTCTTGAAAATTGAGCACAGCATTTCACAAGTTCTCTTTATGAACACAGGAAAGTCAATTGGTTGAATGAGCATGTTTATGAATGTGTTCACTATGATACCGCAGCAAAAGTAACACCACCACGGGTCAGGAATCCCTGGGTCCAGAAACACTCACTGTCTTTTCTAGCAATACTAAATGTCCTTCCAGGGGCTGCCAAGATGGCTCAGTGGGGAAAGCGTTTGCTGTATAAGCATGAGGACCAAGTTCGGATTTTCAGGACCCCTGCAAATGCTGGGTGGGTGTGGCAGCCTACCTGCAATCTCCGTGCTTAAGGTGGGGAAGGGTCCCCTGGAGCAAGCTGGCAAATTAGACTAGCCATCAGTAAGCCCTGGGTTCAAATGAGAGACCCTGCATCAAAAAAAGAAGATGGAGAATAATTAAGGAAAACTCCTGAAGTCAACCTTGGGCCTTCACACTTACGTGCACACACATGTACATGCACCCACACAAGTGAACACAAATGCACACCACACACATTCCAAATTAAAAAAAAGAAAATCCCTTCACTTGAAAAAATACAGCACAGCTGAGTCAAAAAGCATAGATCCCAGTTTCTGATAAGACAGCTTTACTTAAAGTTAGTAGAAAAGGTGGATCTGGCTTAGCACTTTGGAAGAGACAGATCAGTAAGAGGAGCCAGCCTTAAACTGTGCTGGCAAAAAATGCTGTGAGCCAGCTGTATTCACAGCGGTCCAGGAAATCTGTGGGTCCTTGAGAACGTTTCAAGATGTCCAGGACATCCAAACTGTTTTTATGGAAAGGCTAGGGACACAGCTCAACAGGAAGCATGTGCTTAGCATGCAACAAGCCAGTTCAAGTCCCAGAACTGCTCCAAAAGAACTGACATATAGATGATAAATGATTGATAGATAGATGACAGAGGATCGATAGATGACAGAGGATTGATAGATAACTGATGATTTGTTGGTTGGTTAGTTGGTAGACAAGACAATGCTGAGAGGTTATTTGTAACATTTAGTTCACTAACAGTTGCACTAGTATGTAAAATCACTAGAACCTTAGCACAAGTCATGGCTGTAATACTGAATGTTTCATCGTTACAATAAACTCCCAGTGAAGAATCTCAGTTTCATGTTACAATGTCCCTGATGAAACAGGGAACATTAACAGCTGAATCAAATCTCAGTCCTTGAGTATGTGTCTCTATAATTTACTGTGACAAAATGGGAAATCTTCATAAGGGTTGTCTGCTGCACTCTAGTTCTGTTTTGTTTCAGTTTGGATTTTGGTTTTGTTTTGAGGCTCAATATATAGACCAGGCTACCCCTGAGATCCACCTGCCTCTACCTCCAAGTGTGTGCTGCACTCAGAGCGATGAAGGCTAGCTCAAAGATTCTATCAACTACTTGATTGGCTAGCTGAACTGGCACCTTCCTTAAAATCATACACTATCACTTTTATGTGAAATAACAGTAGAAAGCTAGGAGTATTGAAAAAGTGGGTATTTCACAGACATTTTGTCTGTTTCTTCAACAAAACAGCTGACATTCTTAGTTGTCAATGATAAAATCGTCAATGATAAAACTAAGTATCTTTTTCTTTCCTTTTTTTTTAGACAGGATCTCTCACTAAACTGGGAGCTCACCAATTCAGCTACATGACTGGCCAGTGAGCCCCCAGGATCCTCCTGTCTCCACTGTCACCCAACCCCACCTGGGGCTACCGGGGCATGCTGCCTTGCTTGCCTGGGGATCTGAACTCAGAGATCATGATTGTACAATAGGCACTTTATCAGCTGAGTCATCTCCCAGCCCCAGGCTCAACAAATTTCAAAAATGCAGCACTTAGGTAAGTATTGGGAAAGCCGTTACATTCTTGGTAGGAGATTTTTAAAAATAAAATCTAGTGGAGTCAGGAGGAGCAGGTCCAAGGTCACCATCTACTACATAGAGAGTTTGAGGTCAGCCTGGGATACAGGAGACCTTGTCTCAAGAAAAAAAAAAAAATGGAGTGAAACTGAAGACAACTAGGGTCAAGACTTGAACTGCTGGCTTGCACACACACACAAACTCGTGCACACACACACTCAAGTATACACACACTCGTGTACTCACGTATAATCTCAATCCCTCTCTCCCTTTCTCTCTCTCTCTCTCTCTCTCTCTCTCTCTCTCTCTCTCTCTCTCTCCTCCCTTTTCCCACCACATGATTCTCTGAAGCTGAATTTTCTTCATGTATTTCAGCCAAACAATGCAACCTCATGGATGGGATGCAGAATGAGATACAAGAACACTGCAGCTTCCACCAAGCCAGGCATTGTAGGAGATGCAAAACTGAGCCAAGCCTGGTGACTCACACCTGTAATCACAGCATTCAAGAGGCTAACAGAGGAGGATTGCCATAAGTTTGAGGCCAGGGTGGGCTACATTAAGATCTTGTCTCAAAAACAAATTTGCCTGCAGTCACTGTCCCTAGTAATCGTAAGGCTGAAATTCAAGTCAGTACCTTTCAAACCTTAAAGGCTATGTTCACAATCATGACTGCATTTCCCTGAGGAGCTGTTTAATGGTTTTCAAAGTGTCAGCAGCATCACAGAACCCAGATCAAGCAGACATTCTGTGACAGAGGGCAGCAAGCCAAGTTTTCACAAGCCCTTCATGGGACTTCAAGGCAAGGTTTGAGAATCACTTGTCTACATTTTTGAATTAAGAGTGAAATGACCACCATTTTGAAAAACCCCAAATTTAATGGGTTGGTCCTATTTTAAATGTTGTAAATAAATCAAAATAATGCTAATTCATTTCCCCACTACCCACAGCCCCAAACTTCTCATTAGCTTCTCTCCCAAACCTGAAAAAAAGGCCTAATTTGTATTCTAATTGTGCTATATACAAAAAAGGCAATCCAGGGGGCCAGCGCGATGGCTCAGCGAGTAAGGGATCTTATCGCCACACCTGACAACCTGAGTTTGATTCCCAGAACTCACATGGCGGAAGGAGAAAATAACTCCCATGCACACTGTGGTATGCACAGACATGCCCACATACTAATATACATACACCAAAATAATAATAGATAAATGTAATAAATGTACGTACAACCCAGCACTAAAAGAATAACTAAATATCAAATAAATACAGCATAGTTGACCCTCTGCAACTGTAGGTTCCCCATCTAAGGATTCAACCAACTGTGATCAGAACAAGCTGTGACTGGGCTGAACACTGCCATCATTTCCTGAACAAACAATATCACAGCTACTCATGTGCCATTTTCCCTGTATCAGGAATGTGCTGGATAGCATTCAGTGGTCTACAGATGATTTAAGGCACACAGGAGATAGTGCACATGGCTTATATGCAAATATCAGGACACTGTGTACCTTGAACTTGAGCATCCATCTATAGATTTTGATAGGAGATCTTGGAGGCTGGGGGTAAAGGCATGGAAAGAGACTGTGTACTCTGTATGGACCTTCCTAGGAACTGAGCTAAATTTAAAATACACTAAAAGTCCACATTCACTGCTCAGAAAGCCATATTAGGAAAAAAACAGAATCCACCGTGGGCAGCAGAAGCTTGATAAATCCTGGGCCATAACTCCATAATCCTTTTTATCCTGAGCTTAACTCCAAATTTTTACACCATCTCAACAAATTTCCAAGTCACGGCCCTCTAAAATATTTAATTTTCAAGATTCAAACTGGTTTAAGTATGCGTACAGAAAAGCGTCTTCCCGGAGACGAAGTGACAAGCACAGCTAACCCTCTCCCAGCTGCTCCTGCCTTTGCAGCTGCCTGCTGATCCTGCTCTTTTCGGAACTGAGCCCAGGAGCCCTTGTTCCCCAGCCCAAGTTCTCAATCTGAGCAGCACAAATATAAATGCAGTCAAGTTTGCCTATTACCAATTAGATCTTTTAAAAAGAAAAGTTGGATGACCACAAGGAAACAGAGTTTTCCAGAAGATTGGGAACTTGCTCATATGAACTTACAGCAATGGTGATAGTATGCATAAGACCATGCAGACTCCAACCAGACAAAAACCCAGCATAGAAGTGGGGAAATAGGTAAGAAGCCCTAATGTTAGTAGACCACTGCTGGATGAGGGAGAGTTGGTCTTCTTTAAGGGATAGATAGGTTGAACAGGCTCCAGTAGATGAACTCATACCAAGAGACAACTGAGGACAAAAACTTAACTCCATAGGCCTTAACGTACATGAGATGCTTATGGGGCAGATAGGGAACAAGTTCTAAATATAATTAAGATGTATTGTATGACATGCACAAAAACTCAATAAAATATATATATTTTTTAAAAAAAAAAATAAAAGGAAGAGCTGCCAGGTATAGTGGTACACGCCTTTAATCCAAGTACACAGGAGGCAGAGACAGGTCACCTGATCTACATAGCAAGTTCCAGGTCATCTGGAGCTACAGCAAGACGCTGTCTCCAGAAAAAAAAAAAAAAAAGAGTATGCAAAATACATAGTCAAGTATCTACCATACTTTGGAACTGGCTATAAACCAAATACCCAAATACTTATTTTTTTGAAGCTGTCTACTTACATAGTCTGCTCACTGATTTGAGAAAATTCAGGACTCCACTTATTTCAAATACTGAAGCTGGGTGTGACCGTTACTTGGGAAGAGGAGGCAGAAGGATGTAAGCTGGAGAGGCCAGGCTGGCCTACACATGCAAAGTCCTATAAAAAAAGAAAACCTGAAAACATAAATCAGAAGATTAAAGAGAAACCCAGTCCAAGTCTGGCCCACAAGAGAGCTATAAACCTGACTGAAATGCTCACTGACCTGTTGTGGCCTTCAGAAGTGAAGAGAGTTCTGGGAAGCTGACTCTAAGGCAGCTTTTAATCTGCCTGGCCACTTACAACTGCTAACCTTCGGATACCAGAAATCATTTCTCTCTCACCTCCCTGAGAACCAAAGGTGATCCCAACAAATAACCAATGTTCTCTTCCCTAGAGTTCAGTCAAACTGAAATGTACACAGGCCAATCATGTAAGGGCTTTCTAGTTTGCATTTTTAAAAGCTAGTGTTTTCCTCAAAGTATCTCCCCAAATGCAATCCACTCAGGTCCTGGGGAGGGTGTTTAGTTGATTTGGTTTTGTTTTTTTGAGAGAAGCTTGATGTCTTCCACCAACTCCCAAGGCTTGCCTCAAATTCACTATGTAGCTCAGGCTGGCCTTGTGCTCCCAGCACCTTCCAGTCTCAGCCTTGTGAGTACTGAGATTGCAGGTGTGAGCCACCCCACACTCTTCCAGGCAGTCTTTACTGTCCATGAACACTGCCATTTATGTACCTAAAATGGGAAATGCTTATCACAAGGACAGCTGTTTTCTCATCTCCTTTCTGTAACAACCAGTAAGAAGCAATTCCATCAATAACAAGCCCAACCACAGCACCTATCACCAGCGGGAGAGGAATGAATACTCTCCTCTTCATAACGCAAAGCAAGCTGGAAATACGAAAGTATAGAAAGTTTATTATGTGAGTATTTAAGAAAAAAATACCTTTTAAAAACCTAGAGGGAAAAAAAAACCTTAAGAACCTATTCATAGTAGCAAATAATCTTGCCACACATACTTTACCACATCTTTTAAAGAATCAAAGAAAATCCAAAATATGCTCAAATACCTCAGTCCCAGGTCATAAAAAAGAAATTTTAAGTTCAAGTTTCTGTAAGTACAGACCAATAAATCTTCACTCTGGCCTGGGTCCCTGACCACAGGGAGAATCAGGAAGGAAGCTTTACAGTAGAGGTTATTTACGAAATCTCTAGCAATTTCATCAATTTAAATTAAATTATCCCGTCCTTCCAAATAATCCTACTTAATAAAACTTATTCAAGTCATTCACTGCCATGAACAAAACAGATGTACTACATTTGTATCCTTGTCAGTGAAGTGTTTATAACAATGGTAATAATAAAATACAAATAACAAAAATCAAACTGATGAAATCTCCAACAGCAGCAACTGCTGCACCATCTAGTGGAACTTGGGTAATGTCATAATTTTTTTTAAAAAAGGAGAAAAAATGCACAATTCTAGAAACTCATGGAAGAGAGGATAGAAGGCTCAGATAGGAATACAGGTAAAACACTTTAGTAGCTACAATGTTACTCCAATTTCTTTCACTGCAGAAGAGTTGAGTTCAGAAGGAAGGACTCCAGTATTCCCAAGTGAACAGATGATATAAATTTTGCTATAGAAAATTTTGCTTGAGTGCTAACAATTTTCAATTGACTGGAGAGTAGAAGTTAAATAACAGCACCAAGTATGAAGAAACAGCCTGGCCTAGGGCTGGCCTATAATCCCAGCACTCGGGAAACAGGTAGGAGGATCACTGCAAGTTCAAGGCCACCCTGAGTTACACAGTAAGTTCTAAGCTAGTCTGGGCTACACAGCAAGACTCTATCGAAGAAGAAGAAAGAAGAAAGAAGAAAGAAGAAAGAAGAAAGAAGAAAGAAGAAAGAAGAAAGAAGAAAGAAGAAAGAAGAAAGAAGAAGAAGAAGAAGAAGAAGAAGAAGAAGAAGAAGAAGAAGAAGAGGAAGAAGGAGGAGGGGAAGGAGGGGAAGGAGGGGAAGGAGGGGAAGGAGGAGAAGAGAAGGAGAAGGAGGAGAGAGAGAAAGAGAGAGAAAAAGAGAGAGAGAGAACACCAGACCAACAAGCCTTGTATAAGGTCATCTTGTATGATACACAAATAAGTCATATTGAAATGTGGGGAGCCTGTAACATACTGCAGATGAATTACAATACAACAACAGTGTCCTAGTTAACTTTCTATTGCTATAATAAAATACTGAACAAAAGCAACTTGGGGAGGAAAGGGTTTATTTCACCTTATAGTTTACAGTCCAACATGGAGAGAACCCAAGGCAGGCACCTAGAGGCAGGAACTGAAGCAGAGACCACGGAAGAGTGCTGCTTATTGGCTTGCTCTTCTGGCCTGAGCTAAGTCTGCTTTCTTATACAGCCTAGGACCACCTGCCCAGGGGTAGCATCACCCACAATCGCCTGGGTCCTCCCACATAAATCAGAAAATGCCTAGGAGATATGGCCACAGGCCAATCCGAAGGAAGGATTATCTCAATTGAGTTCCCTCTTCCTAGGTATGTCAAGTTGACGACTGAAGCTATCTAACAAAACTGACCACTTGTCAACTTGACATATAAACACATCACTAATAAACCATTACCTGTCCATTTCTTATCCCCAAGATCTCATGTTAATATTAATATCACAATATAAAGCATAGTACAACTTTAAAAGTCCCACAGTCTTTAAAAAATTCAAACACTTCAAAGTTCAAAGTTTCTTAAAAAGTCTCTTAACTGTAGGATCCTGTAAAATCCCAAATAAGTTATCTACAGTCTTATTTTAAGAACAAGAACCAGGATACACTTAAGCAAAACTGAAGTCCAGCAGCATAGACATCTGAGATTCACTTACAATCTCCTGGGCTCCAAAGGGCTTGAGTAGCTCCACTTCGCTGGCTCTGCCACCCACAGCACACACAGTTTGTCTCATAGGCTCAGGCTGGCTCCACCCCATACTCGCTGCAGTCTTTGGTAGTCTTCCCATGGTCCTAGCATCTCCAATATATCCTAGGATCTTCACTGCAACTGAGGCTGAATCTTCACCAATGGCCTCCCCTGGGGTCTCACGGTGCCAAGCTTCAGAGTTTCTCCATAACCCTTACAATTCTTCAGCTTGCATGCCAGCAAAACCAGTACTATGTGAGAGACTCTTGCACATTAGCAAGTCCAGCTTCCAGCTTGAGATGCAGCCTTGGCCTCCTCTAGATTACAGCTTCTGTGTACTGATGCTGAGGAAATACTTCACAGATTTCACCTCAATGATCCTGGTCTCTTGTCAATGATAGGTGATTGTTTTTTTCTTTCTTTTTTGGTCTTTTTGAGATGGGGTCTCCCTATAGCCCCAGCTGTCCTAGAGCTCACTATGTAGACCAGGCTGGCCTTGAACTCATGGAGATCTGCCAGCCTCTGCCTCCCAAGTGCTGGGATTAAAGGCATGCACCACCACGCTCGGCTTCATGGCTGATTTTTAAGTCCCATCTAACTAGCATCGATTATCCCAGTAAAACAAAGGTTCACTTTAGTGGTGCTGGTCTCTTGTTAATCACAGATGATTCTTCAGCTCCAGCTGACCAGAACCTACAGATTCTTAATTCAAAATATCATACCAATAGTCTTTGCTTCCCTTGAAATTTCACAAGCAAGGTCTCTATCATCTACATTTCTCCAAGATCTCACAGAAAACCTCACTAAGCTCCAAATATTCAACAGCTTTTCCAGCTCAAGTTCCAAACACTTCTACAATCCTCCCCCAAACAACATGGTCAGGTCCACCATACAAAATCCCATTCTCTGGTACAAATTTCTGTTTCCTCTATTGTTTGCTTCTCTATTGCTGTGATAAACACCATGACCAAAAGCAACTTGGGAAGAAAAGGGTTTATTTCACCTTAACAGTTTATAGTCCATCATGGAGGGAAGCTAAGACAGGAACCTGGAGGCAGGAACTGAAACAGAAACCATGGAGGAATGCTGCTTCCTAGCTTGTTCCCCTGGCCTCTGCGAAGTCTGCCCAGGGCTGGCACCTCCTTCAATGGGCTGAGCCCTCCCACATCAACTAGCAATTAAGAAAGTGCCTTGGAGACATGGCCACAAGGCGGATCCAACGGAGGCAATGCCTCAGTTGAGGGTCCCTCTTCCCAGTTATGTCAAATTGACAACAGAAGCTATCCAGCACAAAAGGATTTCTTCATGAAAAGTACAGTCCTCATGGAAATTGGAATATTTCCATATTTCCAATTAAAAATTCCATTAGCAAAACCTAACAATTTTCTAGAACTCCCCAAGCCGTGCCGTCACTCAGTTACCCATCTTAGTCTGCTCCACATTTGACCCATAAACTCCCTTGGCCAGAGACATTCTAATTAAGAAATAATTGTTACATTTTCAATTCTTCCATAAATTTAAGGATTTTCCCCCAAAGTCATATCATAACCAAAATGCATCACAATAATGCATGTTATTTTAGATTGATTCACAAAACTATTGAAAGCCACTGCTAAGCTAGGGATTCAATAAATGAAGCTCTCTAATTTGCAAAGCCCCCTCCCCGAAACAATTTAGATAGAGAAGCTCAAGCAGCACTATCAAGTTTTGTTTTGTCTTGCCTCTGTGGAAAATACCTTCTAGTGACTTTTAAGCCACCTTAGCAACTTAGGAGGAAAAAGGCAAAAAACAAAAAAAAAAAAAAGTACAGTATTCCTTTACTTGAAAATAACCATCTCTAGTCCAGATCCTGTGCTGTGATAAAACTCGTATGGAAAAGTTTGTTTGATAACGGGAGCCTTACCCAGATCTCAGATTAAAGCTGAGTATATCCACCTCTAGAGCTTTCATTCCCTGTACCTCTAAAATGGGCATGCTATGCACACCCTCCTTTGGGAAGAGTAGTAAAACTGATTAAGTGCTATGAGCTCAACTAGTGTGCTCACTAGTGAAAACTGTCCTACAGAACCAGAGTGCATTGACTGGGCAGGGAGATGCTCTTCCAAAGGTATTCACTGTGGTATTTCTATTAAACCTCTAAGCCTTGGTGACCTCCATTATTTCACTGTGGACAGATGGTGTACTGAGCAGGGTAAAGAAAACTTAACAGCATCTGATTTGTGTCCCCAAATGCCCTTCAGTGTGAGTCCATTCACTGGATTCACCAAGAGTCCCATCCCTATAATATACTGTCTTCCCCCTCCCAGCAGCCATCAATTGCCAAGAGTACCTTAGGTTGGGCTGAGAATTTTTTATCCACTTCCCCGTGTCCATGCTGGGATTTTCTGATTTGAGCTTGCATAAGGCCTTGTGCGTGCTGACACCACTGCTTTGTAAGTTCATGCAAATGAGCAGTTACATTCTACATTATGTCTCTGTGTGTGTGTGTGTGTGTGTGTGTGTGTGTGTGTGTGTATAAAATTGGGCCAGGGGACAATGGGGGAAGGTGCGAAGAGGGGAGGGATCTAAATACCATCAAACTATACTGTCTGAAAAATCTCAAAAATTCAATTTAAAAAATTACTGAACTTTGAAAAGAAAGAAAGAAAAGTTAGCAGTTTTTCAAGGTACTTTTCAAGTATATCAACTCATTTGGAATTGCTTAGGCCTTGTCTGCCAAGCATTAAACATGATCAGCAGGTGCAGTCCTGAAGTCTAAAAAGTCCAGCGATAGCTTTTAGCTTTTAGAAAGACTTCTTTAATGCTATTGGTTTAAAGAAGAAACAAAAAAGAATCACAATTGTACTCCCACCACCACCACGACACAGTGACAGCGGCACAGGCACTCCTAGGAACATTCCTCCCCCCATTCCTCTCACCCTTCCTTCCCCATATCATCAGCGCAAATGTGAGTCACCAGGCACTGCGCTAGGTCTACTTGTCACACAGGTAAACATCCCCAAACAAGTTCACGAAAAAGGCAAATAACGTCACCACGAACATCGCACAGCCAGACGCCCGTCTGTCTAATAAACCTATAAGCAGCACGACTCTAGTAAAGACGTCTTTCTGGCTTACGGGAGGAAAAAGCTCATCGCTACTTCTTAGCAAGTCCCGGTCCCTCGGAGCGTTTGTGACTCAGCCCCGCAGTGCCCTGCACCGGCAGGTCCTCCCGCCTCCGCTCGCCGCCGCGATCCAGCGCACGCCGTGGGGTCGCAGGGTCGATCCGTGGTTCCCGGGGGCAGCGCACGCATCCCCGGCCCCGCCTCTGCGCAAGGTGCCGGGTCCCGGTGCGCCCATAGGAGAGCTAGGGGCCGCCCCGCAGGGTCCCAAGGGTGGCCCCGCGCCCTACTCTCCTCCCCTGCGCCCGGCGGGCCGCCTCTGCACAAGGTGCTGCCGCGGGAGCCCGGGCTGAGGCGCCGGAGGCCCCCGCCAGGTCCGGGACCCCAGGAGCCGAGGCCCCGAGAGGCGCTACAGTCCCACGCACCCCGTTACCTGAGACAGACGCGGTCCCCAGGCGCGCCGGCTCGGCCGAGCAGCCCAGGGTTCCGAGTGAAGGACAATCAGGAGCCAGCTCTCGCTCCGCCACGGCGGGAGCTGGACCGAGGAGCCCAAGGAACCCGCCCCACCTCCAGCCGAGGGGGCGGAGACTGCCGGGGGGCGGGGCCTGTGTGGCGTTGGCTGGGGGCGGGGCTGTGGAGGGGGCGGGGCTTATGGAGGTGAGTGATGCCTACCCGGGGTCTGCTGATAGCCTGCCAAAGGAGAAGGCGGCTCGGAGCGCCGCTCATTGGTTGGCAAAGGGAAAACAAAGCAGGGTTCTGATTGGTGGCAGCACTGTGGCTCCTCCTCCTCACCCCGCCCCTCCCCTCCAGTTGAGCTTGCCTTTGGCTTCGCAGTCACAGGTGGCTGCCTAATCTGGTGTGGTAGGAGCCAGCCACCGCGGATGCCCGGGTTGCCTGTACCGGATGCGAGCTCTCTAAGTCCGTTGCCATTCTGTGGTTGACGTGAGAACTTTTGGTGAATATTCTGATCTTCAACATCACGTGAATTTAGCGAGGTCATGGAGGCATATTTAAAATACTGCATAAAATTGAATAGACTGTAACACATGAAGAAAAGTCATTCAGTATTTTCACCTTTGGTGAGACTGGAGGTGAGCTTCTCCCTGCTGTCTGTGTTCTCTAAAGAGCAAGCATCATTTTCAAAATTTTATTTCTTTAATATTTTATTTATTTGTTTTATTTTATGTATATAAGTGTATTGCCTGCATGTAAGGGCACTTTTGTCATGCAATGCCCACAGAGGTCAGAAGAGGGCGTTGGATTCCCCTGGAACTGGAGTTTCAACAGTTGTTAGCCACCATGTGGGTGCTAGAAATCGAACCTGGGTCCTCTGCAAGAGCAGTCAGTGCTCTTAACTGCTGAACCATCTCCAGCCCCTATTTTCATAATTTTAAAAGACATATTCTTAAAAAGATAGAAAAATAGATCAGGTTAAAAAAATTGAAGATATGGAGGAGATGGATTCTTCCACTATAGAGGAAAATACAGTAATAACCCTCAACTTTGAAGGACCATCAAAAAATTATGAACAAGTACCAGCACCCCTCAGTTTCCTAAAGCACTTTACAGTCATGACGGGGGGGTTGTATATTCTTTCCGAATATTTATGCAGCACATAAATGACATGTAAAGAAAATTATTGGCAGAGTCCTTGATGCAAAGAATTTCTAATATAAAGTACAAAATAAATAAAGCTTTTGCCAAAAAGAGAAAACAAAATACAGAAATTCAGGTGATATGGAAAGCTCAGCTAATGGTGGAAAGAAAAGAACGTGACAGTTTCATAAGGTGAAAGACTTCCAATATTAAAAACTGAGGGAGGTGGAAGGAGCTAAGGATCAATAACCTGTATTTAAAGTAATCAAAGTAATTGGAGCTCTAGGGCATCCTCAGCCAGGCCAGCTGTCTGTCATCCTGGCCAGTTTATGAGTGATTCAAATCTCACTCCAGAATTCTTTCTAGCTACAGTACCAACCTCATAAAGTTCTAAAACAGGCCATTTGAAATTAAGCACTTCTTCCAACAACTTCATGAATTATATGATAGTGAACAAATGTAGGTAGACAAAAATCAAACCTAGGAAAGGAAAGAAATGGTAATTACCTTGAAAAGAACAAGAAAAGATGGTTCAAAGGAAAATGAAAAATCTTTTTTTCCTCTATTTCCTGAGAAAAAAGTAAGCTTTTTGGAGGACAGAGCTGCCAGATAAAGTGTCTACAGAACTTTTGTATTAGGTGGGATCCTAAGCAATAGCCTGGAAATCTGTGTCAGAAATACTCGGAAATACTCAGAAAATAACAATGTGAGCTTTTTTTTTTAATTATATAATTTTTTAAAGGAACTTAGATTTTCTACTATGACAAAGTGAGGTCGCCCCTCTAATGTCTACACTAATGCCTAAAAGCCCACCACAATTTTTGCTTTAGAATTAGGTATCCCGGGACTGGAGAGATGGCTCAGCAGTTAAGAACACTGACTGTTCTTGCAGAAGGCCCAGGTTCAAATCCCAGGATCCACATGGCAGTGGCAGCTAACAACTCTAATTCCAGGGGATCCAATGGCCTTTTCTGTCCTCTGCGGGCATTGTACCACACTGGTGCACTTACATACATGCAGGCAATACACTCATACACATACAATTAAAATAATGAATAATTTTTTTAAATAGTTAAGTATCTCTAAAACTATCCTTTATTCATATACTCATCAAACATGTAGTCAATATTAATCACCTACTACTAAGCATTCAGAGAATAAAAACAGGCTGGAAGCTGTTTTCATCTGTGGAAGACATAATGAGCCACCAAACGGAAAAACTGCAGAGCAGGATAAGGGCCAAGAAGAAAAAGGGGAAGTGGCCAGGAGGACAAGGGAAGAGCTTTACCTGAGAAGGGAGAGAGAAAGGCTTTAAGTAGAAAGGCTGTAAGATTCACCTTAGTGAAGAAATACCAATGTTGCAAAACTCCAGGACAGAGAAAACAGCAGTGACCCTGAAGGAAGAAGAAAAGTGTGGTGTTGGAGAAACATCAAGGAAGGACCAAGGTATGGGAGAACAGCAAAGGGGGCAGCCTCAGAACAGTCAGAGAGTGTATTAGCTACTTTTCTATTGATATAACTTATAGAAGACTTTATTTTGGCTTGTGGTTCCAGAGGAATAAAAGTCCACCATGATGGGGAGGCAGGGCGGCCGAAGCTGAGACTCACATCTTCAACAGCAAACACAAAGTAGAGAGAGCAAACTGTAAGTGGGACAAGGCTGTAAACTCCCAAAGCCCGACCCCCCGAGACATACTTCCTCCAGCAAGGCCACAACTCCTAAAGGTTCCATGATCTCCCCAAATAGCACCACCAACTGGGGACCAAATATTCAAGTACTTGGGTCTATCAGGGGGACAGTTCTCATTCAAACAACCATAGAAAGTAAAGTGAACCCTGTGGATAGTGGTCAGAAGTTCATGTGTTATGGTATTACAAGGATTCCTGATGGGGGGCATAGTATTAAGTTGCTCATGTCAAAATACAATCATTATTTGTTTCTCTCTTTTCCCAGAGTCACTGGAGAGATGAGCGTTTTATCATTGAACCAGTTCAGCAGGCATCTATAAGAAACTATTTGCCATAGTTAGGTCTAGAGATATAACAGTGAGTAAGACACAGACTCTGACAAGTCTGTAAACAGACCATTACTATACAGGTAGTGGAGAATTAAGGGTGGGGTGGGCACACAATAAAATCATCTGTGAGGGAATGAGGAACCAGTTGAAGAATGAACAGAAGTCACCCCAAAGAGTAGGAACAGGACTCTGTACCCAGAGAACTACAGAGAAACATCAGACTGAACAGATAGTTCAGTGGTTATGAGCACTGGCTGTTCTTATAGAGGACCCAGTTCAGTTCCCAGCACCCACATGGTGGCTAACAAATGTCTGAAACTCCAATTCCAGGAGATCCAACTCCCTCTTCTGACCTTCTCAGACATTGCACGACATGGGTGTGCTTACATATATGAAGGCAATACACTCATACACATAAAATAAAAATAATAAAATATTTTTTTAAAAAGAACATGGAGGGAATTAGGAAGTGACAAGCATCAGTATACCTAGCTGAGAGAGACAAGTGAATCAAAAATACATTTTCAAAAGGAAAAATGCATTTGCAATGTATGGCTCTGGCTTAAAAGCCACTGAATAGTAAATCTCTTCAGACTAATAATAGGAATTGTAAATACAGAAGAATGTCTTCTAAAAGGAAAGGGAAAGAGTCAGAGAAGCCTCAGGAGGGCCAGGAACTTATGCCTGAGCTGCCACAAGGAACACAGAGGGAGTCTCTCTGTCCCCAAACTGGCATTCTCTACATTCCTGCTCAGCTCTGTTCTGAAAGCCATCTTCCCTCTGTCCATGTGTAAAGCTAGTCTTTACACATATGTCCTTGACCCAATCCCAAATTCTTTATTTGTTTTTTGTCTTTTTCAGACAGCGTCTCCCTGTAGCCCCAGCTGTCCTGGATCTTGATCTGTAGACCAGGCTGGCTTCGAACACACCTTCCAATTGCTGGGATTAAAGGTATGCGCTACTTCAATGCCAAATTCGATGAAGAGAAAGTAGGATTGGCCCTGTCCTCCCCCTCCAGTCCCATAACCTATGGTATGGGGCGTTGGGAGCACCAACATTGCTACCAAAGCCCATCCCTCATGATGATCAAATTCCTCACAGTAGGAGCCTAGACCAATTATCAGCCAGGCATTCATTGTACCCCAGATTTTCAACCGCCAGTTGATGGGGCCCCATTGACTCACAAAGTCTTCACTTGTTGTTACACTAATGGAGACCCTGAAGTCAAGACTTTTAGGGTGGTTGTCAGCTATCTCTGACTATCCATACTTACATGGTTTCCAGACGCACCCCGCGCCCTCATCCTTCCAGTTTCCAGCAGCCGTTCCCCTCAGGTCTTTTACCAGTTTCTGTCCCTGTCTGCTGCGCCTCTACTTGGCAGTTTGCTGAATGTGAATGAGCAAGCCCAGTGCTCCCATTCAGTGAGCTCACTGGTTAGATCACGGGACACTGATGGACTGCCTGGAGGCTGGTGGCCACCAGTGTCCCTTCAGAAGAAATTCTGAAGGAAGAGATCTACCCCAGCACTGGACAATCTCACAACTTGTCTGATTGTCCTTGGGTGATAAAAATCCTCTAGTCACTTTAGCCCCCAAATACAGATTTATTTCAGGAATTTAAAGCTGAATGCCAACACAGGAGTCATTCAAAACTGGGCCTTGCCAGATCTCTGAGACTGAGGCCAGCCTGGTCTACATAGTGAGTTCCACGCCAGCAGGGGCTACAGGGAGAACCTGTCTCAAAACAAACAAACAAAATTGGGCCTTGAGCTGGGGGTAAAGTTCCACGGCAGTGTGTCAGATTAGCTGTGTGAGGTCCTTAGTTCAATCTCAAGCACTGAGAAACAAAACAAAAAACCCACACTTCCCAGCTAGCAGGGCTCTGCACTCCCATGATCCAGTGCTCTGACCCCACAGATGCTCCTTTCAGTTCATGAGAAAAGGGGGATCCATCGTTGACATACTCCATCTGCCAAGTACTGTCATCAGGAAGGTTTGTTCTCTGAGTTGGCCAATGACTGACTGAACCTTACGTTTCTCCCTCTAGTATTTTCAGGCCTTCTTAGAGACCTGCACTTGAACCAGTGACTGCCTCTCAGGATCTGTACAACGTGACTATCTCTGGCTGATTGTGCCTCTCAGGATCTGGGCAGTGTGACTGTCTCCAGCTGACTGTGCCTCTCAGGATCTGCAATGTGGTTGTCTCTGGCTGACTGCCCCTCTCAGGATCTGGGCAGTGTGGTTATCTGGCTGACTGTCCCTCTCAGGATCTGGGAAGTGTGGCTATCTCTGGCTGACTGTCCCTCTCACAATCTGGACAGTGTGGTTGTCTCTGGCTGGCTGTCCCTCTCACGATCTGGACAGTGTGGCTATCTCTGGCTGACTGTCCCTCTCAGGATCTGGCATTATTTCCCCCTTGGTTCCTCCTTGGCTCCCTTCAGGCCACTTTATGTGGATTCTTCCCTTGAGAGGAAGGAGAGCCTGTTCCTTGGCCTTGCTGGGGGTGCTGCTCTGCCCAACTCCCTTAACAAGGAGTTAAACTCCTCCTAACCACAGAATAGCAGCTCTGCTCTCTGCAGACCCATTTCACTGCTCTCTCTCTTCATACCTAGCTGTTACCCCAAACTGGGGCCTGGAGCCTCTCAAGTTTAGGTCAGGTCAAGTTCAGACCCTCCAACAGCAGAGTGCACAAATCAGGTTGCCCCTACTGTCCCACTGACACCCCCTCTAGTGAGGTTAAGGGCAGTGTCATAGGAGCACTTACAGGGCTCAAACATTGCTATTTCAGAGTTAATTCCTTTACTGAGCCTTTCCTAATCTTCCCTTCCTCTGCCTCTTAGGATCTTATTTTGAGCGAAAGATTTTTTAGAGTCACCAAAAGGCTAAATTTCCTTTGAAGATTTGTTTCTTGCTCCAGCAACTTCAGAATTTCACATCTGCTGCCTATTGATGCTTCAGTCAAAGCTTTACTTAGCTCTTGTCATGCTAATATGAATCTCTGAAAACCATTTTAGTCAATTACTGCCAACAACATAGGCTAAAAGACTTGTTCCCTTAAATCACACTGTCAGAAATAGTGCCGTTTGAGTATGAGAACAATAGAGTTCTCAGTATAGCCTGTCAGCCTCTTGACATGCACAGGGAAGTAGCCTTGGTTTCCATCCTAGGGCAGGTACATACATTCTGTTCAGGAATTCGAGGGCACATTTATCTTTTCTTTTTTTAAAAAATTTTTTATTTATTTTTATTTTATGTGTATGATTGTATTGCTTACATACACATAAGTGCACTCATGTCGTGCAATGCCTACAGAGGTCGGAAGAGGGCGTCAGAGCCCCTGGAACTGGAGTTACAGGTGGTTGTTAGCTACGATGTAGATGCTGGGAACCGAACCTGGGTCCTCTGCAAGAGCAGCCACTGCCATCTCTCCATCCCCTATATCATTCCATATCTTTTCTTTTTTTTTCATACAAGGTCTCATGTAGCAGCTCAGGCTGGCCTCAAACTTATTATGTAGCTAAGGATGACCTTGAACTCCTGATCCTCCTGTCTCTACCTCCTAAATGCTAGGATTACAGGTGTGCACTACCATGCCTAGTTCTCTCTCTCTCTCTCTCTCTCTCTCTCTCTCTCTCTCATTTTTTTGTTTGTTTGTTTGTTGAGATAGCCTCTCAATATGTGGCCCAGGCCCCAGGCTGGCCTTGACCTCCTGAGCTCAAACAATCTTTCTGCATTAGCCACTAGTGTATTAAGATTACAAATATGTGCTGTGATGCTTAGCCACATCAATCTTTTTTTTTTTGTCTTTTTGAGACAGGGTTTCCCTGCAGCCCCAGCTGGCCTAGAACTTGCTATATAGACCAGGCTGACCTAGATCTCACAGAGACCTGCCTTCCTCTGCCTCCCGAGTGCTAAGATTAAAGGCATGTGCCACCACACCTGGGCCACATCAATCTTTACAGTTTCCAAGGAAATAAACGCCTGAATCTTGAGGGGCGTGATGGAGCACGCCTTTAATCCCAGCCCTTGGAAGGCAAAGGCAGGTGGATCTCTGAGATTGAGGTCACCCTAGTCCACATTGTGACTTCCAGGCAGGCTGGGACAAACAACTACAAGGAAACAGGCGCCTGAATCTTTCAGGTCAAGCCTCATGTCAGTGGAAATATCAGTGTTTATTAATAGGATATTGTTCATAGCTTGTGTTGCATGACTTTTCCCTGGGAGACTTGAACAAACATCTGTGTACCCCATTTAGGGTACCAACAACAAGCCAAAGAAATGATTTCATCCAAGTCTAGCTTGGTGAACCAATGAGTTTATTGGGGTCACTTACAGGACCATGGATGACTCAAAGACAGGTGCATTGCCAAAACACCCACCTAGCATGGGTGATAGCTCTAGAAAGCTGAATCCTCAGTTTCCTCCCCAACTTGTGAGCCGTGGGACCTAGGACCCTCCTTCAGAAACTGTTCACTCACTGCCTTTGTAACTTTGGAGAAGGGCCTTGTGAATCCTATAACTCTTGAGTTGTAAGTTTCATTGGCTTCCTGAGTCTTATGCCTCCCCCTCCTGCCTCCAGAAGGGAAGTTTCAATTCAGAAGAAACAGTGACTGACACTCAGGGCCTAGGTAGTCCCAGAACACTTTAATGTTTCTTTTTCTTAATGGTCAGGATATAATTGACATTTGAAAAGAAGAACCAGTTCTTAAATCCAGGCAAAGTGGCACACATGTTTAATCCCAGCACTCAGGAGGCAGAGGCAAACTGATCTCTGCGTTTGAGGCCAGCCTGGTCTACATAGCAAGATCCAGACCAGCCAGCGTTAGTAATGGAAAGGAAAAAAAAGAGCCAGTTCTTCCCAGTGGGATTACTACCTACTCTCCCAGGGTCTATCTTTAGTTTGTCAGTTGCACAAACTCACCAATGGAGCATCTCCAGACTCACCCAGAGTGCTGCAGCTACAACTGGGGAACAAGCAAAGCACCACAAGCCCAATGTGCCAGAACAGAAACACCTATAGTTTGCAACTGAAGGAGAAACTAGAAATTGCTTCATATTATTAGTTAACAAGCATTAAAATTACCTAATAGGTTTTTCCAAATTACATAAACCCTAGGATACTGATATAACCTTCCTGTTAGTCTCTCCCCAAATTTACCTTCCTGGCTGCCCCCCCTTCACAGCAGGGATCCTGTAAAGGAGGGTAGAATACTCTCTGGCGTGTTTGGGGGTCTCTTCGAGCCTCTGCTTTACTCCTCACTAACCTGATATACTGCTTACCTAAATTCAAGTCCATAAGTTTGAGCAATGTTTCTCTTAGCTAAAACTCCAGATTTGGGCCATGGAGATGACTCAGCATGGTAAAAGCACTTACCACACAAGCATAGAGACCTGAATAGCCAAGAATGTCTAGTATAGTATGGGACGTCTAGTATGGTAGTATGGTAAATTTAGGAAGGCTACTACGGCTTTGATACTAGAATGCTAACCTCCAGCACCTCAGTCGGTGCTAATTTACACGCTGACTATTCCAACAAGATGCACCCTGGGATATATATGTTCATCTGCTGCAGTATGGAAGCCCCTCCAAAACACTTGTTGACATTTACGGGACATTGCCACAGTACCAGAAGGGGCACCTTTAAGAGGTGAGTGCTCACGAGAAACCACTGCCATGAATGGACCAAGTTGTTATTAAAGGAATAAAGGAGTTGTAGAAGCCAGCTCAGTTTCTTTGACTTTCTTTTGCTCCAACTCTTTCTCTTCTTGTGCCTTCTTGCCAGGCGATGCCCTTTTCATGTTTAAACACAGCAAGGAAGAACTGTTTTGTTTTGCTTTGCTTTGTTTTGTTTTGACAAGGCCTAGCTGTGTAGCGTGGGCTGAATTCAAATTTGTGATCCTCCTACCTCAGCCTCCCAAGTTCTGGGATTATGAGCATATGACACTGTGCCTGGCCGCTAGTGCCTTGATATTGAACTTTCTGTCCGCCAAGACTGTGAGAAATAATTTTTTATCATTTACCACATCTCAGGTATTCTGTTATAGTGTCAAATTGGACTAAGGTAGCAACTGATTGAAATATTGGTTTATGTGTATGTGTGTATGTATGTATACATACGTACCCCCATATATACATACATATATCTATCACAGTTAGGTTCTCATAGTAACCCAGATAAACCTTACCCCCCACTTGCCAATATCTAGAAATCATAAATATGAATTAGTTTGGAGCAGTTTTAAAACCCTCCTCATATATATAATATTTGAAATTAAAATCAGAAAATAAAATTGGAGGACACTTTGGTGGGGTGGATGGAGGTGGGGGGTGCATGTGTACATACTTGTTCGTGTGCACATGTGCAGGCATATGGCAGGGAGGCAGAGATTGGTTACAGACACGTGTCACTGAACCTGGCTTTCAGGTGGGCAGTGGGGATCCAAACTCAGATCCAATCCTCACGTTTATACAGTGAGCACTTTGCTGACTGAGACATCTCCCCAGTCCCCAGAAAATAAAATTTAATTGCATTTATCTTTAAAAAATAAACTAAATCAAAATCATGGCCTGGCAGCACAGGGAGGTCTGTAGTCTCGGGAGGCTGAGCGTTGCAAGTTCAGGGCCTGCCTGGGCTACAGAGTAAGTCATAGTCTGAGCAACTTACTAAGATTCTCTTTCAAAATTAAAGGGGAACTAAGAAGAGGGCTACAGATGTAGCTCAGTGGCAGAACACTTGCCTAGCACACATATGTCCCTGGATCCATCCCAGTACCCACCTTCCCCAAATCAGAAGGCTTCAGGAGTGATTCTACCTTGAGACCACCAGTATGCATTTCCAAAGTCAGTCTCATTACTTGTTAACCATATTCATTATGTAAAAGCACACCAAAAGAATAAAGACCATCTCCGCTTTGTAACATCTAAAAGACCAGCATTGACGGTAAGGGGTGAGGAGCTCATCTTTAATTAAGCTCAGCCATCTCTGCTCACTACCAAGTTCCCAGCGGAGCACTGCAGGCAAAGTTACTCTTGCACCACTTTGATTTCCCCAGAAACAACCCCGCCTACGCCATCACCATCATTAATTAATTTGTGCTGACCTAGAAGACGGTAGCTTCCTTGTCTCATCACTTGAAACCAAGTACCTCCTTGCTCCACATAGAAGACTGGTGACCGAAACCTGAGTAAAAAAGCCACAAAAATCATGTAGCAGGAGATAGGGTAACTTTCTGATACAGCTGCGTTTAAGTTCTAAAAAAAATCCTTTTAATGAAAGCAGGTACCCAAAAAGATGAATGGAGAGCTACTCAATAAATAGTGTAATATACAATGTGCAGCTAAAGGTTTGATTCAAGAAGCTAGGCCTGTTGGTGCATACCTATAACCCCAGCACTGAGGAAACAAGGCAGGGCCACATAGCGACACCCCAACACAGAAGAGGGAAGGAAGAAGGGGGTGGCTGGGGCAGAAACACCACAAATTCAAGGACTTTCTGGGTCACAGAGTGACTCTGAGTCCAGCTTGGGGGAGCTTAATGAGATCCTATCAAAAATTTAAAAGTAGTAAGAGGCTGGGATGTGGCTTAATGTAGAACATTTATCTAGCAACCTAATATATGTGAAGCTGTGTGGCATCCTCAGTAACACACACACACACACACACACACACACACACACACACGACTAAAGAGATTAATGTTCCTGCAGAAATCACTTAAATATACATGATTTTAGGTTCTTAGTATGTTCTATAAACTAGATAAGAGCTTTTAAACTAAGAGCATCTGAGCTGTTTAGAATGCCAAAAAATTTAATTTCCTTACTATTAGATTTATCCTAGGTTTCATCAATATTCTAATAGTTCATCTTGCTTAAGTCATTAATGGCTGTCATTCATTTAACAAATATTTGTTGAGCACCTACACTGTGCCAGATATTGTCATAGGTACTGGATTAAGAGAAAGGAAAACAAATTCTCTAAGACAAAATTCACAGCCACTATGAATTCTGATCTGTGCACTTTGGAGTCATTGCTGATATGAACATTTGTACAGGCCACTGCTCATCTCCTGTGTAAAGATTACACAAACAAATGAGTCTTGGAATATGGTAGGAAACAAAGTGACACAGGGAAGTGGGCCACAGGTAGGACTAAAACACACCTACTTGGAGCCAGCCTGGTGAAAGAGGAGGCCCTGAAGAAATTCCAGAATCTATGTGTGTTCATTCAACAGCAAATCTAAAACAATGTCCGTACAATGTGAAGAGAGCTAAAACAGAAAGAATCTTCAAAGACAGCTGGGTTTGGTGACTCATACTTGTAATCAAGTCAGGGCAATCACTGAGAGTTTGAGGTTAGTCTTGGCTACATAGTAAGACCCTGTGAAAGAAAGGGGGAGAGAGAGGAGAGAGAGAGAGAGAGAGAGAGAGAGAGAGAGAGAGAGAGAGAGAAGGGGAGAGAGGGAGAGAGGAAAGAAAAGAAGCCATCTGCAAATATTTTCCTCTCCTTTGTGGAGTTGAGGGGTGGGGGGGGCATGACAGTAAAAGAGGGACTGTGTGGGACTATATGGAACTGTAAACGAGGGAGTGAGAAGATAGGTAAGAAAGGGTCAGAGTGGGGAAATCTGATGAAAGCATATTCCATGCATGTTATAACGAGACTCCTTGCTTTACACAATTAACACATGCTAATAAAAATATGTGATGATCTTGGATACAGAATCTATATTTTTAAAAAGGCATGAAAGAAGGAATCCTGGGTGTGGGAAGATGGTGTAGCCAGTGAAGTGCCGTCTATGCAAGCATGAGAACCCAAGCTCAGTCCCCAGCACCCACATAAAAATGCTGGTGTGGCAGTGTGTCTACAACCTCACTGGGGCACTGAAACAGGCTGATCCCTGGAGCTTGCTGGCCAGCCTGTCTAACCAAGTGATGAGCTTCAGGTTCAGTGAGAGACCCTGTCTCAAAACATAGAGTGGAGAGCAACTGAGGAAGACAGCCAACATGGACCTCTGGCCTCTGCACACAAGGGTCTCAAAGTAAGACCTGAAAATCTGAAACTTCTAGAGGAAAATGTAGGGAGTCCACTTTAAGATATAGATAAGAACTTTCTAAATAGGACTCTTGTTGCTCAGGAAATGAAGCCAACAGTTGACAAGTGGAGCCTAAAAATACTTTGTATAGCAAAGGAAATGGTCAACCGAGTGAAGAGGCAGCCTACAGAATGGGAGCTAAATCTTTGCCAGCTATATGTCTGATAGAGGATTAATAGCAAGAATATACAAAGAATTCTAAAAATTAAACATTAAGAATGCAAATACCCAATTCAAAAAATGAAGTATGGAATTCTACAAAAAAGAAATTCTCATGGCTAATGAATATTTTCAAAAGTATTCAACATCCTTAGCCATCAGGGAAATACAAATCAAAACTGCTTTGAGATTCCATCTTACTCCAGTAAGGATGGCCTTTTTTAAAAAAATAATAAAATGGGAGGCTGGAGGATTTGCTCAGCAGGTAAAAACACTTGCTGGGCACACCCGACTTGGATCTTCAAAACCCACATAAAAAACCTGAAGTGGTAATTCCCATCTGCAAATCCCAGCATTCCTTAGTGAAATGGGAGGCAGAGACAAAAGAATCAGCAGACGTTCTCTGGCAGCTAGCCTGGAGTGAAGTGTCAGAAACAAGAGAGATCCTGCCTCACAAAGTGGAAAGTGAGAACCGACTCACAAAAGGTATCATCAGACCTCCACACATGCACTGTGGTACACACACACACACACACACACACACAAGTAAATAAAAATTCCAAATATCAAAAAAATTTCCAAAAAAAGAAAACAAATGTTAGCAAATGCTGGTGAAAATGATGGGGAAGCAGGTGTTTTTTATTTGCTTGTTTGTTGAGACAAGATCTCTCTGTAGCCCCAGCTGGCCTGGAACTAGCTACGTGGACCAGGCTGGCCTTAATCTCACAGAGATCCATTCACCTTCCCCTGCCTCCCGCCCAGATTAAAGGTATGCACCCTAATACATGCGAAAAGGAAACTCTTTTATACTGTTGGTGGAAGTTGGCCTAGTCATGCACTGTGCAGATCAGTGTAGAAACTTCTCAAAGAACTAAAAATACATCTCCCATATGATCAGCTATTCCACTCTTGGACATATACCCAAAGGTCTCTACCCTAAGTAGAGACACTTGCACATCCATATTCATTGCTGCTCTATTTAGATGCTCATCAGCTGATGAATGGATAATGAAAATGTAGTGCATATACACAATGGAATTCTATTTAGCAACCCCCCAAAATGAAATTTTCAGGAAAATGGATGCAGCTGGAAAATATTACACTGAGTGAGGTAACCCAGGGTTAGAAAGCTGTGGTGTTTATTATTGCATCAACATCATAATCCCCTGAACAAACAGACTAACTCTTAAATTAAGTTTTCTTAAATTTATTTTAATTTTATGTGTATGAGTGTATTGCCTGCATGTATGTAAGTACATCCGTGTTGTGCAACACCCGTAGAGGACAGAAGAGGGCATCAGATCCCTTGAAACTGGAGTTAATGGATGATTGTTAGCTGCCATGTGCATGCTAGGATTCGAACCCTGGTCTTCTGCAAGAGCAGCCAATGCTCTTAACTGCTGAACCATCTCTCCAGCCCCTTAAATTAAGTTCTTAAGAGTGAGCCCAAACTCAGAGGACACTAGAACCCCTGGCTGTCTATTAGAATGGTCTGTCTCTCAGAACTGTGCCACTGGATCGCTTTTGTACCCTCTACCTATGCAGATGGAGTTGTCTGTGTCTTCACCCCCATCAGGCCACACCCAAAATTTATTCAAAGTGGTTTCTCCAGCTTCGCAGTGGAAGTGCAATTTCAAGTACAACTCTGCTCTTATCTCCACAGACCATCCAGCCTTTTCATCCCTAGTATCTCATTCATCCACGTGTCCTTCCCACCTCCACTGTGTCCAATGGAGATGGGTGGATGCACAGTTTGCGGCGCTTTGTTCATTCTCAAGGATACCCACAGTCATTATCCTTTTGGGTGGATACCAAACTGAAGTTGCCAAGGAGATGCTACATGGTTTTACTGAAGCTAGTTAAAAGTCATTAGTCCAAGCCAGGCATGGTGGCACATGCTTTAATCCTGGCACTCAGGATGCAGAGGCAGGCAGATCTTTATAAGTTCGAGTCTAGCCTGGTCTACAGAGCAAGTACCAGACCAGCTGGGGCTACAGGGAGACTCTGTCTCAAAAAGACCCCAAAAAAAAATCATTAGTCCAGATTATGTCTATTAAAAACAGTCATTCCCACAGAAAGCCAAACACCCTGTGTGATTCATGGTGTTCTTAGGCTTGAACTTTCAGGGTTGTGTTTAAGTTGGAGTGAGTGTCAGTGGAGCCTAGGTAGCAAGAAAGGACCATGAGGGACTAGAGGGGTGTGGATTAATAAAACACATGTAGTACGAAAGTAGAAATGCGGTTACCTGGGGAGGAAAGGTTTAAAGGAGATGGGAGTGGGGTGGTAGGGAAAAGTGGGAGGGAGAGGCTCAACCCAAACCAAGAATGTATGGAAAAACTATATGGAAACCTTCTATTTTATAAAATATATAAAAGTATGGCATTCTAAAAGGGGGGCTTGAGAGAAGGGTTCTGCATGGTTGGGTAATGCTGCTCCCATGTGTCATAGGATTTTCAAACCAAAACCCCAGTGCCAGGTGCAGGATATCTCCCTAGGAACTGTCAGTCAGGGAGCCTCAGAGCTCTTAAAATAACACAGGCTATTACCTTTGCTCTTAAATACTCACTAGAACTAGACAATGAGACCCCCATTGCCCAAGGCATTGCACACTCTGGGTACAGGACACAGAGAAACCAAGCTGAACCTGAACTGGATGCTTCTTTCCTGCTGCCTGGTGTGATAGTGCTGGAAGGTGCTATACAGGCAGTTAGGAGAGAAGAGCCATCAGCAGTGACACCAACCTGTAGAGCCTGTGTGCTACAGTACTGATCTTCCTGACAAAATATCCTACTGAGATAATAGTGGTATGAATGTTCTGGGGGTAACCAACTGCTTTCTGGTAGACTTGAGGCCTGCTCTATGGGAGGGAGTACTTGCCTGGCAATGTAGAACTGGTCAAAAGCCTATGGCTAGGGAGATCAAAGGCTCTGTGAAGGAATCTATTACTGATGTTTTGTCAAATGGACATGCAGTTAAACTGTCTTCTAAGTATTTATGTTTATACCTAATAAACTAGCACAGCTCTCACCATGGTCAAAGAAGCCTTTTTTCGCAGTGGGCTATGATCAAAGCGGGGAAAGTGCCAAGAATAAGTGACTGCCTGAGTGCTTGGACCCAAACAGGACATCTGTGTCACCCACTCTGTGGACTGACTGTGGGAGCTGAAAGATGCTGTCTCCTAGATCTGATATAGCCATTGCAATTGTGAGCACACTGCAACTGTGGCTTCCTCCACACCGTCTGAAAAATATGAAAGAAAGCAGGAGGGAAAGGAGGCCATGAGAGCAGGAGGGGGCCAGCTGGGAAGTGGGTTGGCAGGATTAGGAAGGGGAAGAGAGTGTAGTAGGGAGTGAATATAATCACAGCATCACATGCAAATATGGTATTAAAAATAAAAATAATTAACTTTGGGCTGGAGAAATGGCTCAGTGGTTAAGAGTGCGTACTCCTCATCCAGGGGACCCAAGTTCAGTTCCCAACATACATCAGGTGACTCACAGCCTCTGTAGCTCAAGTTACACAGGCAACTGCACTCATGCACCTACCCACACATGGACACACACACACACACACACACACACACACATACTCTTAAAAATTAATTTCAAAACCACAGTGGAGGAGTTGGAGAGATGGCTCAGTGGTTAAGAGCACTGGCTGCTCTTGCAGAGGACCCTAGTATGGTTCCCAGCACCCACATTGTGGCTAACAGCCATCTGTGACTCCAGTTCCAGGGGATCCAATGCCCTCTTCTGACTTCCGTGGGCATTGCATGACACAGGTGCACCTACATACATGCAGGCAAGACACTCATACACATAAGATAAAAGTAATAAAGTAATTTTAAACACTAATAAAAATGAAATAAAATACACAGTGGAGAACAAATGAGGAAGATACCTGACATTGACCCCTGGCTTCCATACAAACATGTACATATGTGCACATGCACTCTCATGCACATGGCCTGGTGAGACATCACACACACACACACACACATACATGTACCTGTCTATTTACCCCAGACAGGGAACCAGTAACAAACCAAGTAATGATTCCACCAAAGCCCAACTTGGTGAAGCTCTGAGTTTATTGGGATTACTTCAGGAACATGTGTGAGGGGTACTTACAGGAACATGGCAGACTTCATTAAAAAGCCACCCCAGCATGGATGACTTCTCATGAAAGCTGAAGCCCCAGCATATGCACAGACAAACAGACACTTATACTACACACACACACACACACACACACACACACACACTACACAGACACCATGCACACAGGCATACACACACACACACACGCACACACACACACACACACACACAGCCCTATTTCGGAAGAAAGGAAAACAACAGGAGGGTCGGGTGGGGCAAGATAAGGTAAAGGGGATGAATAAAATCAAAGTTTGTTATGTATATGTATGACATTTCACAGTCAAAAGAATAATACATGGTAATAAAAACAAACAGGAAAATTTGAATACATAAAAAATACATACCTGATTAGAAAAAAAGAATTAGGTATTGGCAAGTTTTGAGTCCTGAATGACAATTCCAGTTTAGACACCAAACCTAGTGATAAACTCTTGCTAGCTCACATGTCTAAGGCTGGCTCCTGATTAATCAATACATGCAGAAATTCATCTGCACAGCAAGTTTCCAGCAGAAATTATGCTGAGCAAGCACAAAATATGCAGAAATTTGAACTGATTCCCACTGTTGCTAAATTTGGCGATTTCTTGTACAAGTCCAACGCTCCAGTTTCTACTTTCAAGCAAAAGAAGACATGGTAGGATGACACGACTTTCTGCTTGGCAGCACGTGCCAGGAGCAGGTGTGAGCCCTCAGAGCTGGCATTGATGTTGCAGTGTGCACACATGAACTGTGCCCAACCTACTGCTGTCACCCATGCCACCATTCCCTCACCGCTGTAGGTATTTGAGTTTCACCTCCAGAGTTAGATCTTTGTTTTATTTTTGTCTGAGACAGGGTCTTGTTATGTACCAAACTAGGGGATTTTTAAGAGCTTATTGTTGGAAGCTACAAGAATTATTTTAAAATAATAAGGATTTAAGTCCAGGCGTGGTGGTGCATGCCTTTAATCTCAGCACTTGGGAGGCATAAACAGGCAGATCTCTGAGTTGGAAGCCAGCCTAGCCTGGTCCTTGTAGTGAGTTCCAGGTCAGCCAGTGCTATATAGTGAGACTCTATGTCAAACAAAAAATAATATAGATTTATATACTAGCATATTTATTCACTTATATTAATTTGAAATATGTACTTTTCATGGAAAACAGACAAGCCTCCCATGCAAAAGCATTCCACGTAGTCTATACAAATATCCTACCCTGAAGGAGCTGGAGCTCACCTCTATCCCCTAAGTGTGACAAGGTGACCAACTTCCGAGACTGTAGCACGGGAAGGTGAAAAGGGGAAAGGCACGTTACAGTGCAGAAACCTGAGGACACCACCTCAGGGGGATGTCCAAGGCCAACAGCAACAGCCACAAAGAGCATGCTATCAGCACCTAGGGTCTTTCTCCTCAAAACCCATGACCCCAGTCTAACCATGAGACAAATGCCAAATCATAGCAGAGGACCGTCCTACAAAATGCTAGATTGATACTCCTTCAAACTACCAAGTGCGACAAAAACAAGGAAAGTCTGAGACTGTGGCATATAAGTGGAGCCTTAGAAGATACATACCCAGAAAATATTGTTGTGCATGGGACCCTGAAACAGGAAAAGGATGTTGTGGAATCTGAGAAATATCAGTTAGTAACAATGCCCAAGACCAATTCATTAGTTATACCAAATGTTGACGTGAGATGTTTATAAAGGAAAATAGGTGTGGTGGGTACATGGAGACCTACTACATGATCCTGTCAAATTTTCTGTGAATCTAACGCCATTTTAAGAAATAGAGTTTGCTCTCAAAAGAAAATATATATCCATGTATATGTGTGTTTATCCAAAATATACTGAAGTCGAATCAATGGAAGGTCTGGACAGCCAGTGTGGCCAGCTAGATCCACAGCAGAATCTCTCCTTTCCTGCTCTGCCTGAATCACTCATCTCCATCACTGCTCAAACTATGCCTTTCATGTCTACACTTCGAAGTCTCTGTCCACACTTCGAATTCCTCAAAGAGAAAAACCCATAGTTCAGTCCTGGGGAGCAGTTAACCAGGCACAGGGGTTGGTGGTAGAATCACTGCACCTGGCCCGGAGCCTATGTTTGAGGGACTCTTCACAAAGTGTGGAATCACTGTACCTGTTTCCAAGCCTATATTTGGGTAACCCTTTCTTCAGGAGAAAAGCTGTGAGCCAAAATGATTCCTCTTGTATCTGAACTGCTGAAGAGATGATATCAGAAGAGAGGGTGGTGGGGTATGATGACACAACTGTAATGGAACTGAGGGAGGGCTAGGAGAACTTAGGCTGATCGGGAAAGCAGGAGCAGGCCCCTTTAAAGAGGGGCTGATTCTTGCTCTGGGATCGCTTCTTGATCCCTTGTTCACTGTTGCGACTGTTGTAAAGACCAAAGGGAGGAGACTCAAGGTGGCTCCAAAGAGGGAGAGTGGAAAGGAGTTACGATGGGGATGGCCCCAGGATCCTACAAAAGGTCCCACCTGGTGCCCTTGGTGGACTCCCAGCTCTGGGGCCCCTCCCATCTCTATGGGTGCTTTCGTTTGCCTTAATAAAGTTTGTTGTTTCGCTTTTCTCTCTCCTTGTGGCCGTTGCTTCTTTGTTCTCTGTGTCTGCAGTTTCCCCCATTTCCTGCACCTGTCTCTCTTGCCTATCTGCAATGCGAGCTGTGCAAACCAAACAGCATCTTTGGCACTTGCACAAATCAGCCAGAAAAGCTGCAAAATTTTACAGCATTGTATGAAATGCAGTACCTATAAAAATTGCTTTCCTAATGATGAGTTATCCCCCACTTATTCTTCCCAACTCTCTTGACTTTTAACCAGAGTTCCTTTTGTGTTTTGAAAAAGCATATAAAAGGAAGAATCTGAAGTATTCATCACCATGGAAATCATGAGTTGGGCCACAAAGGTCCAGGCAAGGAGACAAGTCAGATGCAGACCAGATAGGAAATACCAGGGAGAGTTAATGATTTAACTGACCTCTTCCAGAACGGGCAGTTGGTGCTCAGCACAAAGTAGGGCAAGGCACCCTTCCTCAGGATATTTCACTTCCACTTGTTGGAAATTGTTATCACGTGCTACTTTGATTAGAGTGAGACACTTCACTGACCCCTGTGCAGAATTTGTCATAATAAAAACACAAATGTGTGTTGCTGTGATGAGAGCTCAGTGCTCTGTGCAGCACACACCTACTCCTTCGTTCCATGCAGTTCCAGGTGCCAGTTCGTGAGGGGCAGTCCTGGCAACCTCAGCACTTCGCACCCCTACATACAGCTCTCCCAACACAGAGGCTATCCTTCCAACATTCTAGGGTAACAGAAACTTTCCATTAGGTAGGTATTCATTATCTTGTTTACCTTGGATTAGAAGACAGACTTCAACTCCTGGACTGAGCCTATAATTGCAGTTTCCTCAACCACAACAAAGGGAATAATAACATCCCTTACAGCACATCGTTACAGTGATTAAATGAGATGGCGCATCAAAGCACTGAGCACAGAACCTGAGAGATAAGGTCTCAGTGAGTTTGGCTCTTCATCAATCATCATTCAAGACAATTCCTCACAGATGTCACCACTGGCCAGTCAGATCTGGGCACTCACCCTACTGAGACTCCCTCAACTCCCTTGGCTGTGTCAAGTTGGCAGTTGAAGCTAAGACAATATCCTAAATCAGCTACATTACATTGGTTGAAGTGAATAAATTCAAGACATGAATTCAAAGGATATATACATATATGTGTATAATTCTTTACCAAACGACACAGTCTTGCTATGTAGCCAAGGCTGGTCTAGAAGTTATACTCTTTCTGCCTCAGTCTCCCCAGTATTATTATGTGTGTGTGTGTGTGTCTGTGTGTCTGTGTGTGTCTGTGTATCTGTGTGTATGTATGTGCATGATGTGTGCCTGTGTCTGTGCCTCTGTATCTGTGTGAATATCTGTGTGTGATGTGTGTTTGTGTTTGTGTATGACAGTAATTATGTGTGTGTGTGTGTGTGTGTGTGTGTGTGTCTGTGTGTGTCTGTGTATGTGTATGTGTGTGTGTGAGTTTTGTTGCTGTTTTGCTGTGTTTGAGACAGGGTTTTACTCAGTAGTCCAGGCTGGCCCCAAGCTCAAAATCAGAAGAGATCTTATTTAAATATTGAAAACAGAAAACATCTGTTAGAGTTTCAATTTGAAGGATCCCCACAGGCTCATGCTTTGAACACCCCCGCCCCCCACCAGCTTGCAGCACTATTTTGAGTCTGTGGAGCTTCTGGGAGGTGGGATCAGACTGGCGGAAATCAATCCCCAGGAGTGGGCCTTTGAGGGTTACAGCTACCTTTGGTTCTGACTTGCTGTTTCTGCTTCCTAGCCTTCCATCTTGCAAACAGCTACCACCTCCAGGTCTCATCACACAGTGAGCAGAGCCGTTCTTCCTCCCCTTCCCTGCTTTAAAATACTGAAATCCTTTGAAACAATGAGATAAAACAAACCTTTCCTCCCTTCAGTGGTTCACAATTCAGTCCCAGTGATGCCAAGGTAATACAATGGCAATTCTAAAAGCACACATTTTACCCGGCAGTTAAACCTCTGTTGCCTCAGGGAGGGAAACACCTTGTTTGAGGTACAGTGGAGGGCCTCTGCTTTCCCCTTCCAGTTATACATAGGAAGCATCAGTGTAAGGGAATCTGCCCATGCCCCTGGAGAAGGAAAGTGAGAGATCCACGTGACCTGAGGGAAAGAAGATGAGCGGGCAGAGACTGAAGGTCACCTGAAGAGAGGTATTCTTTCTGGTGTTCATCATGTGTGAAATGTTTGAGCATGGTGGTACACCTTTAATTCCAGCGCTTAAGAGGCAGAAGCAGGTGGAGCCCTGTGAAATCAAGGCCAACCTGGTCTACATAGTAAGTTCCAGGCCAGCAGGGTTACGGGGAGACTCTGTCTCAAAAAAAAAAATTTTGTTGTGGTAACAATAAACTGGATATGCTTGAGGACTGTGACGATACCAGTGGGGGTGAGGGGTGGACAACCACAGAATGGACTAGACTGGCAGGCTGAAAAATCTGGACCGCATCCCCAAATCGATAGGAGTTGCTGAAGGCATTTTCATCTTGAAAGGAAAATGCTAATTTAGGAAAATTAATCTGGTGTGGGCAGGTGGGGGGGTGATTAAAAGTAAAATAATTGAAATTTTATTTTTTACAACGAAAATAAGACCCTTGTAATAAGCCTTCTAAGGAAAGTACTGAGAAAAACATTGATTAGCAGTTAACCAAAAATGGGCAGTGATCATACTGAAGCCATCGCACACCCTTCACACAGACTTTATTTCCACGCCCTTGGTCATTCAGGGCACAGACAACATCTTTGTTTCATAATCACTGACATCTATGTTTACAGTAATTAAGAATAATTAATTCCAGGACTAGAGAAAGGGTTCGGTGGTTAGGAGCACTGACTGCTCTTCCAGAGGATGAGTTTGGTTGCCAGCATCCACATGGCAGCCAACAACTGTCTGTAACTCCAGTTCCAGGAAATCTGGCATCCTCTCCTGGTCTCTGAGGGTACTGCACACACATGGAGCACATACATATATGCAGGGTGTCAGGCCTGGAGGCAGGTGCCTTAACATGCAGAGCCATCTAGCAAGCTAAACATGACATTCTTGACAACCCCTCCCCTTCCCTTCCCCTTCCCTTTCCCCTTTCCCTTCTCCTTCCTCTCCCCTTCCTCCTCTTCCTCCTCCTCCTCCTCTCCCTTCTTCTTCTCTCCCCTCCATGTTTAAGTCTGTATTAAAATATTTTTCTTTCTAAACTCAAGTTTTATTTCATGTTGATTCATTGGCTCATTCTATGATTCTTTCTGGCAGTATGAGGCAATGATCCTGGCCTTAGCTGCTGAGGGTGTCTGAAAAGAGCACCTCAGGATGCACAGCCTGCAGCACCAGGCTGCAGCAATGCTGTCACCAACAAGAAGAGCAGGTGAAACCAAGTTTACTCAGTTCTGCATGTGATCGCAAAGGGTCCTTCTGCCTTCATTTTCCATTAAGAAATAGCAGCCCAAATAAGGCTTTTGTTTTCCCAAATATGGATTCTAAGCTTGAGAAGAATCGCTGTTTTCAAATTTACGAAATGATCAGGAGACAGCAGATACTGTTCTAACTCCAGTCCTGGAGCCCCAGCAGCTTGGCTTGATGGCTGGGTGCTGGGTGCTCGAGAGCATGTATTCCCCCTCTGCAAGCCCTGGTGTGCTTGTGTGCAAAACAGAGATTCATTGACTAAACAGAGATTTGTTCTGTTCAGACCATGGGCCATGCACCATGGTGAGGGTACACTAGGAATAAAACAGCAACAAAGGAAACACCATCCTTGCTCACCATTTTACTGGGATACCAGCTGTATTTACCTCTTGGGTTATTATGAGGATTGGCTAAGACAGTAATAATAGCTTTGTGATCTGAATGTTTGTGTCCCCCTTCCAAAGCATATGCCAACATTTTATAACCTTGAAGTGCAAGTATTAGAAGGAGCACTTTTGGAGATGATTAAGTCATGAAAGGCTTTAGAAAGATACCTGGGGGGACTGTGTTGCTCTTCTACCATGCAATGGGAGGGTATTGTCTATAAACCAGGAAATAGGCAGTCCCCAGACACCACGTCAGCTGGCACCCTCATCTTGGACTTCCCAGCTCCAGAACTGTGAGAAATTAATTTCTGCTGTGCATAAGCTAACTAGTTTATAGTGTTTTGTTACAGTGCCAGAAAGGCCTTAGACAGCAGCAAGCACATATGTCCCAGGAAGGACTGTGAGTAGCTGATACATGATTTAACCAGGGGGCTCTTTATGTTTTCAGTGTTTTGGTCTCCATTAGCAATTCAGTAGGACAGAATAAGGATTTTAAATGCATTAAACAGAATATATGAGACAATAAGAAAACTAAAATATGTTCAGACTGTAGCCAAAATGTTAAAAAGTAATATGATAATAAAGGTGCTTCTTTCAAATGTGGGGCATACATACACATTGGAGTTTTATTCAGCCATAAAGAAAAATGAAATTGTGTTGTTTGCAAGAAAATGGATGGGATGGGAGATCAAGATGTTTAGGTAAAATATACTACTCCCAGAAAACCAAATATCACGTTTTCTCTCATAGATAAATATAGATTCCTAAAAAAAGGTATGTAAATAGAAGGGGGCTATTTGGAAAAAGGGACCAGTGAGAGGGGAAAGGGGGGATTAGAGAGAATAATAAGATAAATATGGTCAAAATACATTGTACATGTGTGAAGGTGTCATAATGAAACCCATTATTTTGTACAGTTAATATGGAGTAAAAAAAGTTAAAGGCACTTCTTTTAAGATATTAAATAAAATCTAGAGAGATTTAACACCACCACATCTGAAAATCTGATGACCCTAGAAATTAATTTTTCACCTTCAAGCTCACAAGCATTCAGAACTCTTTTTATGGGATTGTAGATCCCAGGATTGATCTAATCCTCACTTTCCCCCAGGAAGTAGGTATTACTATCCCCCTTTTTACAAAAAACTGAGGCACACATAGAAGTTAAGTGACTCATCTAGGGAATAAGTGACACAGCTGGGATCCAAACCAATGATCTGGGCCAAAACCTGTTTTTGGTCAGGAAGACAGAGATCTCATATAGCCCAGGCTGGCACTGAAATAGATATGTGGCAAAGGATGGCCTAGAATTCCTGATCCACCTGCTTTTATCTCCCATCCAAAGCCGACTATTTATTTTTTCTGTGTCTGTATGTGTGTATGATGTATGTATGTGTACAGGCATGCACATACCATCTGTGCATACGAGGATAACCTCAGGTGTCAGTCCCCACTAGCTGTCTTGTTTGAAATAGTCTCTTTTTGTTGCTGTTTGCCACTGTGTACATCTCGCTGACTCATGAGCTCCCAGGGTTCTCCTCTTTCTGCCTCCCATCTCTCCATAGGAACAACCAGGATTATAGATGGACTACTATGCCTGGCTTTACAGGGGTTCTGGGAATTTGAATTCAGATCCCCACACTTACATGACAAGTGCTTTGTCCACTGAACCATCTCTCCAACCCCAAAAGACTACTTAAAAAGTATTTCATTGCATTTATTTATTTATGTGTGTATCTGTGTACAGGCACATGTGTGCCACAACGCAAGTGTGAAAGACAGAGGACAACTTGTGAATATTGTTTCTCTCTTTCACCA
This sequence comes from Nannospalax galili, assembly GCF_000622305.1. Lineage (NCBI taxonomy): Eukaryota > Metazoa > Chordata > Mammalia > Rodentia > Spalacidae > Nannospalax > Nannospalax galili. The sequence goes on from NW_008353342.1 coordinate 6,241,576, forward strand.
TGTGGGTTCTGAGGATCAAATTCAGGTCATCAGACTTTGTGGCAAACACCTTTTATCTGCTAGATCATCTTGCTGACCTCCAAAAGCCTTTTGTTATTGTTTTGAGATAGGGTCTCCTTGTAGCCCCAGCTGGCCTGATGCCCACTATGTAGACCAGGCTGGCTTGGATCTCACAGAGATCCACTTGCCTCTACCTCCTGAGTGCTGGGATTGAAGCCATTTGCCCTCAAAAGGCCTGTTTTTAACCACCATATGGTATGCAGTTTAGCACAGAGTTTACTTCATGACTATTAGCTAGCAATTAAAAGTAGCATTATAATAAATAGTAGAAGCATCAGTGATGAAAACTAGAGAATAAGGAATTGCTTCTACTAGTGCTAAGAATGCCCTTAAATAGAAAAGTCTGGTCTGTAGTTAGCTGTGGAGGGCACAAGAGACTCATTCCTGCAGACCTCCGAGGCAACAGGGACTCACTGAGTACTGAACGAAACTGCCATGCTGGAAGGGAACATCAAAGACTGCTGGTGGATGTGATAATTCGAAGAAATGTTCTTGAGTCTGTGAAAATCTCATTCTCCTTTGTATAATCCCATACTAATATTGGTGGGCTTTTTTCTATCCTGCTAGTAAGCACCGTCACTGAATGACCCCTGGGACATAAATCAGCTCAGCAGAATGAAAAAGCCACTGTTTGTCCTGAAGAGGAGGACTGCTCAGAATGAATGCAGCTGTTTTCTTCTGGCTCTAGTTTCTAAACGTGAGCAGAGGTGCTGACTGGCATGGGTCCTTCAGGCACTCTATAAATATTAATTGAATTGAAAGGTGTTGATTAGGTAAAGAAACTTGACAGTCAGCACTTGAGACTTAATGGGAAAAGGAAAAGACAAAGAAATTCTTGCAGACTGCTAGAAGGGTTCCCCAGCAGCGCAGGTGACATGGATCAAGCAAAAAGTTGTGTCTGGGACCAGGGGAACAGAGCCAAACGATTTGTTCTTTCCCACACGTAGGCCTTGTAAATGCATCTTTTAAACCCACTTTCACCCAGCATGTTTTCCCTGTTTTTAGGCACCAATTTCTTGACATTCTCCTGGCACGCTGTTCCAAGTTACAAAACAAAGAAGTGGTAGGAGGTGTCATGCCACACAACTGGGGTCAATGCCAGCTTCATCAAAGATTTGGCAAGCCCCAGGCTAGGCTCTGTCTGCTCAGCTGAGGTCCCGTCAGACTCCTCAGAAGACTTTCATAGCAGATACAAGAGAGAGTTAAGTACTGGTGACTACTAATCCCGGGGCTTAGACATGTGGCTCAACAGTATCCACCACCAGGAGACGGAGAGGTCAGAGATGCCTGGAGGGTCTGGACACATTCCTCTCAAGGTTACCAGCCTGGCTCGAGAAAAGAGGCCATGTGACCCGCTGCCCTGGAAAACATACCAACATGAACCTTGACAGGGAAACCAGATGACTCAAAGCCAGGAATAAAAATAGCTCATCACTGCCCAGACTGTGCAATCTGAAGATCTCTCAGGTTTTATTTCAACTTGCCAAAGAGGTTAAAAAAAAAGTTTTAACTCACCTGTGGACAGCTTGAATAGAAAGATTAAAAATACACATGTCTAAGCCGGGCATGGTGGCACATGCCTTTAGTCCCAGCACTCGGGAGGCAGAGGCAGGTGGATCTCTGTGAGTTCAAGGCCAGCCTGGTCTACATCGCAAGTTCCAGGACTGCTGGGGCTACAGGGAGACCCTGTCTCAAAAAAAGACCAAAAAAAAAAAAATACATATGTCTATATGTATTTCAAATTCATTTGAACTGTCATCAGCCAAAGAATAAAAAAGACTTGGAGCTAGAAGTATTTGTCTTTCTCCTTAATTGATCATCAAGGAAAAATTGGCAGACCAGCATTGTCTTTAACTTGGGAAAGACTTCAGGTTATAGCTATAGTTTAGCATGTACAAAGGTCTTGGGTTCAATTCCCAGCATGGCAAGGGAAAACCGGATCTTGCATATATGGACTAATAGGAAGAGTTGGATAAATAGTGACCTGAAACATTATATTCCATAATTTTTAAAGAGCCAAATTTGTATATTTATCTGAGCTTTGATTTATTCATTTAATTACTTACTTTAGAGAGGCTATTTCATCTATCTCCCATTGTTCCAGTGAGGTTTCTATTTTTACCAACGGGACTGAATCATAGATCATCCAGGGACATGTTTAGAACACAAATTTTAAAGTCAAGAACCAAGTGGAATTTGGAAGCCCAAAGCAGGGCCTTGTAGCGGAGCACACTGGCAGACATTGTGTGCTGCCCTTAGCGTGCATGTGTGTACTGACAGTCCTAAACAGAACAGAGGTGACTGGAAGAGTTCCATGGGCAAAAAATAGCTGGGATAATAATTCCTTACAAGACAAGAGGAACTCAGTGGCATTTACATGGAGTTCCCTCAGTCCCCTGAGCTGGGAAACAGAAAATGCTTTTGAATCTTTCAGTTGTTGAAAGCCATGTAAGCTTCTCTCCACAACCAACCAGCAAAGACGTTTTGTCCTCGTGTACAGTGTTGTTCTGTACTGAGAATCATGAATGCTTTTCTTATTTGACTCAAACTTCTAGTACTTCATTAATATAATAGAGTTTTGGTGCCTGGCTAATGAAAAGCTCAGCTCTGTTGGATTTAATCTTAAAGATTTTTGAAGGCAAAATTGAATCTAATCAGAAAAAACTTCTAAGAACATGCTCCATGTTCAAATTCATATTTTATTTATTTTTATACGTATGAGTGTTATGCTTACATATATTAAGTACACCCATTGTGCAGTGCCTGTAGAAGACAGATCCCCTGGAACAGGAGCTATGGATGGTTGTTAGCTGCAACGTGGGTGCTGGAATTCGAACCTGGGTCTTCTGCAAGAGCAGCCAGTGCTCTTAATCACTGAGCCATCTCTCCAGCCCCCAAATTCACATTTTAAAAAGTATAGATACTTTCTTCAATGCATTTTAAAGTTAATATAGAGACTTTTGAAATTGAAGCTTATTTCAAGAAGACCCTTTGTTGTGGTTTAAATGTGAAATGCCCCCCAAAGACTCATGTGCTTGAACACTTGGTCCCCAGTGGGTAGCCCTACTTGGGAAAGTTATGAAACACTTAGGAGGTAGAGCCTTGCTGGGGTGGACTTTGAGGGTTTGTAGCCTGGACCCTCTTCCTGTCCCCTCTCTACTATAATGGACTACATCTCCTTGAACTGTAAGTCAGAATAAATCCTAATCACTGAGCCATCTCTCCAGCCCCCAAATTCACATTTTAAAAAGTATAGATACTTTCTTCAATGCATTTTAAAGTTAATATAGAGACTTTTGAAATTGAAGCTTATTTCAAGAAGACCCTTTGTTGTGGTTTAAATGTGAAATGCCCCCCAAAGACTCATGTGCTTGAACACTTGGTCCCCAGTGGGTAGCCCTACTTGGGAAAGTTATGAAACACTTAGGAGGTAGAGCCTTGCTGGGGTGGACTTTGAGGGTTTGTAGCCTGGACCCTCTTCCTGTCCCCTCTCTACTATAATGGACTACATCTCCTTGAACTGTAAGTCAGAATAAATCCTTTCTCCTTGAATTTGCTTTTGTCACATCAACTGAAAAAGTGGCTACTATACTCCTTTATTTTTGAAAACAGGGTTAAGTATGACAAGTATAATGTGAGACCGGAAGTGTAGTTTGGTGGCAGTGTTCTTGTCTATCATGGCCAATGCCTTGGGTTTCATACCCAGCACCATCAGAAAAAATAAAATAAATGTGACAAGGAGGAGACATTGTATAAGACATGCCAGGCAGGATAGTCCCTAGTGCAGTTTAAATTTATAAGCTTCAGTTCAGTTTAAGAAATCAGCCCTGGTAGCATTCTTCAGTCCTTTCTTTGCATGTCAGGAGCTCACTCATAGTTCAGTGTCTCAACATTTTCTCTTAACCAGCAAGCACTTCTTTCTTTGTTAAAAAATCTATCTCAGGACTAACAGATTCATTCTAGGAATAAAGGAAACACCTAAATAGATGTAAAACCGAGTGTCCACATGTTACAGATGATCTTCCAAAGTTTAGCTGTCTAGAATCAAAATCAACTCAAAATCAACTCTTTTCAAGATATATGAAAGATTGCAAAGTGTCTACAGTGTATCATCCACAATGCTCGACAGAGAAATAAAAATGATCACAAATGGGAAGAAACAGAGAAATGCAACCCTTAGTCAAGGGAGAAAAAGCAGTCAGCAGAAACATTTTTAGTTGGCCAAGATGTTGGAATGAATGCCTATAAACATTAACACGGTTGTTCCAAACATGTTCAAGAGAGTCGAAGGAAAGATAACAAGTGAAGACATGGCGCAGTCTCAGCAGAGTGGAAACTGTGCTGTAAAAAGAGTCAGATCTCAGTGTTAGAGCTGGCTACTGTAGTATCTACATTTTTGTAAGTTTTAAAATTTTTTATTTACATATACATGTGTGTCTGCACTGTGCATGTAGGTACCCATGGAAGCTAGAACAGTGTGTCAGATCCCCTGGAGCTTGATTTATAGGCTGTTATGTGTCACTTGGTGTGGGTGCTGGGAACTGAACTTGGGTCTTCTACAAGAGCAGCAAGCACTCTTAATTGATGAGCCATCTCTCTCTCTCTCTCTCTCTCTTTAGTATGTACAATTTTTAAAATATCCTTGGATGGATTTAGCAACAGATTGGAGAGGAAAAAAAAAATCTGTGAATTTGAAGGCAAATCAATCGACAGTATCTAGTCTGAAAAAACAAAGAAACAAAACAGAAAAGCAAAGATAAAAGATCAAAAGAGCAAAAAGGCAATAAATGTGAAATGGAAAGAAAGACCCAGGACAGACATTGCAAATGACGCTGTCAGATATTTTCTGAGGACTCTGCTCAACACAGAATTTGGTAAAGTCAAATTTCTTTTTTTTAGCTACTCTTTTTAAAAATATTTTATTTATTATTTTTAATTTTATGTGTATGCGTGTATTGCCTATATGTAGGTAAGTGCACCTGTGCCGTGCAATGCCCACGGAGGACAGAAGAAGCTGTCAGATCCCCTGGAACTGGAGTTACTGACGGTTGTTAGCTGCCATGTGGGTGCTGGGATTTAAACCCGGGTCTTCTGCAAGAACAGCCAGTGTTCTTAAACATTGACCCATCTCTCCAGCCCTGGTAAAGTAAATTTCTATGGTTGGCAAACTCTCATGTCTCCAGTCAGCTCTCTCAAAAGTGTGTCCAAAATACTTTTCCCATATGAACAGTTTAATTTGGGCTATCTCTCCACTTCCTTCTTGCTGAATGGTAGCTTTCTTTATCTTTGTTGGTCTGATTGAAGTTGTCATAAAGGAAGGAAAACATGTGCTAGAAACAAATATAGTTTTTTCTGGTCTGATATGTTCTTTACTTGTTATGACCAATACCTGACAAGATGCAGTTTAAGGGAGAGGCTTGTAATGGAGGAGAGGTTAATCTGGGTTCATGGTGTGAGAGGATACAGAACATTTGGGTGGGGAGGGCACAGTGGTAGACTGTTGAGTGGTGGTCGGAGTAGGTGGCAGCTGCTTCCTCACATCTCAGTGGAACAGGAAGCAGAAAACAGACAAGAAGCGGACCAGTGACCCACTTCTTGCAGTGAGCTCTACCTTTTAAATGTTCCACACCCTGCTGAAACAGCACCGCCAGCTGGGGCGTCACACTCAAGCATTTGAGAGACAAACAAAGGGGAGACATTTCAGACTCAAACCACAAGAGATGACTTCCCGATTTATCAGTGAAGCCATCCAACTTCCTCAACAAAGGAAGACACTATTTAGAAATGGGGTGAAAGAATGGTTGCACATGGGAAATTGGGAGAGCTATAGAGAAAGTAGCTCCCTCATGCTATTGACCACTGATTCAAATCAACTAAGACGCAAGGCCCAACCAGAAGACTAATGAACTGAGAAAAAACAAAATCTTAGAAGGTGGGAGTTTCTACATAGATGTAAATGGAATAAGGAGAACTGGGGAGAAAAGGGCTTTTCTCAAAGGATACGAAGTTTGAGAAGCAATATTCTTAGATGTGATGATGCAAGGCTTTGCCCACCCGGCCCCAGTCCTCACACCTTTGAGGACAGCAGCTCATCCACACAGATACAGCAGGAGAACAACACTGTATTAATATGATTTCATTGGCTGTGATGAAAAGCCTGAAATAAACAAACAAACAAAAAAACAAAAATGTTTACTCTGGCTCATGTTTCAAAAGTTGCCTTTGGTGGTTACATGGCTTTGCTGTTTAAGGCTGTGGTAGCACAATACATCGTGGTGGGACTACGTGGCAGACAAGCTGCTTACCTCACAACCACCCTGAAGTACAGAGAAAGAGGAGCAGGGATCCCAATATTCCCTTCAAAAATATACCATCAAGGACCAAACATCTCCTCACTAGGCCCCACATCTTAAAGGTTTTACCAGTTCCCAGTACCAACATGAGCTGAAGACCAGGCCTTTAACCCTGCGGACTTTTGGACCACTTTCAAATCATAACAGGCATATGTAGTCATCCACATTCGTTGATCCTTTGTCTTTTCCAAAACTGAACCATTCTCTCCCAAGATCTGCTTTTCCCCATCCTAGCAAGTGGTTCCTCTGCTTCCCGTCCTGTTGTCTCAGAAGGATGGGAGGATTGCCAGGAGTCACCCCCGCTTCTTAAACCCTCACCCTCATTCTCAGCATTCACCCTGTCATAAGCAGGTGATTCTCTTCCGGCCATCACCCTAAGTGGCACTGTCTTTATCCACTGTACCCCAGTGTCCCCTGATTGAAACATTCCTACCAGGAAAGCAGGGGAGGCTCCTGAAACTCAGGAGGTAAACAAATGTCACATGTCTGTAAAAACAAAAACAAAAGATTCTCAAAGGCCCTTCCAGAGCTTTATAAAAAGAGTAAACATCTGCTGGGGGAGGAGCTCAGTGGCCTGGAGAGAGTTCAGGGATTGCAGCCTGTTGGGGGACCCTGCTGCTAAGGTTGTAGTCCTCCATGTCCGGATAGCTCTAAGGGGCTCCGTGCTATATGGAAGGACTCCCTTTCTCAGGAGGGACCTCCTGCTTTCTGTCTGACTTACCTGGAAAGTGCCACCAAGCACAGATGCCTGACCTTATTTGGAACATGACCTTTGGCATAGTTACTGGCAATAAAACTACCCCCAGGTTTTTTCTATATGATAATTAGGCATTGCCCTATAGTCAGATGATAGGATCCCCCTGCCACATGTAAATAAAGCATACTATGAGCACCTATCAGCTGAAGCTTTGGCTGCTGCCTCTACACTATATTTTCACGAACCCCCACTGAATAAACGGAGCTGTATCACTGAATCTGCCTCCGTGGAAGGGCTTTCTTCCGTCATGTTCACTGGCCATCCTGACCCTGTTTGTTGCTTCTGCTCCCTTTGTCCTCATGGACCGGTGGCCAACGACCCACAAGGGGAGGGAGAGACCCCACAGCAGCCAGCTTTCATAAATCCTTACTCTCACTCAGGTGGGCTTGACCCTGCTCCTCTAAGTAACCCTTCAGGAGTATAATCCTGCTAGTAATAATAAAAACTCATTGCTTCACCAAGTTGGACATTAGTGCAATTGTTACTTTGGTCTCTGGTGGATTCCCTTTCTGGGGTGAGTAGATGTGTGTATTGTGTCTTCCCAGGAAAAGTCTGCTGTACAACATCATCTCTCTTGAACTGCTGAAATCTCTCCTTGTTGGTTCTCTTTGCTTTCAGCTCTGGTCCACAAGTATGGATTAGATAGGAAGCATCCTCTAAGAAGGCTCATGTGCTGAAGCAGCTTTGTCCCTGCTGCTGATCATTAAGAGTTGATTGGACATATGGTGAACCATCCCTGCATTTCTGGGGTGAAGTCAACTTGATCCTAGTGGATGATCATTTTGATGTGCACTTGAATTTGGTTTAAACCACATGATTATGATTATCTTGTTAGATGTAGAAAAGGCCTTTCACAAAATCCAACATCCTTTCATGATAAAAATCATGGAGAATCTAGGAATATAAGAGCTATATCTCAATATAATAAACACATATATAGCAGGCCCACAGCCACCACCCTACTAAACAGACAGTCTCAAAGCATTTTCACTAAAATCAGTAGTGAAACAAGAATATGCACTCTCTTCATTCCTGTTCCATATTAAGCTTGAAGTCTTTGCTACAGCAATAAGAGAAGTGGAGATAAAAGGGATACAATTTGGAAAGGAAGAAGTCAAAGTACACTTATTTGCATATGATATGATTCTATACATAAACGACTCTAAAGACTCCACCAGAAAACTCCTAGAGCTAAGAAACACATTAAGCAAAAGTAGCCAGGCACAAAATTAACACACAAAAATCAGTAGCCTTCCTATACAGCAACAAAAATATACTGAGAAAAAAAAAACAACAGGGAAACAATCCCATTCATAATCTTGGAATGAATTTAAAATTTAAAATATTTGGAATGAATCCAAGCAAGGAAGTGAAGGACTTGTATAATAAAAACTTAAAGACACCAAAGAGAGAAATTGAAGATACCAGAAGAGGGAAAGACTTCTTATGCTCATGGATTGGTAGGATCAATATTGTGAAAATGGCCATTTTACCAAAAAACAGTCTACAGATTCAGCACAATAATTTCCAACAGAATTCTTCACAGAATTGAAAAAGTAACTTCAGATTATATATGGAAACACACACACACACACACACATACACACACACAAAACCCCCACGATCACCAATATAGTTCTGAACAATAAAAGAAGAGCTTGAAGTATCACCATCCCTGTTTCAAATTCTACTACAGACCTATAGTAGTAAAAACAGCATGGCACTGGCATTAAAAAAGACACGTTGGTCAATGGACTAGAATTGAGGACCCAGATTTAACTCCATGCACTTATAGCCTCCTGAATTTTGACAAAGGGCCCAAAATATACTGTGTTGGATAGCTTCAGTTGTGAACTTGACACACCTGAGTAGAAGGTACCTCAATTAAGAAATTTCCTCCATTGGATTGACCTGTGCCCATGTCTATGGGGCATTTTCTTATTGAGTGATGTGGGAGGGTGAACCCATTGTGGGTGGTTCCACTTTTGGGCAGGTGGTCCTAGGTAGAATATGAAAGCAGCCTGAGCACAAGCCAGAGAAGCAAGTCAATAAGCATTGTTCCTCCTACTTAACATCCCTCCATGATGAAGTATAATCTGAAGGTGACATATACCCTTTCCTGCCCAAGTTGGTTTTGGTCAGTGTTTTTAGCATAGCAATAGGAAGAAACTAAGAAATACACATTGAAGAAAATTCAGCATCTTCAAGAAATGCTGCTGGTGAAACTGGACAGCTGCATGTAGAAGAATGAAACTAGATCCCTATCTCTCACCCTACACAAAACTTAATGCCAAATGGATCAAGGAACTCAACATAAGACATGATATCCTGAATATGATAGAGGAGAAATTAGGGAATACTCTTGAACTCATTGGCACAGGAAAGGACTTTCTGAACAGGACCAAAATAGCACAGGCATCAAGACCAACTATCGACAAATGGTTACCTTATGGAACTAAAAAACTTCTGTACAGCAAAGGACACATTAGAAGAGGCTGCCTACAGAATGGGGAAAAAAATCTACCAGCTACACATCTGACAGAGGGTTAGTATCTAGCATATACAAAGAACTTAAAAAAGAAAACACAAGAAACCCAATTAAAAATTGGGGAAAGGAACTAAACAGACAGGTCTCAAAAGATGAAACATAAATGACCAAAAAACATTTTTTTAATGTTCAATATCTTTAGCCATAAGGGAAATGCAAATTAAATCTACTTTGAGATTTCATCTTCTCCTAGTCAGAATGGCTAAAATCCTACAAATGATGACAAATGCTGGCAAGGACATAAGGAGAAGAGAACACTTATTCACTGCTGGTGGGAGTGCCCCTATGGAAACCACTGTGGAAGCTTCCCCCAAAGACAGAAGTAGATCTATCACAGGAACTAGCTATGACACTCTTGTGCATATATGGAAAGGATACTATGTCCCAGTACAGAGATGCCTGACCTTGTACTAAAAATAAAACATAAAGCAAGAAACTATGGTGTACTTTCACAATGGAATATTATTCAGCTGGTAAGAAAAACAAAATTATAAAATTCTCAGGTAAATTAATGGATAGAACTGGAAACAGTCATTCTGAATGAGGTAACCCAGACCCAAAAAGACAAATGTTACATGTTCTTTCTCATATGTGAACATCATCTTCATATATTTAGATATGTGTGCTTCTGTTGGAAAATCCATAGAAGTCAGAAGACTATTAAGGGGCCAAGGGAGGGGGGTACTTAATGGGTGGGGAGAAAGAATGCAGTGATATAAACATGAAAAGAGGAATAATGGAATAGGAAGGGTTAAATGGGGTATGGGATGGGAGGGCAGGGTGGAGGGGGGTATATGGGGAGGGAAAACTAACACTAAATGCCTTTTGAAAAAGTCACATAGAGACCCAGTGCTGTAGAAGCTCTTTAAAATATAGACATACACATATCTAAAAATAGTTGAAATACAATTACCCTGTAAGAGGGGAACAATGCCCCTAGCAGATACCACAAATGAAAAACCTAATGCCAGGAATGACCTCCCTGTTTTGGTGTTGTTGGCAGGGGATCTTACAGATACTCAAACCACTGGCTATTGCCATTGCCTTTGGTTACTCTCCAGAACTTGATGATAATATCCTATTGCTAAATATACTACACATGTGGGTCACTGAACATGGAGAAATCAGACTTGTACTGGCTGGCTTTCACAGTGCTGGAAGGTGTTATACAGGCTGCTGGAAGAGAAAAGTAATCATCAGCCTTGTCCAGCTGTGAACCCTGTGAGCTACAACAACAACTGGCCTAGCAAGATATGCTCACTGTTGACAAGGGAAGGAATGCTGTTGAAGTGACCAACCACTTTCTGGTTGGATTTAAGTTCCCCTTCACAGGATGGAGCCCATATCTGGCACTGTTATCAAAGCCAAGAACGTGTCGCTACACAGGACAGGCTGTAGGGAAGAACCTATTTCTATGATTCTTTAAATGGACATAGTATTAAACTCCTAATGACATCATCTTACCCACAGATCAGTGCGTCTCTCAGCTCTCTCCAGAGAAGCTTCTCCTTACAGCAGATGGTGATTAATACAGAGACCCATGGCTGGTTAACCTGCAGAGACCAAGAGACTGGGGAGGGCTCAACTCTAGGTGGGACACTTATGCCATACTCCTCCCCCAAAGACTCAGGGAGCACTGAGGAAAACTGGATTTGACAGGCCTTAAAGAAATAAAGGACATGAAGGGGGAGGGGAGGGAAGTTGGGAGAATCTGGGTTCTGAATATGATAAAAAATATATTGTACTGAAATTCTCAAAGAACCAATACAAATATTTAAAAGAAGAGACATGATTGGACATCATGAGGTTCTGACGTATCAATGGTCTGATCCACTGATAGAATCATGATCTGATAGCAATACTGGGGGTGGTGGTGAGAAGCAGAGCCTGGCTGGAGGAAGTAGATCACTGTGTGGGGGCAGTTCTTGAAAGATATGCCTTGTCCACTGTCTCTTGCTGTCTCTTTGTCTCCTGACTGCCAGTAGGTGAGCAAGTTTACCCCATCATGCCCTTCTGCCATGATGCTCTGCCTCGCCTTGATCAGACACAGCAGATCCAGCCAATAATAGTCTGAAACGTCTGAGGTCGTGAATTAAAATAAATCTTGGCTCATTTTAAATTGTTTCTCTCAGCTATGAGTCACAGCAACAAAAAACAAACCCACCCACCTCAGCTTTTCACCATGTCCCAGACAGAGTAACCATTTAAGAATATAAATCAGGGGTGGTGAGATAGCTCAGTGGGGAAGGGAGCTTGTTGCCAAATCTAAAATGACCTGAGTTCAATCCCTGGAACCCACATGATGGGAACAGACTTGCAAGTTGTCCTCTGACTTCCATACCTAGCCTTCACACACTCGGGCAAAATAAATAAAATGTAATGAAAACATGAACCAGATCTTCTCTACTTCCCAGAAACTTTTTAACCCAAAAGCTTCCATCACACCTAATGCAAGTATCATACTTGATGTGCACAATCAAAGCTGTCTACTTCTCCAATCTCATCTGTCATATTCTACCTAAACCTTAATGTTATGCACAGACACTGATGTATCAAGTCCCTATCCTGCCAGGGGCTTTCCCAGGGGATGCTCTGTCTTCTCTGACTTTAGCTAACTCCTCTTTCATGTCACAATTTAAAATGTGACTTCCTCAGAAATGCCTTTCCCAGCCTCCCTGCCTAATGCTGATCCCTCTTGTGATACTCCAATGCCACACATTATTCATTTTATTACTCCTTTAAAAATATTTTATTTAGGATTTGAACCTGGGTCTTCTGCAAGAACAACAAGTGTTCTTAACCACTGAGCCATCTCTCCAGCTGCTTTTATAATAATTTGGTCAGAGGGACATAAAGGACAGTTTTTGCTCCTTGCCCTCCTAGGTCGACTAGTTCCAGGAGACTATGAGCATCTCTCAAAATGTCCTGTAATGGTGGTGGTCACCTGTCCTCTTGATCAAGGAGGCCAAGGAGGCCCCACCAGATGGACTTGAATCAGTGTCCAGTCTCCAAAGAGGAGGGTCAACACAGAGGAATCACTTCCTCCATGCTTCCAAGTGAAGCCAACCATGGTTGAGCGGGACTTTTGACTAGAAAGGAGCCAAGGGCTCCTCCCAAGCCTATGTGGCCCCTGAGGAACAGATCCTCAAAAGACCTTAAGAGTAAAAATAAATTGGTTTCTCTGGACCAACTGTATGGCCTTAAACACCCAAAAGGAAAGTATAACCAAAGATTAAAGGGACCAATATAATTTTTTAAGAGTCCATATGTATAGCTAAAGGCTACATAACAAGCAACAATGCCAGATAGGAGATACCTTCTTTTGAGTTGTTGGCCAGGGTGGCCAAAGGGACTCCCAGATAGTAACCCAGCATAGAACTGGGAAAATGAACAACAGACCCCCATCTTGTCTAAAGGAATATTGACAACTGATTGCTGCTAGATGAGGAACAGCTAATCTTCCTGAAACAAGGCTCTCTAGATAGGCTGACTAGATTCACCAGATGAACAAGTAGTGGGGAAGGGCTGGGGGTGCTGACAACACAGCAGACAGTAACAGGGATATCAGAGTATAAGGGCTCTAGTGGGGGGGAGGGAGGCTATGGGAGGGTGCCATCTGGGAAGTGGGTGTATAGTTGAATAAGATGGTTTGGGATGTTCTGTGTAATACACACACACACACAAAATCAATAAATTTTTTTAAATGTATTATATTTGAGGAGGAAGCATGGAAATTTACATCATGTTAATGAGTTGAGGTAATAAACATTACCACTGAAATCTACCCGATGACTTTAGAGACATACACAGGCACCAAGGATTCAAGTGCAACCGATTATGACTAGTAATAATCAGATACATACAGATTAGAGATGCATGTGCCAACATCTCAGTGTTAGTAGTAAAAACAATGAGTTTTTCTGTAAGGAATAATATATTCTAAAATGAAATGGAGATCTTTTTTAAAGGTTAAAAACTCATTCAATTTTATGTCTTACAGGGCTTATACTGAGTTCAATATTGTATAACTGTATTAATTCAACTGTGAACCTAGAAACTTGCAGCCACTTGTGAAAGAAATGTACTCTTGCTCTGGAGTGTGTTACTGAATATGTTAAAGCTGTAGTGAAATGCTTCTTCTAATCATGTAGTTATTAAAAATTTTTTTTAAATGATTAGAAAAAATAATTCTTCAAAGCATAAAAATTTGCTCCTTAATAATTAGTAGATGTGAAAAACATTACCATTGAAATCTGCCTGATGACTCTATAGCCACGCTCAGATGCCAAGGAGCTCAGAAAGTAACTGACTGTGACTAGTAATAATCAGATATATAGAGATTAGAAATGCATGTGCAAACATATTAATGTCAATTGCTTTAAAAATAAATTTTTCCGTATGAAACTGTGTATTTTAATAATGAAATGGAGATCTTTTTTAAAGGTTAAAACCTCATTTAATTTTATGTCTTATAGGGTTTATACTGAACATAATATTGTATAACTGTAATAATTCAACTGTAAACCTAAAAATTTATAGCCAATTTTGAAAGAGATGCATCTTAGCTCTGGAAATTGTTGTTGAATATGTTAATGCTGTTGTAATGAAATGCTTCTTCTAAGTATGTGGTTATTAAATAAATAATTTTAAAAATATGCTACAACAAGAACAAAAATATTTTATTTATGGGGCTGGAGAAATGGCTCAGTGATTAAGAACACTTGCTGTTCTTCTTGAAGACCTGGGTTCAATTTCTAGCACCCACATGGCAAGCTAACAATTGTCCATAACTCCAGTTCCAGGGGATCTGATGCCCTCTTCTGGCCTCTGCAGTCTTTGCACGATGAGGGAGCACTTACATACATGCAGGCAGTGCACTCATATACATTAAAATAAAAATAACAAATGTTTTTAAAAGATTTAAAAATAATATCAATATTAAACATTTTATTTATTATTTTTATTTTAATGTGTATGAGCGCTATGCCTGCATGTAGGTAAGTGCACCTGTGTTGTACAATGCCAACAGAGGAGTAACAGATGGTCGTTAGCCCCCATGTGGGTACAGGGAGCCGAACTGAGGTCCTCTGGAAGAGTAGCCAGGGCTCTTCACCATTGAGTATTCTCTCCAGACCTCATTTTGGTGCTTGTGGTGGTTTGAATGAAAATGTCCCCCATAGGCTCCAAGTATTTGGACATTTTGTCCCCAGATGATGGCACTGTTTTGGGAGGTTTTAGAAGGTGTTACTGGGAGTGGGCTTAGAGACTTCTTAAGCCTTGCCAGATCTCATCGCCCTTTTTCTTCCTGTGCCTGTGTGATGTGAGAGCTTAGCTTCTGCTGCTCCTGCTCCAGTCACCTCCAGCCACCATGCCTCCCTGCCATGACAGACTGTAATTCCCCTGGAACCGTAAGCTCAAATAAACTCTTCCTTCTATAAATTGCTTAGGTCAGTGTTTCTAGCACAGCAACAAAAAAGTGACTAATACAGTTCTCTTAAGACAATGTAAAGGTCTGCATGCATTCTAGTTTCATTTCTGTCTACTTTGCTTTCAGTTGCTCTGATGAAACAGTCTGACCAGAATCAACTTGAGAGAAGAAAGGGCTTATTTCAGCTTACATTTCAAGGTCATACTTCATCATTGAGAGAAGTCAGGACATGAACTCAAGGCACAACTTAGAAGCAGAAAGCACAGAGGAAAACTGCTTACTGGCTTGCTCTTTGGCTTGCTCAGCAAGCTTTCTTATACAGTCAGACCCACCTACCTAGGGATGGTGCTGCCCACACTAGGCTGGGCCCTCTTCCATCAATCATCAGGTAAGATCTCTCACACACATGGTCACAGGCCAATCTGATCTGAGAAGTTCCTCAATTGAGGTTCCGTCTTCTCAGTGACTTTAAGTTGTATCAAATTGACAGTAAAAACTAATCAGCACTGACTAGTTCACTTAGAACAAGAATTCACTGAGAGTAGGTCACATCTACCTTGTTTCCACTGTTTCCCTAGCTCAGGTAGAGGCTCAACAGACACTGATAAGTGAATGGATGGAGGGAACATGGCTTGGTGATGTTTTACTTTTCTGCAGTGTTAAGGATCAAACCCAGGGCCTTGCATATGCTGGGCAACTGCTCTACCACTGAGTCACACCTCAGGCCTTCAGACTTCATTTTGGCTTTCTCCTGCCTGTCACTCAATGCCTCCTCAATGAGTGTGCCCTTCAGCTACTTTCTCCTCCTTGCCACGTCATCACTGAGTGTAGCAGGATGCCTCCAAAGACGGCGCGTACCCAGAGCCCTGGGATTCAGCGAGAATTCTCTTCACTTCTTGGTCTGCAAATAGCCCACCAAAAGGAGCCCATGCCACCACACCCTGCTCACAAGCCCAGTGCCTGCTGACAGACTGTGTGGCACGGACCAATCAGAAAATGATATGCTTACTAAAGGGACTTGGGGGCGGAGAAAAGGGAAATATAAGGCCTGCCCCCTTCTACATTAAACGGGCCTGCAGCACCTCGCCTACTGCTTGCTTCTACCCGAATCCCAGTGTCTGTGTTGTGACTCCGTATGTCTTGTCCCCTCAATTGGCAGGGGACCCGATACAGGTCAGGGTCTTCACAGCTGGCCTGAGGAGAACCTGCAACACCTGGAACCTGAACAGGGACCCCTGCCCATGGTGTTGGTGACACCCAGAACCTCGGTTCATTCGGTAAGTAGGCCCCCAGATTTGTCTGTTTCTTCAGCTGTTCGGGGGTAAGCGAGTAGCCCCCTCCTCTGTCCCCTCCACCCTGTCTGTTGTCTATATTGTTGGACTAGTTTGTTAGATCAGGGAGGCACACTCCGCCACGTGGTCCTGAAGCCCACATTGGCATCTCCCCCGTCTCGGCTCCTCCTGGTGAGTTCACATAAGAGCTGATCCACCCTGAACTCAGAGCCCAGGCTTCAGGTCACCCTGTTGCCTGTCCTGGAGACACTGTGTGACATATGGCTGGAGGTGTCACGGCCTCCAGAAGTCCCTCACTGAGCACAAGACATTTGGATCCAATACACCTTTACATGTCGGGGCAGTTTACATCTGAGTGGCTCACAGTGCTTCTTTACTTCCTTTGTGTCCTCTTGGTAGTCACCCTTGCCTTCTACTTTTGTGGCAAATTCCCCTCTGTGAGACCATCCCACAATGGGCAATTTACCACCACAATGCAGGGAACCACAAATGGCAGCACTCAAGGTGCTCCTTAAAACCAGAGTTGAAAGTGAAACCAAAAGATATCGAACACTTTTGGGATGAAGCCACTAATTTGGCTCTGTGGGTCTCCCCTGAAAACATGTGGGACCCTGACATGTGGATGCGGGCCCTCTTCCTGGCCCGAAAAAGGGAGGTCGGGTCAGGGATCACTCCCCCAACATGGTTCATACCGATCCTCCTAGCCATCATTGCTAGCCTTAAATCCTCCTCTACTGAGGAAGTCATCTCGGCCTACAACAAACACTGCTGGGAGCAGTCTAGTGTAGATCTGGCTATTACCTCAACCCCAGACCTCCCAGATCCCCCAGACCCAGAGGTGGACACTGCCTCTGCACCCACTTCCAATAAGGAAGGAGGTCCTTTGCCTATATCTCAGGATACTCTCCTAGAGCTACCATGCCCGGAAATTCCCCTACCCCATTACCCATGGAAGGAGTTACTCCCCCCCTGAATAACCATCCCACCCCTTCCCCTGCTAATGTGCCTCTCCCTCCTAGACCACCCTCCTTAAAGCCTCACCCACCTTTGTCCGCATTTCTGGTTAACGTCGGCCCCGATGCAGTGCAGCGTCCATGGCTGCCCACGCCACATGCTGACCTCATTCTTATCCTCAAGGCAGCTGAGCAATTGGGCCCTGACTCCCCATATTTTGAACAGGTTCTTTGCCAGTGGTCCTTACAGTTACAAACCCACTATGATTGGTATAACTTACTAAAGGCAGTCTTAGAACCCTCAGTCTTTCTAAACTGGCATGCAGCCTATGATGATCAGGCTGAAAACCAGGCACACCTAAATCTCCAATATGGCCTCAACATTACGTTGGACATGCTCACAGGACGCGGACAATATACTGACCCCATCTTCCAGTCTACTACTGGCCTCCATGCCTATTTTCAACAAGTTTCTGACTTGGCCTTTAAGGCCTTAAATGTTGCTCCCCCCTGTGACCCACAAGTCTTTTTCTGTAATTTGATTCAAAAGTCAGGGGAGTCTTTCAACGACTTCCTTACCCGTGTCACCAAGGCAGTAGAGCGGAGGGTGGAGTCTGGACCCACCCGAGAGGTGCTTATCAAACAATTAACTTGGGAGGGACTAAACATCCCTACTCTAATGCTATCATGCCTGTCTACAATGATAACATTCACAAATGGGTACTTGCTACTAGAGACTTAGACCCTAGGGCGGGCCCTACTGAGGCTTTGACCACCTCCTTGGAGACTCTTTTGTCACAAGGAAAACCCACCCACTTTGGCACACGGGAAAGCTGCTGGAACTGTGGGGGGCTTGGCCACTTTCACAGCCACTGCCCAAGAAGTACAGCCCACCCCAAGACTCACTACCCCAAGTGCAAAAGAGGGTTCCATTGGGCTAAAGACTAGGTCACAACCTCAACCAGACTCGGCTCCTTTAAACTCCACCCTGGGTGCCCCTCAGCCCCGCCCATGAGAGGGGAAATGAGACAGATATTATGGACTCTCCCAATCCTCAACCCCTCCCCACTAATTACCCTGTTCCTAGATGGAACTGCCATAAAGGGCCTAGTAGACACAGAGGCTGATGTCACCATTATGTCAGAAACCGAATCCCTTAAATTTCCTTGTTGGAAATACTGGCCAGGCCCACCAATAAAAGGAGTTGGTGGCACACAATGTACCAAGCTGATCACACATACAGTATATTGGAAGGACTTGGATGGGAACCAGGGCACAGCTACCCCCATACTAGCAGACCTTCCCTGTAACTTATGGGGCTGAGACGTCCTAGAAGACATGGCGCGGTCCTTACCACGGATGACCACGCCTTTTATGATGATATCATGCACCACGATAACTTGGGACTATCAGGGAAAGGACAACACCTTGCCCAACACCCCCAATCCTAATGGCCACTGCCCGCCTGGGATCGACTCCAAACTTGGCCCCCAAGCCTATCCCCATCACCTGGCTTTCTAATGATGCCATTTGGGTGGACCAGTGGCCTATAACAGAACCTAAATTATCTGACCTCAAAAACTTGGTAGCTGAACAATTGAGGCTTGGCCACATCGAGCCCTCTCTCAGTAAACCTAATACCCCAATATTTGTTATTAAAAAGAAATCAGTGAAATACAGACTCCTCCAAGATCTTAGAGCAGTCAATGCCCAAATGGAAAAGATGGGCTTGCTACAAGTGGGCTTACCACACCCTACAGCTATCCCCCCATCCCATCATATCATAGTACTTGATATCCAAGATTGTTTCTTCCAAATCCCCCTAACAGAACACGATAGACCTCACTTTGCCTTCACAGTATGGGAGCCCAACTTTCAAAGAACAGTCAAGAGATACCAATGGAAGGTACTACCACAGGGTATGAAAAATAGCCCGACAATCTGTCAATTATGTGTTAATAAGGCCTTAACCAACATCCCCAAGGACCTAATTGTCATCCAGTATATGGACAACATATTGCTAGCACACAAATCTCACAATACTTTACAGGATGCAATACCCAGTCTGCTTGCTGATTTAGAATGTCTAGGTCTCCACTTTACAAGCTGCAATACGCAGTCTGTTTGCCGATTTAGAATGTCTAGGTCTCCACATTGCACGAGACAAGCTACAATACATCCAACCTTTCACATTCCTTGGCTACCATATAGACACTGTAATTAAACTGCTTAACCCTTCCATCTTTCAAAAAACTGTATATACCTTGACTGAGCTCCAAGAACTCTGTGGGACTATAAACTGGCTCAAACAATTTATACCAGTCCCTGACTTGGAATTCTGGGCTCCCTGCTGGAAGGCCATAATTCACCAACTTCAAGGATCCCTCTCACCCAGTCAGCTAAGGATCTTCTTAATAAGATAGATCATATACTCTGGTCTGCGTCATTCCGACGTCATGACCCAGCAGAACCATTACTGGCCTTGATTCTCTGGACTAAAAATGGGGGTGCTATGGCAGCAAGACCCCCTGGTGTGGATCCACCTAGCTACCTCGGACCTAACTAGGCTTAGCTCTAAGTATGATATTGCCTTCAAGCAATTAAGGCCAGACAAACAGCCAGGCACATATTTGGAAAGGAACCTGACAAAATTATACTGCCCTTTCCTCTTAAGCATTCCCAAATATTATGGGCAGACTCTCTGGCTTTCCAACTAATGATGTCCGGGTTCACAGGGGAGTTGGATAACCACACCCCCCCAGATAAGCAACTGACCAGCCTGGCCTGTTTGGAAATCACCACTCAGCCACATGCTTCCCCCTGCAAAAGTCCCCTACCTTTAGCCATGCTAGCCTTCTTGGATGACAATAAGTCCCATTATGGCGTTGTCATTCAGCGTACAGGAAAGGATGACACCTGTTATGTACAAGCCAATCCTGGCTCTATCCAGTTGGGGGAGCTCCTGGCCTTGTTAAAAATCTTCCAAGTCTGCCAGATTGAGCCGCTCACTATATTCTTTGACAGCCAGTATGCGGTTCGGGCCCTCAGATGTCTTCCCTTTGTGCAGGTAAAAGGCCACAAGGACCCCATCACTAGAACCATGAGAGCTCTCCAGATTATCTTAGATAACAGACAATGGCCCTGGCACATCTCCCACATAAGATCACACACTAAGCTCCCCGGGATCTTGGCAAAGGGAAATGACAAAGTAGATAAACTTATTATGTCCATAGAGATTCCCCTACTAGAACAAGCCAGAGCCTTACACCAACAATTTCACCTTTCTCCTCGCAGTCTGCACAGCCTTCTACCTGACTTACCCATCTCTCAATGCAAACATCTGAGCAGGTTTTGCGTTACGTGTGCACCTCTTGCTCCCTTAGGCCCCCTCAATCAATATGGAGTTAACCCGCGTGGTCTCCTACCCAACGCCCTCTGGCAAATGGATGTCACCCATTATAACTCCTTTGGTAATCTTAAGTATGTTCATGTCATTGTTGCCACCTTCTCCTCCTTTCTTTTTGCCATCGCTCAAGCTGGTGAAAAGGCCTCACACACCATTAAGGCAGTCAAATCAGCAATGCTGGTAATGGGAGTGCTATGGACCCTAAAAACTGATAATGGGCCAGCTTACACCTCTCTACAATTCCAATCATTCCTGTCAACATGGAAAATTAGCCACTCCCTTGGCATCCCTTATAATCCACAGGGACAGGCCATTGTGGAGCGGGCCAATAGGACCCTCAAAGAAATATTACAAAAATTTGCTACTCCTGAATCTAAAAGGGACCCACATCTGGCTCTAATTGAAGCTCTATTCACCATTAATTTCCTGTCCTTCGATGAAAATGGGTTGAGCCTGGCCTACAAACACTGGGCTACTATACCTAGGCCTACATCCCTGCCACTAGTGAGATGGGAGGACCTCATAACATGTCAGTGGCAACTGCCCGCTCCCTTGTTAACAAGAGGGAGAGGCTATGCTTTTGTGTTTCCTCAGACAGAAACAAAGCCAGTATGGGTTCCAGCGAGAGATGTGAGATCAGCAACCGACCAACAGGACCCCCAGGACCCAGAGACCTTGCCACTATCTGGATAATTGGTTTGCTCTTCCGTACCTCTGCCACGGCCCATGATCTCTGGGCCTTGGTCCCCTCCCTGCCTATACTCTTGCCCTTATTGCTTCATTCCCCAGCCTACCCCACACTCTATTCAACTAATTCTATGATTGGCCTCCCCACCATGGACCCAGTTATTTCCTGGGAATCACTCAATGGCTCCTGGCCCCTAAATAACTCTCTATGCTTCACTACCAACAAAGCATCCTCATGCATTGGGCTGTTCAACCTGACTGTCCAAGATTATGCCAGCAGTGCCTCAAACCTAAAAACATTGGGCTGTTCAACCTTACAGTCCAAGATTATGCTGGCAGTGCCTCCTCAGGTTACACTTAAACTCAAGGGCCTTTCCCCTACCTTCAACAACACCGATGTAGCCTTGGTCCTCGCTGCACTGGGGACAATTGTAACAGGGGAAGTGGAGGGGACTGCCACCCCTCTGCCCCCATTTTGCCCTGCCATTCTATGCCCACTGCTCCCCAACTGCCTACGCACACACTCCCTTGCACCCTTTTTCCTTGCACTCCCTGTACCATGGCAGAGATGCCTCCCTAAGCCCAACCATGCCATCCCTCCCTTTTGCTGCTTCAGCCGCTCCCCCTCTAATCACCCCCTAGGATCTTGGAGATAACTGGCCCCCACCTATCCCTGCGGCATTAAGATCTCCCATACCAACCGTGAATCAATTCTCAGTAACTGGGACCTCTGTGGTCTGCACGCCTGCATGGACATGAGGCCGTTACTGGCACAGCAGGGCCTTCAACTTTCCAATGGCACTTACACTAACACCAAGCCCTCTACTTGTGCCGAAAAAAAAATCCTTACATCCATTGATCACATGACATCCTGGCCCCCTACCCCCATTTTTGTGCGGCCCCTGTTTGCCTTATTGCTAACCAATGTTACCTCCAACCCTCGGGGACAACTCAACTGCTCTGATACCAACACCACCTGTGTACTGGCGGCCTGCTGGAACCATCCAGCTCACATAGTTCTCTTTTTGCGTGAACCTGCGGCCCTTTGGGTTCCAGTCACCAATGCAACCCACTTCCATGCTGTCACCCTTATAGAGTGAACAGCCTTGTCACAAGCCCCCCGCTTAAAATGGGATTTTGGGGTCACTGCCGCTCTCATCTTAGCCATCATCCTTGCATTAGGGTCAGCTGCCACCGCTGCAGTGGCTATCACCCATTCCTCCACTACTGTGGAGACACTCAACAAGGCCTTGTCCAAAATCTCCTCTACCTTTCACACTCAGTCCTTTATCAATCATCATCTTCACCAGGCAATGAATGTGTTACAACAACAAATTGATCTCTTAAGTAAAGAGCTGGCAATTACCAAAGACATGGCTCTGCTAGCTTGTGACCCTCGCTTTAGGTCACTTTGTCTCACCCCCTATAAAGTATAGAATATTACTGAAGCACGCCTACAACTTGCACACTATATTCACAGCCACTGGAATCAAAAGTTTCTTAATTACTCTATATTACTAACTAATCAAATTATTGCTCTAAATTATACCCACGCCCTCACGCTGGACATCAATTCAGGGTTCTTAGAGAAAATCTGGTCTAATCTAAAAGCACTGTTTGACCTGTCTTGGATCGTCACTTACCTACTCCTGACAGGCATAATTATTCTTCTCTTTCTACTTCTTAAATGCCTTGTTCTTCATTCCCGCAGTCAGAAAAAATTCAATCACTCAGTGTATCAGGCCCTCAGAGCAACACACGAAGATGACTTCAACCCGCCCTATGCAGCCTGACAGACTTGGCTTGCAAAAATGTACAAGGCCTCCTACAGATAATTCCCCACCTCAACTGATCCCCTGGGATCATACCCCTTGGAGGGCTGGTAGTCAATGACGGGTAAGCTCCTGTTGGGCTGAATCAACCTAAACCAGGACATGGACGTGTACGCCCATGCTCCAATGACAGGTAAGGTTCATGCCTGAATAGGACAACCTAAGACAGGCACAGGCCATGATCCTGGGGTGATCCCGAGGTGGAACTGCCTGCAGGCTCTCGCTGGACAGTCATTTTTAAAGAAAAAGGGTGGAAATGTAGCAGGAGGCCTCCAAAGATGGCGCAGACCCAGAGCCCTGGGATTCAGTGAGAATTCACTTCACTTCTTGGTCTGCAAATAGCCCGCCAAAAGGAGCCCATGCCACCGTACCCTGCTTGCAAGCCCAGTGACTGTTGACAGACTGCGTGGTGCGGACCAATCAGAAAACAATATGCTGACTAAAGGGACTTGGGGGCGGAGAAAAGGGAAATATAAGGCCTTCTCCCTCCTGCATTAAACGAGTCTGCAGCACCTCACCTAGTGCTTGCTTCTACCTGACTCCCGGTGTCTGTGTGTTGACTCCATGCCTCTTGCGCCCCCAATCAGTGGGGGATCCGATCCAGGTCAAGATCTTCACAGCTGGCCTGAGGAGAACCTGCAACAACTGAGCGGGAAGGCCTCAAGCCAGTACACCTGTACACAGCAAGTTCCTGACATGAAGCACTCAGGAAGTCTTCTTTGAAATAACTCTCAATAAAAAAATCCAAATCTGAGTTTTAAAGCAAGAAGCTACATATCCAGCAGCACTGAGCATTATCTAACTCCAGTCCTTCACCTTGCTCACATATTTTATCCATTCAGCCTGCAATGGAAACTATCATGTAGGCTAAAGATGATAGCCAAGAAAATGTAAGTTTTAGTTTCTTGTTTTATTTTTTTAATAGAAAATTAAATTTGCATTCTCAAATTTCGCCTCTTGGTATTGTTGTGGCCACAAGGCCTCTGGGATTTGGAATTTTAGAAAATACGTGTTTTGCCTTGTCTTGTACAAAGGAATATGATGCTACTGGCTCACAGTCAAAGGCTTTTTTTGTTTATGTAGCTGTGGTACGGGTGTGGGTTACACATTAATCCTTGCCACGAATTCCCTTTCTAACCATCAGATGTTGAAGCATTTTCATTCTTAGAGAATCCAAGAAATCTGCACATCTTTATTTTATTAGCACCATGTTTTAATCAAGTTAGGTGACATCAGAGGACTGTGCACTCTCAGCTTGTCATGGGTATGTGTGTGTGTGTATGTGTGTGTGTGTGTGTGTGTTTGTGTGTGTGTGCATGCATGTGTGCATGTGTGTGGAAAGCACAAGTAGCTTGTCTTACTTAGGGGCAATGCATGCAATATCCATCCTTTAGTGCTGTCCTAACTACATTTCATCTTCACTGGATTTAAATGATTTATGATAAAAATTAAAGTAGAAAGGATATCATTCAGAGTTTTTGAAGCATATGAGTTCGGGTTCTAAAGTTGCTCTGTTACAGTTGGATGTTTATACATATAGTGTAAATAGTACTTTAGAGCATGAATAGGATAAGCCTGCTAGGAATCACTAGATGCAACTAGAAAAAATTGATCATATCATCTAAAAATATATAACACACACACACACACACACACACACACATATATATATCAATAGTCACTTGCTTATTAGCATGGGAGAAACCAGAGCACGGAGAACCTAAGTACTATGTCGGATGTTCAGCACTTGACAGATCTGAACCCATCTGTATTTGACAATAAAGTCTGTGCTTATGACACTGCAAGAATCTTATGTATTTAACACAATGTTTTGGAATTCCAATATTCTGGAATGTGCTGTTCTTTTAATTCCCAAGTTTTGCAATTATATGGCCCTGTTTCACACACATCATAAATTTTCAACGAAAATAAATCATTCAGAAATAACAGGAAAAGGTTGCATGCAGTTATGTGATGTTCCATTATGCAACCTTATACACTTGTGGAACTAGAATAACACAGGAAATAATGTAACTAAAGTCTGGTAGTAATTTGGCAGTGCAAATAATTTTAATCTTATTTCTTAGAATGTCATATTTTCCAGTTTTGAAGAAACAGTTTCCATTTGACCAGAGACACATGTAGACACATTTTTTCCAGAGAAAGACAAGTGTAAAATACCTGGAATTAGCTTTTAAGTTTATCTATAGACAAGAAAAAGCAGAAGTCAGCTCCCAAATATCCAACTCAGAGGCACTCATAAAATTTGGACCAACTGAAATTTTTGTGTTTAGTGTTGGAAGCCTGGGGAAGTGGGAGTGGCTAAGGAAAGGTCACCTTGGAGAAGAGAAAGAAAAACAAGAATTCTTGAAACAAAGTTTTAGCACATCTGAAGAGGGTTTAAAGTGAACATTCCAATTAAAATATTAAATATATCCACGTGAAACTCCAGGCATGGTGGTGTGAGCCTTTAATCACAGCCCTTGGGAGGCAGAGCCAGGCAGATCTCTGTGAGATTGAGGCCAGCCTGGTCCACAAAGTGAGTTCCAGGCAGGCTGGGACTAGAGAGACCCTGTCAAAATAATAATAAAAGTAAATAAAGCAAAACAAATAAGTATAGCCACGTGAGCATGGTGACATACATCTGTAATCTCAGCTTCTAGAGGCAGAGGCAGGAGAAGCACCATAGGTTTAAGGCCAGACTACGCTACATAACAATTATGGCTTCATGGTAAGACCCTGTCTCAAAAAACAAAAACAAAATAAGTAAACAAAATTTAAACATAAGAAAAACTTGGCTGGGGGTGGTGGTACAGACCTTTAATCTCAGCATTTCAGAGGCAGAGATAGATGATCTCTGTGATTTAGAGGCTAGCCTGGTCTATATAGCAAGTTCCAGACCAGCCAGGGCTACATAGTAAGGCCTGTAAAACAGGCCTTGTCTCAGAAAAAGAAAGAGAGAGAGACAGAGACAGAGACAGAGACAGAGACAGGGGGATGGAGGGAGGGAGGGAGGAAGGAAGGGAGGAAGGAAGGAAGGAAGGAAGGAGAGAAAGGAAGGAAGGAAAGAAAGAAAGAAAGAAAGAGAGAGAGAGAGAGGGGGAGGGAGGGAGGGAGGGAGGGAGGAAGGAAGGAAGGAAGGAAGGAAGGAAGGAAGGAAGGAAGGGGAAAAAGGAAAACATGACTGTAACTAAGTTCACTGGCTGAAATTTGTAACCCTGGCATTTAGGTCAAAACAGGACAGCTAAGAGAATTCTCCAGGGTACCTTGGAGAATTCCAGGACAGCTTGGCATACACAGTGAAGCCCTGTCTCAAAAATGTCAGTGCTTCAGATGACAAGGCACCGAACCCTCCCTGAGGATAGATACTGCTATTGGTTGCTGGGGGAGGGAGAGACATTTTCTTCGGTGGTGTAATGACTGATAAGTTACCTACACTCTGTAAATAACCCTTACTCATGCTCCTGTAAGCAGCCCCAATTAAACCCAGTGGGTCACACACACAGAAATTGTTAAATGAATTTTGGCTTGGGATTAGGACATGATTTCCAATAATTTCTAAAATGGTCCTAAATATACGTCTGTCATTTGGTATTATTTATGCAAAACACTGTTACTAGTATTGATGACTATAAAATACTGACCAACCCTGAAAAACATTGAAGATGTTCTATGTCCTGTGTTATCAAATATTCAGCTAAAATTTAATTATTTTTTAAAATATGGGACTTTTGGGGCTGGAGAGATGGCTCAGTGGTTAAGAGCACTGACTGCTCTTGCAGAGGACCTGGGTTCAATTCCCAGCACCCACATGGCGGCTATGAACCGTCCTTAACTCCAGTTCCAGGGGAACCCGAAGCCCTCTTCTGACCTCCACGGCACCACATGACATGGGTGCACTCACATACATGCAGACAATACACTCATGCACATAAAATTAAAACAATATTTTAAAATTAAATAAATAAATAAAAATATGGGGCTTTTTTCCTTTGAGAATTTCATACATTTATACGATGTGCTTCCATCATATCTACCTGTCACTCTCCCCTCCATATGTCTCCTTCCCAACTTTGTGTCTTTTTCTTTTTTAAATAACCCACCAAGTGCCATTAGTGCTGTCTGCATGTGCCTGGGTTGGAGCCAGCCACTGGAGCAACCTTCCACTGGTCACGCCTCCAAAGAAAAGTGACTTCTCCCACCCAGCAGCCATCAACAGTCAATAACTCCTTAGATAGGGGTGGATCCTCATGAGCCCCTCCCCCATCCATGCTGGAATGTTGACTAGCTTGACTTAACCACAGCTGCTGTGAGTTCATGAGCGCAGTGGCCATGTCATGGACAGAAGTCGCATGACACAGCCCTCCTCCAACCTCCAGCTCTTACACTCTTTCTGCCCCTCTTCTGTGATGCTCCCTGAGCTCTGGTGTCAAGCAGGGGTTGGGGTTTAATATAGATTATTTCAGCCACATCTGAGCACTCACAGTCACACAATTTAATTATTTACATAAAAGTAAAGAAACACATTCATGGGGTTGGAGAGATGGCTCAGCGGTTAAGAACACTGGTTGTTCTTGCAGAAAACCTGGGTTTGAATCCCAGCACCCACATGGTAGCTAACAACTGTCTGTAACTCCAGTTCCATGGGATCTGACAGCCTCTTCTGCCCTCCACGGGCATAGCACAACACAACTGCACTTACCTACATGCAGGCAATACATACATACACATAAAAATAAATAAAAATAATAAAATATTAAAAAAAGAAGCACATTCATTTTATTAGTATACAAATATGGTTTCATCTTAAACAAGTGGGTAAGATTATATACATACCAAATAATTGTTTTAAAATAAATTTTGTTATGATTTATTAGCAGTTAAGACCCCAATCTTATCTAAAGGAATATTGACAACCGATTGCTGTTAGATGAGGAACAGCTGATCTTCCTAAAACAAGGCTCTCTAGATAGGCTGACTAGATTCACCAGATGGACAAGTAGTGGGGAAAGGCTGGGGGTGCCCACATCACAGTGGGCAGTAGCAGGGATAACAGAGTATAAGGGCTCTAGTGGGGAGAGAGGGAGGCTATGGGAGGGTACCATCTGGGAAGTGGGTGTATAGTTGAGTAAGATGGTTAGGGATGTTCTGTATGATATACACACAAAAAAAATCAACAAATTTAAAAAATGAATTACATTTGAGGTGGAAGCATAAAAAGTTACATCTTGTTAATTAGTAGAGGTGATAAACATTACCATTGAAATCTACCCAATGACTACAGATATACACAGGTGTCAAGGATCTGAGTGCACCCAATTATGACTAGTAATAATCAGATACATACAGATTAGAGACGCATGTGACAGTATCTCAGTGTTATTAGCAAACACAATGAGTCTTTCTGTAAGAAACAGTTTTTAAAATGCAATGGAGATCTTTTTTAAAGGTTAAAAACTCATTCAATTTTATGTATTACAGGGCTTATACTGAGTTCAATATTGTATAACTGTATTAATTCAACAACGAACCTAAAAATTTTATAACCACTTTTGAAAGAGGTGTATCTTTGCTCTGGAAACTGTTTATTATGTTAAAGCTGTAATGAAATGCTTCTAAAAAATTTTTTAAAAATTAAAAAAAATCAGTACTTACACAGCATGCATAAAACTATAGATTCAATACCCAGTACCAGAAAACTAAAACCAAAAAACACTTGATTGAAAATTTTTTAAAAATGAACTCATTAAGACAATCCTCGTTACCAGCATCACCTCCAACCACCACAGCTGAATTATGATGAGATGAGGCCACCAGTGTCTGACTGCAGCTCCTGTTTCCTGTCTTTTTCCTTTTGTTGCCAAGCAACATGTTTACCTTGATGTTCTTTCCCAGTGTTTATAGTTAGGCCTGTGTTTCATATTTATTTGTTCTGATACAAATTATTTTGTGTGTTCATAGATACACACATTTACAAGAGTTAAAATGCTTCGTAGAATTCTAATATTAACTATTTCTCTTCTTTAAAAACTTTATTTTTTTATTATTGTGTGTGTATGTATGAGGAGTTGGTTCGCTCCTTCCACTTCTATGTGGGTTCCAGAGATGGAGCTGAGGTCCTAGGACTTGGCAGCTGATGCCTTTACCTGCTGAGCCATTTTACTGGCCCTGATTTCTCTTCATGTATACTTATTGCTCTCAATATTTTTCTGTTCATGAATACAAATGTCTTGTTCAAACAGTTGCGTTCAAGTTTATGAAAACAGACTGAACATATATATTTTCTTTCTCTCCCTTCCAATGATTGAGCCTACCTTATGGAGCTGAAAATCTCTACTGTCTAGAGATTTGATCATTGTTTAATTGGGAATCTGAATCTGCTTTTTAATCTGCTCTATGTGAATGAGCTGGTTGGTTCAATAATAAATATATAAAACTTTTGTGGTAAAAAACCAGCACATAAAACATAAAAGAGATTCAATTTTGCACCAGAGACTATTACCAATTACCACAACTGGTCACACTCGGACATTGTCTATGAATTGCCCAGGCCTAAGTGACACATCTACAATGCAACCTCTACTCCAAAGGCTTATGGAACAAAGAACAGGGACAATGAAGAGGACACTAATGAATCTCTCGGTTCTCAATAATGAAGCAGAGGGCCAGGAACACAAATGTTCACAAATAGCCAAAGTGTAGAGATCAAGAGTCTGCTGAATGCTGGTTCTTGGACAGGACCCCTTTATTAAACTTCTCCCACTGGAGGCTCAGGGACCATCTCAGAAGACGGGGCAGAAAGATTGTAAGAGCCAGGGAGGAAGTATAGGACCATAGGGAAATAGAGTCCTACAAGCTCCTGGGAGCCCACTCATGTGATTCCATGGCAATGTTATCACAGGTCCCAATGTTGCACAGGTCCCATGCAAACTCAGGCAGATAATAACCCAGCATAGAACTGGGAAAATGAACAGAAGACCTCAGCCTTATCTGAAGTAATGTTGGCAACTGATTGCTGCACTGACAACCCAGTGGGCCTTAACAGGAATGAGCGAGTGTATGGGCTCCAGTAGGGCAGGGGGAGTTGAGAGGGTGCCAGTGTGGGGGGAGGGGTATAAAGATGATTAAGATTGCTTGAGCTGTTCTGTATGAAATACACAAAAAATTCAATTAAAAAAAGAAAAAAAGTTCAACAGATGCCACATAATTGAGTGAGTCTTCCTCAAAGCACTGCTAGATCGCACTAGATCTGGAAGTGGTGTTATATGTTGGTGTTTGGACCACTTTCTACATTGTTTGTCAGGTTCCCACTCTTTCCTCCCCTCCTCATCCCCTTCTCTCTTTCTGCTCGTCCAGACATGTACTCACCATCTAGCCCAGGCTAATTTGGAATTTTGACCCACCTGCCTCTACCTCCTCAGTACTGGGATGGTAGGCACGAGTTACGACACCTGCCTTGTTTGTTTTAAAGTGTTTCTCTTTTAAAATGAATCTGGTTATCTATATGTCCTGAAAAACAATCAGAATCATTAGCGTAATGGCATATGTGAGGCTTTTAATGTTTAAGTCTCCTTTTCCCTATTTGTTTCTTTTTGAGACAAGGTCTCATACTTGGGTTGGCCTGGGAGTCACTTTGTAGCCAGGGAGTGGCCTTGAACTTGGTAATTTTCCTCCCTTAACCTTCCAAATGATGAGCTTACAGGTGTGAACCACTATGCCAGGCTTGGCTTTTGGTTTTATGTTTTTTTCTGAGTTTTTCTTCCTTTTCAGACTTTCAAAGGCTTTGTTAGTTTATTGGTCTTTCTTTTTATTACATTTGTTTATGTGGGAGGGTGTAGGGGTGCACACCATGATGTGCCTTTGGAGGTCAGAGGACAAATTACAGGAGCTGGGTTTCTCTTTCATACATGTGGGTGCTGAGGATTGAACTCGGGTTATCAGACTTGGTAGCAAGCACTCTTATCCACTAAGCATCCCATTGCCTTTTATTGGCCCTTTTAAAAGACAGAGCTTTGGGATTACTCCTGACAAACACTTTTAAAAATTCATTCTTAAGTTTTACACAAGGACTGACATAAATTTCACATATGTAATAGCTGTGATTGTGCTAGCAAGGATGAAGAACAAAAATTGAGACAATGCATAGGTTCCTGAGACATCAGGGTGAGGGATAAAAGCAGGGTTTGCCTGTGGTCTGTGCCCAGATGTGGACTAATGCCAACAGTGGGCAGTGGTGGGATTTCAAGTGTATTTTTAAATTTTTATTTAATCTATTTGTACTTTATGTTTTGCTTGCATGTATGCAAATACACCACATGTACAGAATGCTGGAAAAGTCCAGAAGAGGGCGTCAGATCCCCTGGAACTGGAGTTACTGATGGTTGTTAGCTGCCATGTGGGTGCTAGGAACCAAACCTGGGTGTTTCACAACAGTAGCCAGGTCTCTGAATCTTTGAGCCATCTCTCCAGCCCCTCGGTGTATTTTAAAGGGGGAAAAAATAACAATGACCAGCATGTTGTAGGGGAGAGGGAAGAAAAAGAGGAATCTAGTATGAGTTCTAATTTGCGATATATACAACTAAGGAATGAATTTGGTACAGGGGTTAAGAACTGACTGTGTGATGGCTTTCTTAAGGCTGACATGTTTATATGGCAGATATATAAGACCACGTAGATGTAAGCAGTTGAATTACTTCGACAGCTTCCCGGTGAAGTTACAAATGTGGGGATCATCAGTAAATGATTTGTAATGAAATGCATGAATGTGGATAGAGTAGAGGGCTGAGTGCTGAGGGCAACATGGCAGGGCCTTCCATAGCGAGGAAGACTAGAAAGGAGTGGAATGGCCAGCAAAGACAGGAGCCAAACCAGCCATGCCAAAAAGAGAAAGGAGCTGAAGGACAGACAGGCAAGAGGACAACAACTTTGCAGAGGTGAGGACTGACAGCTGTCATAAATAGACACAGAACAACAGAAGTCTATGGTGACTTGACAGAAGTGTTCCAGTGGTTTGAAGCTGGGAGGGGACAATGACAGGCCAGGAAGCAGAAATATTCAACATGGACTAGGTTCTCAAGAAGCCATCGAAATGCTTCGTTTAAGGGGATTGTGACAATAGATGTTGTGAGGACCCTGAGATCTACATGCTCATGAAATGTTGGAAATAAAACATCAGTGTGGAAAATTGATGAATTTTTTTTAAGCAGGAAATTTTACTGACCAAGTTGCAGAAGTTTCCTTTTTCCTGTAGGAAAATATTCAAAGGAAATTTCAAATTGCTAACCAGTATCTTCCAGAGCTGGAAGCAAACAGCATTCTCGGTAGCAAAATAGAAACATAAGTAAGGCTGGAATGAAGAGCATCCCAGGGCACCTCTGTTAGTCCTCATTGTAACCTCATACCCGCCAGTGAAGTGGATGCAGAACAGATCGAGGAGGCTGTGCCTGACGGGAAGACAGACTCAGTATCCACACATTGTGTGATAACCGCTAAACAGCCAGCTTCTCCGGATAAGGATCACAGTGTGAACGCTGGATGAGGCTCTTGGTTTACATTAACAAGTAAGAAAAAAGTGAAACCAGAAGTCCAAACTTCACTTTTCAGTCAATGATGTGAGCAACTTCTTGGTTAAATTGAAAAGATTGTTTTATAAGTCTTCAAAATAATTTCTACAATTTTTCTGCTATTTACAATATAATGGCTACAGGCATGGCACTTTTGCATTTAACCTTCAGTAGTAATATTTTATCCATTACCCTAAGTCTAGACAATACAAAGTAAATCATTCACAGCACTGGTGTTTCCACAGTGGCAATAAATACTTCTGTGGTGATTGATTTCCAAGCTGCCAGGGTCATGTCCTGAATGTGGAACTGGAAGAGATATGTAATAGCACAGTATTTAAAAGTTCTGGGACTGGAGGGGTGGCTCAGCAGTAAAGACTGTGTGCTGTTCTTAGAGAGGCCTGGAATTCAGTTCCTAGCCTACATTGGGTGGTTCACAACTGTTGGTAACTCCAGCTCCAGGAAATCCAAGGCCCTTGTCTGGCCTCCAAGGGCACTAGCACACACACACAAACATACACATATTTAAAAATAAAAAAATACACCTAAAAGATATCCATTAGAAATAATAGAAATGGGCTGGAGGGATGGCTCAGCTGTTAAAAGCACTGACTGCTCTTATAGGAGACCCAGGTTCGATTTCCAACACCCACATAGTGGCTAACAACCTCTCATAACTCCAGTTCCAGGGGATCAGACACTTTCTGAACATTGTACAACACAAGTGCACTTACATACATGTGGGCAGTACACTCAGACACATAAAATAAAAATAACAAAATTTTTTAAAAAGATATAATAGAAATAATCTACCTCAAGAGTAGAAATAACAGAAAGTGTAATCAAATGATTAGACTCTGATAAGCTTTGAGTATTTATTATCCTCGCTTTTATGTAATCTATTTAATTATAGATTTACATAATTTAATTTTAAATAACAACGATTAACAAAATACATGATTGAAGCCTCTTTGGTGTTTATCTGCTCTCTGGGGTGCACTGGGGATTGAACCCAGGGTCTCACACATGCAAGGCAAACATTCTACCATGTAGCTATATCCTCAGTCCTTGAAAATTTCTGAAAACTTAATCAATTTTCATGACCTCTATACAGCAGATAATTGTGTATCTAGGAAATCAAAGAAACTAGAATGAAAAACTAATAGAACTAAAATAAGATTGAGTTAATTGGATAAAAAATCAAAATACAAGTCAGATGTAAAAAGCATGGATTTGCAATAGCAACACAAGCTGTAAGAGCATAAACCTAATGCCTAATGCACAAGGCATATGTTAAGAGAAGTGTAAAACTATATTAATTCACATTTAAAGATTTTTATGTGCATTCGTATTTTGCCTGCATGTATATAAGTGTGCAGTTCCCACAGAGGCCAGAAGACAGCATTGGATCCCCTAGAGTGGGAGTTACTGAAGGTTGTTAGCCACCATGTGGGTGCTGGGAACTGAACCTGTGTTCTCAGCAAAAGCAGCCAGTGCTCTTAACTGCTGAGACAGCTCTCCAGTTCCTCATAAAAGAAATTTAAATAGCAAATAAACTGTTCTCTCTTCACTGTTAAGAAGAAGCAAGTTCAAAGAGAGATGGCTCATTGATTAAGAGGGTATGCTGCCCTTGCAGAGAACCTGAATTCCATTCCCAGCACCCATATCAGGCAGCTCACAACAACCTGTAACTCCAACTCCAGGGGATCTGACAGCCTCTTCTGGCCTCCAAGGGTACCTCTACTTGTGTGCACATACCCACACACAGCCACATACACTTAATTAACAATTTACAAAAATTCCTTTTTTTTTTTTTTTTTCTTTTTGAGACAGGGTCTCCTTGTAGCCCCAGTTGGCCTGGATCTCACTATGTAGACCAGGCTGACCTTGAACTCACAGAGAGCCACCTGCCTCCACCTCCCCAGTTCTGGGATTAAAGGCATGAGCCACCATGCCCAGCTAACAATTTATAAAAATTATTAAAAGAAGAGCTGGAGAGATGGGTCAGTGATTAAGAGCACTGGCTGCTCTTGCAGAGGACCTGGGTTCAGTTCCAAGCACCCACATGGCAGCTAACAACAGTCTGTAGCTCCAGTTCCAGGGGATCTGACACCCTCTTCTAATTTCCATGGATACTGAATGACACATGTGCACTTACATCAAAGCAATATACTCTTACACATAAAATTAAAAAAATAACAAAATATTTTTTAAGAAAGAACCAGTGAGATACCACATTTCCCATTGCAGTAACAAACGATAAAAGAACCAAGCATTTAAAACCAATCGCAGGCACAAAGAGGTTTGCTGTAGGGTTATTTATAATGGCATAAAGAAAAGCTGGGAAGGAAAGGAAAGAGTTCAAATATTCATAGCAAATCTAGCTATGCAAGGTAGGGTTCACTCATGTGATAGGTATCACACAGGAATGTAAATGAATTTGGAACTGTCGATGTGGGCACAGAATGTTCTCTAAAAAGGTAACAGAAAGAAATCAATTTGGGGCAAATTTTATGAAATATGACTAACGCAACCCAAGCCATTTTTCATGTGTGTTAGTATAGATACATATATTTCTAAATGCATTGAAAATTATCTACAAGACCAAAATATTTATAGTGCCTCATGGAGGTGGTGTACTGGAGAGGCTTGATGTTGGGGTGTGGAAGCCTTCGTTTTACAATGGAAAAATGTTAGTAACAAGCACATTATGTTTAAAGCAGAAAAACGTCTCTTAAAGTATCAGAGACTTGGGCCTGTGCAATGACTCACTATATAAAGGCACTTGCCGGAATCCTGATGACCTGAATTCACTCTCTAGGACCCCCACTGTGGAAAGAGAGAAATAACTTTCAAAAGTTGTCCTCTGACCTCCACGTGGCTCAAGAACACTTAATTCAGATTAAAATAAAATAATAGATAAATACAACTTCAAAAATTAAATATATCAGAGGTTCGGTTTATTAGTTATTTATGGATCACTGAGACTAAATACTTGACAGGAAGTATTTTGACAACTTAAAGGAAGAAGGATTTGTCCTGGCTCACAGGTTCAGAAGGTTCATGTCAGAGAAGATACAACAAGGTAGTTCAGGTCCCATCCTGGCAGGCAAAGAAGCAGGACATGAGACAGGAAGTCAGGGATAACATGCAAGGACCTTCCACCAGTGGCCCACTTTGTCCAACTAGGGCCTATCTTCCAAAGTTTCCAGAATCTCTCCAAATAGAGGCACCACCTGGGGACCAACCATTCAAGTTATGACTGCATGGAACACATTACATACTGAGACTACAATATCAGGAAGCTATAACTATAAAGTTGAAACACTGGCATTCAAATTGTGTGGATGCCAAAAATAAACAAAACCGGAAAACTCTCCTGGGCAAGTACAGTGGTTCATGCCTTTAATCCCAGCACTCAGGAGACAGAAGCAGGCGGTTCTCTATGGAGTTTAAGGCCAGCCTGGTCTACAAAGTGTGTTCTAGGCTAGCCACAGCGCATAGAGAGACCCTGTCTCAATAAAACAAAGCAAAATCCAGAAAATTGTGTGGATGCTATTTCCCACTGTTGTGGTTCTTAGAAAGGTGATGAGGCTGTGGTGGGAAGGCTAACCTAGAACACATGTTTTGATAGTTGTGGCAAATGTTTTGAAGACAATAGTTAATAATCATATTAATCATATTAATCTAAATGGCATGGGTTTAAATGTTGCTATTGTTTCACTTGTCTGTGTCATTTCACAATCTTTCTACAAACATTACATATACAGAGACTATCAAGGGACACATGGTGGGAGACTAACTTGGGAGAATTCATCTGTTCTGTTCCCCATTTCATGCAACAGTTAGAAGGAACTCGGGAACACGACTTCTCCCAGCAGACTGGCGTTGAGGTCCTGGTTCTGGCAATGATCCCAGTTGCTAACAAAGGGTAAGATTTAGCTGGCATATGCTTTTTTGCCCTTCACCTTCTTTGGTGTGCTGGATAGCTTTAGTGTCAACTTGACACACCCAGGTTGAGGGAGCCTCAGTTGGGGAATTGCCTCTATTGGACTGGCCTGTGGCCATGTCTGAGGGGCATCTTCATGACTGTTGAGTGATGTGGGAGGGCCCAGCCCACTGTGGGTGGTGCCACCCCTGGGCAGGTGGGCCTATGTTGTATAAGAAAGCAGGTTGAGCAGGGGCCAGGGGAGCAAGCCAGTAAGCAGCATTCCTCTATGGCCTGTGCTCCAGCTCCTGCCTCCAGGTTCCTGCTCTGAGTTCCTACCTTGGGCTCCCTAATGAACTGTGACCTGGGAGATGTAAGCCAAATAAACCCTTTCCTCCAAAGTTGGTATTGGTCAGAGTATTTTGTTACAGCAATGAAGAAACAAACTAGGGCACTTGGTTTCTTTGAGTCTAGAATAGACATATTATCTTCAAAAGAGGGTAAAAGTCCCAAGCTAAGGGTAGTATTGAGATCCCCCAGACAACCTGGTGTTGAAGTGAAGACATGCTTTCATCAGAACTCATGCAAAGTAACAGAATAGACCCTGGACAAAATCATGGGGGTGTGCTGGGAGGGGAAATACAGAAGGATTTTGAATTTAGACACAAGTGCTTAGTGTGGAACTTTCAAGGAGGGTAACTAACTGGAATGAGCCAAGTTCATGACATGAGTCTAGGAGAGGTACACCTAGGAAGTGGAAGGTCTTACAGTGAGTCTTGCTATGTAAATTGTTTGTCCAAAGGGAACTCGCTGCCCAAGCAGACAGTCTTGGTTTTCAGTCCTATTGGTTACATATTTGATATGGTTGTAATCAAAATAGTAACGTGAAAGAGAGCTAGAGAAATGGCTCAGTGGCTAAGAGCATGCACTGCTCTTGCACAGCACTTGAGTTTGATTCCTAGCTCCATGTCAGGCAGCTCCAGGGGATCTCACACCTACTTCTGGCCTCTATGGGCACCTGCACTCCTGTGCACATAACCCCACACAGACACACATAACTAAAAGTAAAAAGAAATCTTAAAATGTGTGAGTGGGACTAGAAGGAGCCTGGACTTTTACAGCTCAAAATACTCTGAGCTATTCCCTCTAGATCTCTAGATTTCTTTCTCTTTCTTTCTTTCTTTCTTTCTTTCTTTCTTTCTTTCTTTCTTTCTTTCTTTCTTTCTTTTTTTCTTTCTTTCTTTCTTTCGTTTTTTTGTCGGTTTTGCGTTTGTTTGTTTTTTTTTTGACAGGGTCTCCCTAGTCCCAGCCTGTCTGGAACTCACTATGTCTTTGATCTCCCAGAGATGGGCTTGCCTCTGCCTCTGCCTCCCCAGGGTTTGAATTAAAGGCACACACCACCATGCCCAGCATTTTGTGTGTGTGTGTGTGTGTGTGTGTGTGTGTGTGTGCTATGATTAAAGGCATCCCCTAGCACTCCTAGCTCTTTTCAGATTTCTTTTTAAAAAATATTTTATTTCTTTTTAATTTTATGTGTATGAGTGTATTATCTGCATGTATATAAGTGTGCCTGTGTCGCATAGTGCCAGAGAAGATATTGGATCCCCTGGAACTGGAGTTATGGATGGTTGTTAGCCACCATGTGGGTGCTGGGAATTGAACCCAGGTCCTCTGCAATAGCAGCCAGTGCTCTTAACTGCTGAGCCATCTCTCCAGGCCCTCCCTTCAGATTTCTTAATGGGAAGGGGACATTGTTTAGGCTAAGGCAGTGAGGGTAATGTTGTTGGCAATGAAATTCAGTTCTTGATCAATATATCTCAGAGAGGAAGGATTTTTACATGTCAAGAAGTAACAAGCTGCTGAAGGCCTTTTTGAAAAGAGAACCTGAACCAAGGTGGAAAGGCCCCAGTTGTCTCTGATAGAGTGACTTTTCACGAATAGTAAAAAAAATGACATAATCAGATTTGAACTTTCATAAACCTTGGTTATATTTTTGAAAAGAGATCGGAGAAAGGCAAGATAAGAGTTGAGAAGATCAGCTGAGGAGCAGGAATGTCCCTAAATGCAGAGCTCCACCACAGCGTGCTCTAAGGAGCCTTTCATTCCTCCACAGCACACACATTTTAAGGTGCCAGTTCCTTGCCAGACCATGGAGATTTAATAATAAATAGATAAAACTGTCCCCGTGGCTTATGATGCATCACTGCATCACTGCATAATGTGTTCATTACTTAGATCACTCTTCACAGTGTGTGTGTGTGTGTGTGTGTGATCATATCCTTTTACATATAAAACATGCAAAGTGTGTCATCTATACTTCACCTATCAAACATAGCTTAGCCCAGCCTATCTTAAATGTCCTCAGAACATGTACGTTAGCCTACAGTTGAGCAAAATTATCTACCACAGGCTGGGGGTGCAGCTCAATGGGAGAGTATGTGTGAGCACATTTGAGGCCCTGGGTTCAATCCAGCATGCAAAAAATGATCTAACACAAAGCCTGTTTTATAATAAAATGTTTAGCATCTCATTTAATTTATTGAATACCTGTAACAAAAGCAACAAATGCTGGCAACACAGCACACAGCACATATAGAATACTGGTTGTTCCTTCATGACTGCACGGCTGCCTGGGAACTGGGCCAGCTCAGCATTGCAGGGGAGTGTTGAACCACATGTTATGAACCTGGGAAAAGGTTAAAATTCACAGTATGTTTCTGTTCCATGCACATATCATGCTGCACATCATCATAATCAAGAAAATCTTATATCAGCCATCATAAGTCAGGAGCTACTTACAATGACTTCAAGAAGGTTCCCAGCTTCAAATGGCTGCTCAGCAAGTAAAGAACTGCTTTATTTCAAACCCAGTCACAGGGCATTTCCACACTGGCTTCTGCCCTGAAAAGTTAATATAGTTGTACCAAGCAGTTCCAAAGTTTGAGCTTATTTTGAGTTCCTGCCATGGACAAACAATTTGGCCTTTGGCCCCTTTAAATTCTTTGTCTCTAGAATGAGGATATACTTTGAAATCATTACACAACAAATGAACTGTACACACAAATACAAGACACAAAATACAGACCAAGAACTTAGAGGAAGCCACTAATTAGAGGGAGAGCTGGAAAGGTGAGAATCTGACCCCACCTCACCGGAGTTTTCCAGAGAAAACTGGGTGGGACAGGAACAGGAAGCCTTGGGTTTGTCAGAGTAGGATGAGGGAGGACCCAGCCCAATGTCATTTTCAAGTTACAGGACAGAGTAAGTACATGTTAAATAGTTAAAGCCTACTGTGCGATAGAGGTTTTAAGGTGGCTGACATCTAGACTACATGGGCATCAGTAATGCATAAATATAGCTCTAGCCTAGAACTTTAAAAAAATCTTAAAACTATATTTTCAACAGCGGAGCATGACTCCTTGTGTCCATTTGAGGCCCTGCTATCTCTGGAAGCCTTACCTTTGCTCAGTATTGGAATGTTTTTCTGACTTTGAGAAATCATTCTGGTCGAATTGCCACAAAAAAAAAAAAAAAAAAAAAAAAAAAAAAAAAAAAAAAGGGACTTCCATCCCCCTCTGAGGAAGCTGGAGTCACAGTGTGATTGCCAATTTGATTAGGGAATCTCTGTGAGACTGAAGCCAGCCTGGTCTATATAGTGAGTTCCCAGGCCAGCTGGGGATACAGGGAAGCTCTATCTTAAAAAAAATTAAAAAAAAAAAAAAGAAAGGAAAGAAGGAAGGAAAGAAAAAATTTTAATTGATTTTTTACGATTTTTCAAACAATACAATTTGATGGTATTTAAATCCCTTCCCCCATCCCCACCTCCTACCACTACCCCTTGCCCAATTCAATGTACTCCACTATATATACAATTCAGTCTGTAGAGTTTGATTTGTGTCCCCACATAATCCTCAGTGTGGGTCCATCCACTAGAGCCTAGTCAACCTACCCAATATCCCATCCCTGTAAGAGACTGTCTCTTCCCCTCCCAGCAGCCACCAAAAGTTCCTTAGGTTGGGGTGGGGTTTCTTATCCACTTCCCCAGGTCTATGCTAGGATTTTGTCTGATTTGAGCTTGCATGGGACTTGTGTATGCTGTCACCATTTGCTGTGAGTTCATATATGTAACTTTTCAGCTGTCTGAAAAAACTCTGTTACCTTTTGGTCATTCACCAGCTCTGGCTCTTACAATCTCTCTGCCCCCTCTTCCTCAATGACCCCTGAGCCTTGGGAGGCAGAAGTGTGAAATGGGTGTCTAATTCAGGGTTGAGAACTCTGCAGCCTCTTGTTCTCTGCACATTGGCCAGTTATGGGTTTCTATGTTAATCATTATCTGCTGCATAAGGAAACTTCTCTTGTGAGAATTTAAAGATGCATTCATATGTAGAGGTTGCATCATGCCAAACAAGATGTTCCAGCTGGTGCAATAGTGGTATGTCTAGTGTATGTACAACCAGCAAATTTTCGATTGGGTATAATGCCCACTCCTAGAGGTAGAACAACGTCTGGTACTGTAGACCAGGCCAACCCCTTGTGGCAGGGGAGGATATAGGCCCCAGTGGGGGAGCCACTGTAATTGTCGATGTGATGCACCTGCTAAAGTACCAGCCATGCATTTGTGTTTATACCCATAGGTTAAGTTATTATAGCAGCCACTGTTTAGATGTTCTTGCTTCTTGCTGTTTGTGTTTTTATAGTAGATGGAATCCCACTGAAGTGGGCTAAGAGCCCATGGAAAACAGATGATGCAGAGACCCAAAAGTTCAGTACCTTGTCACAATGGGAGGATGATCATCCCACACCTACCACCCCCTCCAAGGCTCAGGGACTTTTGTGGAAAAGTTGGTGGAAAGAATGTAAGAGCTGAAGGAAGGAGTGGAGAGTTAACTGGAAGTGTCCTCTGACCACTATGCTGGCAAGCTATAGTCACACCTCCTTCCCACACTCATCAAGGAGTCAATGGGGGAGTCAGTTACCCCTCCCATCCAATCAGCTGACCTTAGCTGCATGTGGGGGAGGGGCTAAGGATATATAAATTGAGAATGTCATGAGGTACCTCTCTTGCCATTTTGCGTGGGTGTTGGGAGGTCACAGGATCTATATTTGAGCATGGACTTTACAGCACAGCTGTAAATGGGGGGTGCCTACTCTTCTGTAAATAACCCCCCACCCTATGCTCTGTTAGCAAGCCCAATAAAGTCATTATGATTTTCCAGAAAAAAAAAAGAACAGAGATAATGGAAACCTTCATTATTCCACCAAAGTTGACATATGTTGGCAAATCCTTTGGTCTTTGATTTCTTATTCCTATTTTTCCCCCTTAAACTTCATTGTATATATATTTTTATGTAACCTGCTTCAAGTTATTTCTGAAACAATGTGTTAAAATTGCCTCTCTTTGGAATAATAATAAAAAAAAGAGAGAACAAATGACACCAAATGCTGGCAGGGATGCAGGGAAAGGGGAACCCTCAATCACTGTTGGTGAGATTGCAAACTGGTGTAACCATTGTGGAAATCAGTATGGAAAACTCTTTAAAAAGTAAAAATAAATCTACCATATGATCTGGTTATACCACTCCTTGGCAAATACTCAAAGGAGTCATCCTACTATAGAGCTACTTGTGCATCCATGTTTGTTGCTAATCTTTTCACAATAACTAAGAAATGGAAACAAACTAAATGTCCCTCAGCTGATGAATGGATAATGAAAATGTGGTACATTTACACATACTAAGTGAAGTAACACGGACTCAGAAAAACAGGAGATGTTCTTTCTAATTTGCGAATCTTAGCTTCAAATGCTTGGATATGAGTATATATCCTGATGTAGCCACAGGAGCCAGGAAAATGGAAAGGAACCATGGGGGTAAAGGGGAAGGAGGTCAAGAGAGGGGGGATAGTAGGAGACTGATGTTATCAATGGGGAAATGGGGGAGAGGGGATACTTTAACCGGAGAGGGAGGGTTAGGTAGGAGGAGTGAGAGATGAGATAAATAACACTTAGAAGATGTGAAAAACCAGAGGGAAATATATCAGTTCAAAAGCCTACTGAAATGTACACATACAATATATATAGGAGTGCATATGTATAACC
Organism: Nannospalax galili; assembly: GCF_000622305.1. Lineage (NCBI taxonomy): Eukaryota > Metazoa > Chordata > Mammalia > Rodentia > Spalacidae > Nannospalax > Nannospalax galili. The sequence continues at coordinate 6,284,480 of NW_008353342.1, forward strand.
GAAGGCTATATAACAAAAATACACAGTGCCAGGCAGATCTCTGTGAGCTAGAAGGCAGCCTGGTCTACATAGTGAGTGCCAGGCCAGTTGGGGCTACAGGGAGACCCCGTGTCAAAAAGACCAAAATAAGGAGAAAAAACAAACAACAACAACAATAAAAACAAAACAAAACAGCACCAGGAGAAAATATTTTTGGAAAGAAAGAAATGCCCAGATGATTAGTAAAGAGTCTAGGTGTGTCTATGAAGGGGTTTGTAGAGACAGTTAGTTTATGGGGATTCTGACCCAACAAAGGAGTTAATCGCCGATGAACTACTCACCTGAAGGCACTAGGGGAAAGTGATGCAAGAGGAAGCTGGTGACAGGGAGTGTGTCTGTATGGTTATGCTCCGGCCTAGTGGCCTCTTTTCTGCCATGAGGGAAACAGCTCTCCTCCACTACATCCTTCTGTCACCAGGGTGTTCTTCCTCAGTGCATGGAGCCTGGCAAGCTGGAAACGGAGCCCAAATCAGTCATTCCTGCTTGTTCGAATATCTTACCATAGCAGTGCAAAGTGAACAACTTCAGAGACACAGGACATCCTTCTTCAGAACCAGGGCCTAGGCATGTTGTCTGTGACTGTTTACAACCAACCCATTATTTTGAGTCCTCAGCAAGTGGTCCAGAAATAGAGAGAATGGGAGCTCAGGTGAGCAGCCCTCTCCAGGAGAACATGCCTGAGGAGCTGATGGACCCGAGTGCCTGCTGTGCGGCTCAGGCGCCTTCTGCACCACATCACTGGTTGGTGCTCATTTCCCAGCCTCTCTGTGAACTTTTCCAGCCATTCTGTGAGCTACCCAGTCCTTTCTTTCTTAAAATGGCCCTAGGCTGCCTGAGTTCAGACTTTGGTCAGTGCTTGTCCTGCCAGCTGTCCTGCTGGCCTGCTCCCTCACTTTGCCCAACTCTTCTAACAAGAACTTGCTTGTACCATCATCCTGACCTTACCCCAAACCTGCTCATTATTACAGGATAAAATACATTTGTGCATATTCCTCCAAATTTTGACTTAGCTCTCTCTCTCCAGTCTCATTGCCCCCATTTCCCTCATGCACTGCAGTTTATGCTTCAGGCTCCCTCATCAGCTCCACCGTTTACTAGCAATAGATCCTTAGATAATCTTTTTGTCCATGAAAAGCCTCCATTTTCTCATTGTAAAATGTGCTGCTGCAGGTTGGTGAGATGGCTTGATAGGTAAAATAAGGCTTGATGACAAGTTCAAACCTCCAGAACTCACATAGAAGCAAGGTGTGTGTCTGTAATCCCGCACCTCTACCCAGGAATAAGTGGAGACAGGAGACTGGCTGGAAACCTGAAGGGCAGATAGGCTGGTACACAGAGCAGTGAACAAGAGATCCTGTCTCAAACAAGGGAGAAGGTGAGGACTGACACCCAGTGTTGCCTTCTGACCTCCACATGCACACACACACACACACACACACACACACCACCCCCCCACATACCACATATCACACACATCATACACATCACATACTACATACATACATCACACCACATATCACACACATCACACACACATCACACACTACATACACATATATCCACCACACACCCACATCATAAACACACATATCACACCACACATACACATCATACACACATGCATCACATACCTCATACATCATACACACACATGCATCACACACATCACATACACAACTCACACACCATACACAGACATACACATCACAAACACACATCACATACATCATGCCACTTACAAACCACACACTGCACACATATCATACATAAATCACATACACAGCACACATGCTATCCACATATCACCCATTCCACACACACATACACACACCACACACATCACACACATCGTACACATACATATCACACATCATATACACAATGCACATATCACACACATCACATACTTCACACACGTACACCACACACACATTAGACACATCATATACATACACTACACACATATCACATGCTCACATGCATCACGAGCACACATATACACACACACATGTACACACACACTATACTTTAGACCTGGTGTCATGAATTGCTATGGTTTAGATTTGGTTTAAGTGTGTCTCCAGTTTTGTCCTTAGCATGGCCACGTGGGAGGTGATGAAGTCTTTGAAAGATGTGGTTCCACGGGAGGAAGTTAGGTCATTGGGGCATAGTCTTCAGAAGAGATTAAAGTAGTCTTTACTGGGTCCTGGTGAGTTTAAAGAGAGTGAGCTGGTATAAAGAAGTGAGCGCTCTGGTCTCCTGTCTCACCATATGGAAAATGGTATCTCTTCTAGACATACAAACTTAAAATGTATGGAAATAAGATTTTTAGCCCTTTGAATTCCATGATAAAAGAGTTTGGTAGCAAATTCAATTATCAGTAGTTTTGTTTGTTTGTTTGTTTGTTTGGGGTTTTTTTGTTTGTTTGTTTGTTTTTGAGACAGGGTCTCCCTGTAGCCCCAGCTGACCTGTAACTCACTGTATAGACCAGGCCAGTCTCTATGTCACAGAGATCCTCTTGCCTCTGCCTCCCTAGTGGTGGGAAGGGCACTACCAAGCCTGGCAAAAAAGACTTTTAAACAAAAGGTGCAGGAATAATTTGAAAGGCACAACTCAAAATGAATTTTGATTTATGCCTGTATTGTGCAAAAAAATTTTGTAAGATGGGTCTTATATCTAAATGTAAACCAAAATAACTATGAAACTGCTAAGAGAAAACTCACAGGAGACCAGCTATGTGATGGCAAGTTAGGCAAGGACTTCAGATTTTTTTAGACAACTTCCTATTTAGCCCAGATTGGCATCTGGTTATGTGGTTGGGGATGACCTTGTATTTCTGATCCTCTTGCTTTCAAGTCTGAGGTGCTGTGATTATAGGCATGTGCCACCGTGTCTGGCTTATTCAGATTAAACCCAGAGCTCTGTGCTTGCTAACAAACTGAGCTGCACCATTATTAGGCAAAGATTTCTGAAAAGAAAGCATTAATCAAGTTGACTTCATAGAATTAATAAATTGGCTCTTTGTGAAACAATTAGTGAACTTCATTATAATAAAACCATTTCTAACCCAGCGTGTGTTGCGACAGTCTGTTAGGCCAATTATTCTGAAAAACTCTTCCATAATGAAAAAAAAATCAAGAAGTAAAATATGATGTAACTTCATTTGTAGGCATAAGACTACCACACAGCTTAGTCAAAACACTGAAGACGGGAATTGAAGGCGACACTACACGATAGAAGGCTGAGCTCCAGGGTCTGCAGAATCAAGTCATGAAAACGATTATGGTTCCAGAAGCAATCTACAGATTCAGTGCAATTCACATCAAAATCTCAGTTACACTCATCACAGAAGTAGAAAAAAAAACCCTAAAATTCATATTGAAACATAAAGACACAAATGATCAAAGATATCTTGAGCAAAAAGAGCAGACTGGAGGTATGTCAATATCTGATCTCAAATTATATTATAGAGCTACAGTAACAAAAACTGCATGGTGCCAGCATAGAAACACAACAGACATGTAGACCAAAGGAATGAATATAAGATCCAGAAATCGTGGGGCTGGAGAGATGGCACAGCGGTTAAGAGCACTGGCTGCTCTTGCAGAGGTCCTGGGTTCCCAGAACCCACATGGCCACTAACAACTGTCCTTAACTTTAGTTCTAGGGGATCCAACACCCTCTTCTGGTCTCTGCAGGCACTGCATGATAGGGGTGCACTTACACACATGCAGGTCAGTCACACATTAAATAAATAAATAAATAAATAAATAAATAAATAAGCAAGCAAACGTAAAGGAATGTAAGTCAGCATCATGTTTTTTTATGCATATCATGTTTATTGTGACACTACTCAATTCACAAGAGTCAAGATATGGAACCTGATAGCAGAATAGATAATTATATATACATATATATGTATATATACACACACATACATGTGTGTTATTCAGTCACAAAGAATGAAATTATTTCATTTGCAGGAAAATAAATGGATGGAAATGGAGACCATCGTGTTAGGCAAAATAAGCCAGACTCAGAAAAACCAACAGCATGTCTTCTCCCACATGTGGGCTCTGCCTGCCAGCCTATCTGTCTGTCTGCAGATCTGCCCATCCTCACACCTACGTGTATGACATGGGAGTGGAAGCAACACTGTTTCTGGGAAGAAGGGGACCAGGGGCAAGAGAGTAATGGGGTGAAGTGACTATGAGCAAATACATGATGTCTATGAATAAAATGTAAGGAAGCTGTTTGATACAGTGGTCGTACACTAATTAAAAATTTAAATTAACACAAAATGCTGAAAAATACTTAAACTGAATTTTAAAATAAAGAATCCTAATCTCAGGGACTATTCAGGGCCTAAAGGGGCCTTGTTGTAAGCAGCTTCCTGGGTCCCTGTGACTATTTCAGAGACTCCAGTGCTGGCTCCAGAGGATCCACGCTGGCTTCCAGCTTCCAGTGTTTTCTGATCTGACAGCATGGGACCGGAATCGGAACTTTTTCTGTTGATTACTCTAAGGACATGAATTATGGATGAAGGAAAGGTTACAGGAGAAGCAATCGGTAAAAAAGAGTAAGGGAGAGAGACGAGGAAAGAAATAAAGAAGGGACCAGAATAATGGGGAGAGGGACGCCCGGGTGAGAAATGAGCTGTCCCCATGACCGTGCCCCATGCAGAACTTGCCTCTCTCTCTCTCTCTCTCTCTCTCTCTCTCTCTCTCTCTCTCCAGACCAGGGCACAGCCTTCAGTGACTATTATTATTGTATAATAATTAATTTACTGTTACATGATTACTACTAGATTTCTTTTTATATTTTAATTAATTTTGAGGTGCTGGAGGTAGAATCCAAAGCCTCACACAAGCTAAGCAAGTGCCCATCCCCTGAGCTCCTGTGTTCCTGGCTCTCCTACCTGAGCAATCACAACATCCCCTCCTGCCCCAGGAGGTATCCTTCCGGGAGCTGTGCTTCCTGCCAAGCCATCTCTTGGCCAAAATTCATTTTCCTCTAGTTTACAGGAAAAAGAGGAAGACAAAAATCCTGCCCATCCTTTTCTGAGCTGATCATTTTCCATTTGAAATTACTGAGTTTCAAACAACCTGCCAAGTTGTTCTGTTGGAGCGACCAGAGTTCTCAGTGTGGATGGAAAGAAGGATGCTACTCAAAAAGTAGGACTCAGTTTTCCCTCAACATTATCTGTCCACCAGTCCTTACAGAAGAACTTGCAGAATCGTTACACTATTCACTCAGAGTATTTCAAATACTACTCAGTGCTTTCTGTGTCTTCAAAGGACCAGCCAGCTTTTCAGGATGTGCACTCAGAACATGCAGGAAGATGGTAGGGGCTCTGGGTAAGGTGTCTATTATCTCCTATTTTACCCAGAGCACACCCACAGGAAAGGCCATGCTGCTCTGTGACATTCTTGTCAAGGAGCACCATGCTGAGGGGAGGCTCAGACCATATGGGCCTGTGTGTGTGGTAATAGTTAAAGACTCACAGCTTGCAAGTAGTAACTGGCAGGAGAAAATATACACTGTGAGTCTCAGTGGAATGAATTCCTCCCTGCACCTCCCACCATATGGGATCTTTAATAACTGGAGCATTAAGGAGAAGAGCTAAAGGTTGGTCAAGGTCACAAGAAGAAACTGCTTTGCTAGGAAAATCAGGAAATGGAATGATTCATCTATTGAGTGTTCTTTTTAAGACTTATTTCAAATTATGTGTATGTATGCCTGTGCCTCTGTGTGGATACGTGCATGTGAGTGCAGATGCCCTTGGAGGCCAGGAGAGGGTGCCAGATCCCCCCTGGAGCTAGAGTTACAGGCAGTTGTGAACTACTTGATATAGTGCTAGAAACTGAACTCCAGTCCTCTGTAAGAGTAGCAAGTGCTGTTAACTGCTTCTCCAGCCCCTCAATGTAAGCACCCAAACCAAAGGTGCTAAAATGACTTTATACTTCTTCGGAGAAAAATGGTGATGGGGAGATGCTCAAGACCCTTATGCATGTTAGGTGACATGGCAGCTTCAGGGAACACTTCAAGGCAGTGTCCTTTGTACAAGATATGAAGAGAAAGTATGCTCCCACTTTTCACAAGTGAACAAGTGCTCACACTCACGCTTGTTCGTAGCCTCAAAATTTCCTTCAGAGATTCATTCCTTACTTCCTGCAGGCTTTCTGGTTTAAGAATTTATGGAGAAATACAAAATCATACTGGGAGGTACAAAGATTGTAATGGGAGGTAAACACTTGGGAGATAGAGACTATGACAAGGAGTGTTCATGCACTCTAAGCAAAATCTCATTATTTCTGAAGTTTTGCTAACAACTAGTTTATTCCTTTAGGAAAAGCACATGACTGGGTGTGAGGAACCTCAAATTTCCACACATGTTCAATTCAATACCTTTAGGCCTGCACTTTTCTCTTTGTGGACTGACACTAGTTCTTAAACCACGAGGTAGTATGTGGGTGACATTTAAAAAGTACATGTAAATGCCCTTCAAAACGTGTAACAAACCCAATGAGCTAGCATCCTGAACTGAACTGTCCCTCTCAGGGCCATGTTGGGAGTCTTACTCTGCAGCAGGTTGCTGTATTTTCGGAGGCTGAGGAACCCTGAGAAGGTGGGCCCAAACTGAGGGAGAAGCACTAGGGGCAGGTCTTTGAAAGTTACAGCCTGGCCCTACTTCGAACCACTTCCTGCTTCTTGGTCTGTCATCACATGAAGAGTCCCCATCACGTGCTCCCACCACACACACTGAACCACTCCACAGTGCCCTTCCTGCCGGGGATGGACTAAACCCTCTGAAACCATGAGCCAAAATAAACCTTTCCTCCTGTGAGTCATTTCTGTCAGGCATTTTGATCACAGTAATACTAAGCAACATGACAAGTCTGACAAGTCCCACTCCTTTTTAAAGCAGAGACTATCAGTACCTTGTTTGACAGGTGAGGTGACAGGCTTGGGCCAGAAAACCTGGTAAAGCTCATTCAGCTAGAGTTGGCAGCAGGGTGAGGACCCATCTGATAAATTCAGAGACTCTACTTACTATCACTACAAAGTTTTCTGTGGGCACAGTATGGATAGAAACCTGCCATGGGACAGGAAACTGCAGGGGCTTCACTGGGCTTGAATGAGAGGGGAGGAAGAGGGCAGGAAGAGGGCAGAGCAAATCAAGCAAGGCTGTGTCTGTTACAAAAAGAGGCAGTGTCAAGGCTGCTGACGTTTGCCAAGGAAATGATGGTGGCTCTGAGGAGAGTGAAGGTCAGCAGAGGCCAACACCTCCCTCTGTCCCACCACCAGGGCTCTGGGGAGACCACCAAGTATCAGTTACTTGTTTAATTATTAAGCACTCTATGGAAGTAAAGAAACTAATGAAATCTTGAAAATAGCAGAAGGGGGAAAGTGGTATCATTTATGGATAAACAGTTTACCAAACAGAAAACAGGGCATAGTTCATCTTCATCATCATCATCATCATCATCATCATCATCATTATCATCACCTTTTTTTTGAGACACTATCTCACTCTGTAGGACAGGCTAGTCTAGAACTTACTATGTAGCCTAGGCTGACCTCCTGAGTGTTAGGATTACAGGTGTGAGCTACTATGCCCAGCTCTAGGACATAATGTAAACATAAAAATACATCCAAATAGGGTTTATTTAATAAGAAAAATCTCCTACCAAAATAGATTAATCCCTTACATTTTAATCAAGAATAAAGTAACACTGGAGAGATGGCTCAGAGGTTAAAAGCAGTGGCTGCTCTTACAGAGGAGCCAGGTTTACTTCCTAGCACCCACATGGCAACCAACAGCCATCCATAAATCCAATTCCAGGGGATCTGACACCCTCTTCTGGCCTCCACCAGCATTGCATGCATGGGTGCACTTACATACATGCAGGCAAAACACTCAAATACATAAACTAAAAAAAATTTTTAAAGAATAATGCAAATAAAAGAAAAATGGTAAGAAAAACAAGTCAGTGGAAAAAACACACGAGACATTTTTTAGATAGTTACTTTGACTTTAATTTATATTTTAAACTAGACTAATGTAATTTACCAAAAATTAACCCCAGAAGAGGCGTAAAACTGAAACAGAGTATATTTCTCTGGCCTGGGTCCATCAGTCTTCCTAGGAACATTCCCCGAGAAGGCTGCTCAGATCTCTGCAGCCTGAACTCCTACCCTCTGCTTCCTCCTGCTTTCATCCACCCGTTCCCCCTGCACAGACCCACCTCCAGTACAGCCCTTCCTGGATTACCACTGTCCATCTGCTCCAGTTGTTTTCTGGACTTGGGCTCAGTTCTGAACCAACTTTCCCACCAGTTACTATATTTTTGAATAGCTATGTATTTCTTCTTGCTCTCAGTTGCTCCTTTCAGTATCTCTCTCAGTCTCTCTCCCTCTCTGTCTCTCTCTGTCTCTCTCTGTCTCTCTCTCTCTCTCTCCCTCTCTCTCCCTCTCTCTGTCTCTCTCTGTCTCTCTCTCTCTCTCTCTCTCTCTCTCTCTCTCTCTCTCTCTCTCTCTCTCTCTCTCTCTCTCTCTCTCATTCTTGCTATGTAGCCCAAGCTGGCCTCTAATTCATAATTCTAATGGCTCAGCCTCCCAAGTGCTAGGATCACAGGCATGTACCACAGTGCCCAGCTGTACACCAAAGTCCTTGAGCGCTGATCACTTAGATTCTTGGTGGTAGAAAGCATGTAAGGTGCACAGGCAAGGGAGCATTCATGGAGGCTGGGGTTGAACCTGGGGTGTCATTCCTCAGGAGTCATCCACTTTATCGTGAGGCAGGGTGTCTCACTGCCTGGCTGGCTGACCAGTGGACCCTGGGAAAGCATCTCCTTTCTATATTAACTATCACCTCTAGGCAGATGGCCCCTAACCCTATGTACCTCTCCTTTGAACATCTGCATTTCCAAGCTCTCCTACTTATTTGCAGCTACATGTTTTGCCTGTAACTTCAACTGGATACACTAAAACCTCCATAAAGCTCCTGTTCCTCCTCCCAAACCATCCCTTTCTCTTTCTTCTTTATGTGTTAACTTGCTTTCCATTCTGAACAAAAAACTTCAAAATATCTCACACTTAATATGCAATTGTATTTTTATGACAGCTTAGTAAAATGCATGGTACAAATTCATGCCAGATGCTAAAGTCTGTCCAACGCTAACTCATTTAATCTTCACAACTCAATGAAATCATTACTATTATTAACAACCATATTATAGCCAAGGAAACTAAGGTCAGACAGCTTGACACACAGATAGTTAATGTTCATGGCAGATACCAGGATCTGAAATCAACCTTTATGAACTCATATTCATGATGGGGCTGATAGATGAGGCATTTTTGTGAAGGTGAGCTGAACCCTAGAGATATTTCTGCAGAGGAACCTGCACCAGTAAAGTGGAAAGGAAACCCCCAAAAGCAGCAGGAATGGGGTAATCCTCAGACAAAAAATGCCAAGAAAAGGGAAAAGGGAGTTGAGGAGAAACCAGGCTGGAGGGGCTACCCACAAAAGTAAAGACTGACCACCAAGGTGGAGAAGCTAAAAGCAAGGGCAGCCCTGCTTCTGACAAGCAGAAGGGAAAGAAGCTGATCAATACCCTCTGGGTCTTACCCGGGCCCGTCCCTGACTGCACAGTGCAGAGGCCAGGGTTACCAACACTCTACATCTTACCCATGTCCCTGTTTCCTGTCTTGTGCAGTACAGAAGAACATTTATCACTATTTTGTAAATGCAAGTTTTTCTTTTTTCTTTTTTAGCCCTAGAAACATTTTTTTGTTTGTTGTTTTTTGGAGACACGTTCTTAGTATTAGCCCTGGCTAGTCTGTGACTTGCTGTGTAGACCAGGCTGGCCTTAATCTCACAGAGATCCACCTGCTTCTGCCTGCCCTCCAAGTGCTGAGACTAAAGGTATTTGCCACCATGCCCAGCTTCCTAGACACATTTTTAACAAGTGAGAATCCCACCTCATCCTGTCTTTTTTAAAGTGTAAAAATTTTTAAGTGAAAATGGGGGCTGGAGAGATGGTTCAGTGGTTAAGAGCACTGGCTGCTGTTGCAGAGACCTAGGTTTGAGTCCCAGTGCCCACATGGTGGCTAACAACCATCTGTAACTCCAGTTCCAGGGGATCTGGTGCTCTCTTTGACCTCTGCGAGCATTGTATGACACAGGTGCACTTACGTACATGCAGGCAATACACTCATACACATAAAATAAAATAATAAATAAAGTAATTAAAAGTTAAATGTTCACTGGTCCTTTTTAGATACAAGCAGAAAATAGTGGGGTACTGAAATATAGGAGCCTTTGACTCTCTTTGGTATGGGCTCAACATTCTACAAATAGGGGTTAGTTTTATGTCTTATGTTGTGAAGTATTCTTTATTTTTGTTTTTGAGAAGGGTCTTCCTATCACCCCCAGCTGGCCTCATTATGTAAATGAGTTACTATGTAGACTAGGCTGGCCTTGATCTTATAGAGATCCACCTGTTTCTGCCTGCCAAGTGCTGGGTCTAAAGGTGTGAGCCACTATGCTGGTCATTGTAGAGTATCCTAAATGGTAATTTGAAGTCAGAGTTGTATATTTAGTATGTCTTGAATAATTAAAATTACTTCTATTTCCACTTTTAAAAAATTATATGTATGTATATGTGTCTGCATTTGAGTATATACTTGTGTGTGGCTGCCCTCAGAGGCCAGGAGAGGGTGTCAGATCCCCTGGAGCTGAAGTTACTGGTGGTAACTGATGTGGTTGCTGGGAACAAAACTCAGGTCCTCTACAAGAGCAGTGAATCCTCTTAACCAATGAGTCATTTCTCCAGCCACCCCCCTGACCATGTTGTTTTAAATAGAACTATTTCTTTTTTATTTTATTTTTATTTTATGTGTATGTATGTATTGCCTTCATGTGTATAAGTGTACCCATGTCATATACTGCCCATGGAGGTCAGAAAAGGATGTCAGATTCCCCAGGAACTGGAATTTCAGACAGTTGTTAGCCACCATGTGGGTGCTAGGATTTGAATCCGGGTCTTCTGCAAGAAGAGTCAGTGATCTTAACCACTGAGCCCTCTCTCCAGCCCCAACAGAACTATTTCTTAAAGCAAATCTCTCCTTGGCTGCTATCCTGTAAAATCTATATGCTTTCTGTAACATCACCATTCATAGCCATTCAATTTTTGAAACAACTCAACCCAGACTTTACTGATTTGGCTAGACCGACTGGCATTCAAGCCCCAGGGACTCTTCTGTTTCCACCTCCCCTGTGCACACACAACACTGGCACATACCACAACATCCAGCTCTTAATGTGAATGCTGGAGACCTGAACTCAGGAGATCTGATCTTAGATCCCCATACTTGCATAGCAAGCACGTTACCGACTAAGCCATCAGATCAATCATTTAAAGGCAATGTTTCGTTTTTTCAGATTTAAGACAGGAGCTCATATAGCCCAGCCTGGCCTCGAACTCACTTTGGAGCTGAGGCCGACCTTGAACTCCCAACCCTCCTGCCTCTGCCTCCCAAGGGCCTAGAGCACAGGCAGTTTTTGTCATCATGGCCCTGGTAATGCTTTATGTTGCTTCCCTTTTCCACAATTTTTTATCATCTTGACCTTTGTGAATTCAACTCAGATTCTTTAGCTAGGATTAAATTTGTCCACAGCCTCTTCCCTCTACTTTCTTCAGTGTCCCCCCTTGTTTCCCATTAACCTCATTTCATTCTCTTTGATCCCCAATGATCCCCAGTCCTAAAGAGTGATTTGAGCTACTGTCCCTAACAGAAGGGGTGTCTCAGTCTTCTATACTGCTGTGGCCTGCTTCCATCTTGATTCTCTGCAGCCCTCTCAACTCTTAACACTCTAGGAGTGGATTTCCCAGGACAGTGTCCTGGTCATTGAACTCTGACCCCTGCCCAATGATCCTCGGTCCTAAAGAGTGATTTGAGCTACTTAGCTGTTCCTGCTGGCGCCAGATCCCACCATTTCACCCCTGCTTTTCCAGACCAGCCCTGTTCTGCTGTCAGCCTTGAGTTGCCAAAATTTCACATAAGTGGGAGACTTCTTGTGATCCGACTCTTCCTCACTTTTTCCTGCCCTCTAAACCTTGGGTGACATTTTTCCTTTATCTTAGAACATGTCCATGAATATTCAAGAAGCATATCTTTTTATTTCATATGTTTAAAAAGTTGTGGTAAAATATACATAACATAAAATTTGCCAGTGTTGTACAACCTTTGCCACATTCACCGCTAGAGCTGTCAACCACAGGGTGTGGTCACACATGCCTTTAATTCCAGCAGTCTGGAGGCAGAGGCATGTGGATCTCTATGAGCTAGAGGCTAGCTTGGTCTACCTAGAGCTGTCATCCCAAATAGAAACTCTATCCATTAAACCATAGTCCTCTATCTCTCTTTCCCTCAGCTGTTAATCACCCTGAGTCTCCTTATCACTTCTATGAATTTTCTTGTTCTAGGTTGTCCTAGTTTGTTTCTTCATTGCTGTGACAAAATACTCTGACCAATACCAACTTGGGGAGGAAAGGGTTTATTTAGCTTACATCTCCTGGGTCACAGTTCATCAGGGAGTCCAAGGTAAGAACTCAGGGCAGGAACCTGGAGGCAGGAGCTGGAGCACAGGCCATGGAGGAATGCTACTTACTGACTTGCTCCCCTGGCCCCTGCTCAGCCTGCTTTCTTATGCAACACAGGCCCACCTGCCCAGGGGTGGCACCACCCACAATGGGCCAGGCCCTCCCACATCACTCATCAAGAAGATGCCCCTCAGACATGGCCACAGGCCAGTCCAATAGAGGCAATTCCCCAACTGAGGCTCCCTCACCCCAGGTGTGTCAAGTTGACACTAAAGCTATCCAGCACATAGGTATTTTTCATGTAAGAAGAATCATGTAAGATTTGTCCTTTTGCATCTATGTATTACTCAAGGTATTCTGGAGAGACAATGTATCTGGGGAGAGACTTACTATAGGGTATTGGCTCATACAGTTACAGGGGTTGGGAAGTCAGCCATCTGAAAACTGGACTCCAAGGAAAGGTGATATGGAACTCCATCTGGAGTCTGAAAGACCAAGAACCAAGGGAAATGCTGGTATAAGTTCCCATCCACGAACAGAAGACCAGTGTCCCGGCTCCAGCAGGCAGGCAGGAAGCAAAAGGCTGGATTTTTCCTTCCCTACTGCTTGTGGTATTCAGGCCCTCAATGGATTGACAGTGTCCTTCCACATTGAGCAGGGATAGTTATCACAGAATACACTGATTCAAATGTTAACCTCATTCCCAAACACTACCATTTTAAACCTTTACCCAGTCAAGCTGACACATAGAATTAGACACCCCAGTAGCTTATATCACTTAGCATAACGTTTCCAGGGTTTGTCCATGCTGTGGCTGCTTTCAAACTTTCCCTCCTTTTTACGGCTGAATCATATTCCATTGTACATTGTGCCACATAGTCCCTACGCATTTATCTGTTAATAGGTCTTAAGACCTAGGATATGACATTAAAGACGTCTAGCTTGTATCTGAAAAGAGCCATTTTCCTCTGTCCGTTATGCTCAACACATTGATTTTCACAGATAGACACCCTCCAAAGAAAATAAAGGAACAACAACCTGTAATGCTTTGAGTATATGAATGGGAAATTAATTTGTGATATAATAATAAAGACAATCAGAACCATTCGTTTCTCTGCCTTTTTGATCTAGCTTTTACTAATTTTTACCATATTATTATTATTGTTATTATTATTGTTATTATTTGGCCTTTTGAGACAGGGTCTCCCTGTAGTCCAAGCTGTCCTGGAAATTGCTATGTAAAATAGGCTGGCCTTGAACTCACAGAGCTCCACCTGCTTCTCCCTCTAGATTTCTGGGACTAATGGCATGCACCACCATACCTGGCTACCATATTATTATTATTTTAATTTAAAGAACCACATGTATATTGTCTGCTTATCAGAGAATCAAAATAGTGATTCAATATAATCATGTAGTTTTCTTAATACTGTCTAATCATTCTATTAGGTTAAAATAAACCAATGTTTTTTGGTAAAATGTAAACAGTGGCCTGAGCAAGTGCCGATTTCTAGAGCTATACCTAAGAATGTGATGGGGCATCTCACCCGTGGCATCTGCAGGGTTTAATTCTCACAAGCCCTTCTGAGAAGCTCTTAGCTAAGTGGCCTAAGTGAAAACGAAGCCACAGAGACACACAACATGGAATTCCATACCCTGCCTGAGAGAGAATGCGGCTCAGCAAGGTGTCCGATTTTGCCAAGTTAGTGTTCTTCAGTAACACTCAAGCACATGCATAAAACATTCTTCAAAAGTTGGTCAGAAAGCTAACGATGTGGAAGAAACATGGGAGAAACAAGGAATATATACCCCAAACTGGAAATCTACACTTCTACGTACATTTAAATTCAGTGATTCAAGTAATGCAGATAATCTTCCGAGTTGGAAAAGCAAATCTGAGGTCTGGTGAGACAGCTCAGCAGGTGAAAGCATTCGCCACTAAGCCTGATGACGTGAGTTCAATCCCCAGGACCCACGTGGTGAAAGGAGAGAATTGACTACACGTTGTTCTCTGATCGCCACATGTTCGCCTGACTCACACCACCCTGCACACACAAAATAAGTTAAAATGTAATAAAGTAAAACGAAACGTGAAAACCAATCCTGGGATACACATGGAGGAAGGAGAGAACCAGCTCCCAGAGACTGTCCTCTGATCTCCACACATGTGCCGTGTCATGCGTGCTCACCACATCTCCATGTACGCAAACAATGAAATTTTTTAAAAAGAAAGAAGAAAACCAACCCAAAACACATTTCAAAAGATTTTAAATGAAAAATACAAAACGAAGATTTTAAGCGGGTGAAGGCGGAATCTTATTTGCAGTACCCACTTCAGCGTTAACTAGACTGCTATAATTATCTCACAAACTCCAAGCAGAAACCAAACATCGACCCCTGCCTTTCTCAGTAAATGAGGAACTGACACGTTTTCCTGCCAGGTCCGATGGCTGCATTTGGACTCTAAAGCATCAGACTGCCACCTGCTGGTTTTCCACCAATATTTAAGGAAAGACCTGGAATCCAAAGGAGAGGAAGTTTTCACCTTTTCTGTAAACTCTCAAAAAAGTAGGCTAAACAGGCCAGCCAGAAAACTACGCATCTACCCACCGCATATCCATCTATCCACCCGCTTACTTAGCATCTCCTCACCTATCCAACCACGCCTACCCACCTGTCCGCCTACCTACAAGGGAGGGGAGGTTTCACTCTTTCTGTAATCTTTCAGGTGAGACAATGGAAGGCAATGTGGAAACACTTCTCTTGGTGTCACACATGTAATTCAGTGTGGTGGTGTTTGGGGAGGGTCATGGGACCTTTTAGGAGGCCTGGCCTTGCTGGAGGAAGCACATCAGTGGGAGTGGGTTTTGAGAGTTCATAGGCCCGACTCATTTCCAGTTTCTCTCAGCTTTCTGCTCCCACTGCCTCCTGCCCTGCCTCCCTGCCATGGTAGACTCTTATCCCTCTGGGACCATAAGTCCACTAAACTCTTCCTTCTGTAAGTTGCCTTGGTCATGTTCTTTTTTAGCACAATAGCAGAAGAGTAACTAATGCATTCAGTCTCTGAATTCTAGAGGATCCTTGAGTAAACCTTGTGTGTACTCCCCTACTATTGAATGGTGACATTCTCCTTAAGACAGAGAAAACAAATTCACTGTCCAATGAGCAGTGTATACGGAACAGGAGGAGCACCAGTCGAACTGTAGAAAATTCCTTCACCCTCATGGTCAGCATCTTCCATCTTTCTTTGTTAGATGGGAATGACTGCAGGGCATCAAGACTTTCCAGCTGGAATTCATCTGTGGGACTATCAAAGGGAGTTTTGTGCAATGAGAGGTAACATAGAGGATTCAGGGACACGTGTGAGACCTGTGCTGTCCAGTTCAGTAACCGCCAGTCACAGGTGGCTTTTTGGCATTTGAAAAGTGGCCTCTCTGCACCGAAATGGACTGTGCGTGTGATACAGTCACTGGATTTCAGAGACGCAGCACAAAACAAAAGAATGTAAAAAAACTTGCTAATCATATTTATTAAATATCGAAGTGATTTTAATTTAGATATATTGAATGAGATACTTTTAAAAATATTTTATTATTTTATGTTTGCATGTGGATAAGTGCACCTGTGTCATGCAGTGCCCATGGAGGTCAGAAAAGGGTGTCAGATCTCCTGGAACTGGAGTTACAGACAGTTGTTAGTCACCATGTGGGTGCTGGGATTTGAACCGGGGTCTTCTGCAAGAACAGTCGGTGCTCTTAACCACTGAGCCATCACTGCAGCCCCATAAAATACTTTTTAAATTTAAGAATACACCACGCTAAGGGGTTTATGTACATGGCTTTTATTTTCTTCTCATCTTCATGGCTACCGTAATAAAATATGCATTGTTACCATTCCATCTCACCACCAGACTCAAGGCTCCATAGTTAGGCCTTCAGCTGGACTTGAACCCAGAGGCCTGGGAATCCAGCAGCCAGTTCTCCTCCACCACACAGGGCTTTGTTTGGTCCTCTTTCTCTGGATGCCTTTTCCTTTTCTGTCCCTTGACTGATCGTGTGACTCTTGTAATTTTTTTCTTCTTTGCAGGATTATCTTGTTGCAAATTTGTTGTTTAATTTGCTTGTTGTTACACAGCCCAAACTGGCCTCGAACTTGTGATCCCCCTGCCCCTGCCTTCCCAGTACTAGGATTACAAGCACTCACCATGTCTGGTAACCCTGCTGCAAATTCTATAGTTAGATCTGAAAAAGAGAGAGTTCTTGCCTTTACATATTTTCCTAGACCCATATTGAATAACACATTTGGATGTGAGCTAGCATATAGAGGTAGAATTTTTTCCTAGCTACTCCCGGCTTTGTCCATCTTGGCGCTCAGTGTCTCAAAGTATAAAATTTCTCAGACATCATAAATCCTCGGGAAAGTGCTCTAAGAAGTTGCAGACAAAAACAGATTTTCCAGATTTGCCTGGAATTTTTTTTAGGTTTTTGCAAAGAAGGAACATTCTGTTCATACAAAAGCACAGAGTAAAATTTTACAAGTTTTGAATTCTTCTGTTGTGTATATACATATATGAAGCTTACACAAGCACACAGGCACACGTGTGTACACAGGTACATACACGTGCACACAAGCACAGAGATCATCCATTTCATGGAAAATTGGGCTTTTTCCTTTTCCAATTTTTGTGAGGCAAATTTGAAGTTCTAAAATGAGCAACATAACAGCTGCTATTTCTGGAATAATTGTTCAGGAATGGATGAGTGTGGCCTTTCCTCCGTGTCTAATCACTTCCTGCTTTGCCTTTAATTGTTTTGGTTCTCTGGAGTTTTGAAGGGCCAAGAAACTTTTAGCAGTGTCTAGCAGACCCAAACCCAAGCAAATCACACATTAAATAACATTTTTCTAGTGCTAGTTGAGAAAGCAAAGACCAGATTTTGGCAGATTTATCACCCATCGACCTATCCATCCACCTACCTGTTATCCATCCAGCTACCTACTATCCATTCATCCATCCGTCCATCCATCCATCATCCATCCATTCACTTACCCACCCACCTAGCCAACTATTCATCCACCACCTAATATCCATCCATTCATTCACCCACCCACCCAACTCTCCATCCTACCAGCCAATCAACTATCCATCTACCTATTTACTGTCCATCCATCCATTCATCCACCCACCCAGCCAGTCAACTATCTATTCACCTACCTACTATCCATCCATTCATTCATCCATCCATTCACCCACCCACTCACTTAGCCAACTGTTTACCACCTACCCCCCACCCAGTCAACTATACATCCACCACCTAATATCCATGCATCTACCCAACCAATTAGCATCCATCCATCCACTTATCCACCCACCTATCATTCATCCATCTATCCACCCATCCATCTCTCTTCACACGGCTAGGAAGGAGAGACTCAATAGTAAACAAAGCAGAAGTCAAGCCTGATCTCATGGAACATGTGCTCTTGAGGGAAAGGCAATAAACAAGCAAATAAAAACTACATACTGAGTTGGGAGAGAGTGCTGAGCTAGAGGGCCGGTGACTAACTGCTCAAGGAGGCTTCAGTTCTCTGAGCTGATGGAGGAAACTTTCCAGCAGCCAGGACAGAAGGACCACAAGTGCGTTGATCTGGAAGCTGTTGAGATCCTACAATTTTTGAAAAGGTGTGTTGAGTGGTGACAGACTAGTGAGCTCAGGTGAAATGCAGGATATGGTGGTAGAAGCAACAAGGATACAAGAGAGCATCAGGGACTTTGGAGAGTTAGGAATTCGGAACCAGCCTTGGTAACACAGGCCTGTAATCCCAGCCCTTAAGGGGCAGAAGCAGGAGGATTGCCACAAGTTCTAGGCCAGCCTGTTCTGCATACCAAGACCCTGTCTGAAAATAGAACAACAGAGAGTTGGGAAAGCAGCTGAGGGCTCTAAGCAAATGTGTATTATTTTCAAATGTATCTGTTTTTGAAAAGCCTACTCTTGATGCTGGATAGAAAGCTGTTAAAGAGGCAGGAGGCAAACTCAGAAATGTGTCCATCGCTGAGTACAGACCTGATATTCCTATTCTCAAGGTTTTTGATACTGACAACTGTGTGCTACATTTAGATTCCTGAAATGCACCATTCTTTTTCAAGTTAAATCTTTTAAAAGTTTCCTTTCTTATTTTTGTTTGCTTGATGTACTGGTTAGTTTTTTGTCAACTTGACACAAACTAGAGTCACCTGAGAAGAGGGAACCTCAGCTGAGGAAATGCTTCCATGGGATTGGCCTGTGGGCACATTTGTGGGGCATTTTCTTGATTGCTGGTTGATGTAGAAGGGTCCAGCATGCTGTAGGCGATGCCATGCCTGGGCAGGTGGGCCTGGGCTATATATGAAAAGTAACTGAGCAAGCCAGAAGGAAGCAAGTCTGTAAGTGGCATTCGCCATGGTCTCTGCTTCAGCTCATCTTCAGGTTCCTGCCTTGAGCTCCTGCTCTGACTTCCCTCAATGATGGACTGTCACTTGGAAGTGTAAGATGAAATAAATCCCCACCTTCCCAAGTTGGTTTTGGTCAGTATTTTATCACAGCAACAGACGGGTAACAAGTATACTTGCTTTCTATCAGCCTATCTACAATCTTTGAGACAGAATGTTTCTTTCCTAGAGACCTGGTGAGAATGTAATAACCAGGGCTGGAGAGATGGCTCAGTGGTTAAGAGCACTGGCTGTTTTTGCAGAGTACTGGAGTTTGGTTTCCAGTACCCACATGGCAGCTAATGACCGTCCATAACTCCAGTTCCAGTCCAGGGGATTCAGTGCCTTCTTCTGACCTCCAAGGGCATTGCATGACATGGGTGTGGTTACACACATGCAGGCAATACATTCATACACAGAAAATAAAAATAATAAAATATTATTTTTAAAAAGATGTCTTGCTGGGCATGGTGGTGCACGCCTTTAATCCCAGCACTTGGCAGGTAGAGGCAGGTGGAATTCAAGGCCAGCCTGGTTTACATAGTGAGTTCCAGGACAGCTGGGGCTACAGGGAGACCCTGTCTCAAAAAGACAAAGAAAAAAAAAAAGATGTCTCTGGCTGATGAAATGTACCTGAGTGTGTTTGTAGGGTGTTTCTAGAGAGGATTGACATGTAGGACAGTGACTGGGAGGGAACCACGGGCTCTGAATGTGGTGGTGTCTCTGGCTGGGGGGCACGTGGAAGGAGGAAGGCACACATGCAAACCCCTCACCTTTACTCCCAAACGTGTGAATGGCTACTGCTGCTATCCTCAGATTTGGACACACCACTTACCTTTCTATGTGGACTCAACAGAGTACCTTTCCTGGGAAATTCCTGGCCTTCAGCATCAGATTGGGTCTGCTGAGGTGTCTAGAGACCTAAATACAAATAGTATTTAATATTTTCTTTACAACTTTAACATAGAAGTCTTGTCTTTTTCCAGTGTTGGTGCTCTATCTAAATGTTCTACCACTGAGCTACATACCCAAAGGTATCCCCAGGGCATTGTACCAGGAAGGATAATGCCAGTCAAGGAGGTGCATGTCCTAATCCTCAAACCCATGACTATTGCTTTTCTGTAAGGCACAGGGACTTTGCAAATAAGATTAAGCCAAGGATCTTGAGATGTAAAGCTTGTTCAGTGCTATCTGAATAGACCCTGTGTAATCACCAGGGTCTTTAGGCGTGAAAAGGGGGAGACATGAAGTTCAGCATCTGTGTGGTGGTTTGAATGAGAATGTCTCCCATAGGCGCCAAGTATTTGAACATATGGTCCCCAGTTCATGGCACTGTTTGAGGAAGTCATGGAAACTTTAGGAGGTGTGGCCATGGTGGAGGAAGCTTGTCGCTGGGGCGGGCTGTGGGAGCTCAAAGCCAGGTCCCATTTCCAGTTTCTCTCCTTGTTTCCTGTACCTGCTAGAAGGTGTGAGTGTTCAGCTTCCTGCTCTGGCAACCTCTGCTGACTCCCACCACGATGGACGCTTAACCCTCTGGAACCATAAGTCAAAAAAATTCTTCTTTCTATAAGTTGCCTTGGTCATGGTGTTTTGTCACAGCAACAGAAAAATAACTAATACAGTCAGAGAAAGCGATTCGAGGGCAGAAACAGAAATCAGAAAAAAATGCAACCTCTAGCCAAGGACTATGGCGGCTCAAGGATCCTGAAAAGGCAAGAAAATTGCTCATTTGTAGACAGTCTAGGAAGTAGCTCACCTTGGCCACTTTAGATTTCTGACAACTGTAAGAAAGAAGCGTGGCTTTAAGTCACTATCTGCAGAATTTGCTGAAGCAGTAAAAGGAAACTAGTACAGGGGCCAGTTGAGAAATCTGAATTTGTAACCAGCTTTCTAGAACATTCTGTTTCAGCTGGTGTAGAACACCAGAACAGGCTGATTACAGGTTTCTGGTGACAGGACAGAAATGATGAGTGTCCATCCATCTATCTAGCTTCTCCTCTTTAGAAAGAATGCTTTAAGAATACTACATAATAAGATTCTAGTCCACTCTTTCAGTTATATCCCTAAGGTAAGTCATTAGTTTTCCTGGTGGCATGCTAGTAGATCATGACACAGTCATGGAGATGGACAGAGGTGTGGTTATAGTGGAAAGAATGTGGTGTTTAGTGCCTAAAGGGCCCAGGAGCCCATCATGTCTAAGCAGTGTAACTCTGCACACGTTCACTCATGTCTGTGAGTGTCCCTCAGCTCTCTCACTTTTAAAGTACAGGATGACAACATTTCAATGTGCATATTTCCAGGGCTGGGCATAGCAGCTGTTATTTATTAGGATTCACCTAATAAGTGCAATACGAACAAAGCCTTACAGTTATCTCCATTGACATGAAAAAGTCATCTGAGAAAATGTAGCATCCATTCCCTATCTAAAATAAAAATGCTCACAACTGGGTATTCATGGGCAGTTTATTAACAAAGATGCCTAGGAAAATTTCAAGTTCCTTCTGTTGTTTCTCCTCTTCTTTCCAGAAGTATAATGGCAAAAATCTGAAATGATTCGATTTATGAATCTTCATCTAACAGCTAACTGCATCCATTTTCCAAAGTGAAGGTCAGGCCACCCAGACAGAACTGCCAATGCCCAGTTCCCACCTGGAAAGTATAAGAAATCTTAAGAAAGTATAAGAAACAAGATTACCCTGGTGTTTTGTGATGACCCTCTGCCAGATGTGAGGCTTGATAACTGTCCCAAGCAGATAGTGTCCATCCTGAGCTTCCAAAGAAACTGTCTCAGTGGCAAGGCTTTCAGCCCTTAGCAGCAGGAAGTTATTTGTGAAGTGTCTGTGTGCCCTCTAGTGGCAGACTATAGGAGCGTTTCCCATGTCCAGTGTGGGATTCTGATTGCCCACAGGTGGCTTGAACCCTGTGAGACAGGCTGGAGGGCTCAGCAGCAGGAGCCCAGTGCAGCCCCTTCCATAATCAGAGACCTAAGAGGTAATTTTTGATGAATTAGGGATAGCTGCAGAGAGACATCCAGTTAGGTGGAGAGTTCTCACAAACCCTAGAAGTCCATAGAATGAGTGTGACCAGGCAGTGTAGGCTAGGAGAATGGGAAGGATAAACTTGTTTTCAGATCATGCTCATGAAGTTTGTTCAACATAATGAACTTTAAAAAATCCTTGTAAATAGAAAATTATATTGGATGAGTATTTTTTCTAACTTGAAAGTACAAAATATTTGCAGTTGGGGAAAAAACCTATAGTCTGAGAAACTTTTTTTCCTTAAAGGAATAAAAAGTCTACTTAATTCAATATGAACCACATAGACATCTTTGTTTGAGCTTGAGTTCCAGTCCAGCCTGGGATACATAGGGAGACAGTGCCTCAGACAAAACAACACAAAGCAAAACAAAGCAAAATAAACTCCAGGCACAGAAAAATCTAAATAAATTAGAAAGCAATACAGCCTACAATTACAACTTCAATATTAATAAAGTTTGGTGACAGTTTAGAATCCTCCTTCAGACTTTCAAATTAATAAGTTCTCTGCGGTGGAACACATGCTTAATATATATGTGTATGTTATATGTAGATATACTACTTGTGTGTCGATGTCCCTCTGAAGAAAGGAGGTAAACATTACTTCTATTTGCAAGTTCATTAAGTCACAGGTCCCTCCATGTGGGCTCCAGTTGTGTCTACTCACACAGTGGCTCTGCCATTCACTATTTGTGCAATTGTGGATGAGCTATTCAACTTCCTGTTTTCATTTTTCTCATCTATAAAGTGGAAGTTATAGTAACACGTAGTTGGCTAGGTGTGGTAACCTATACCTATAATTCCAAAACTTGGGAGGCTGGGGCATGAGGATCAATAGTTTGAGGCCAGCATGACTCTCTCTCATAAAAAATCAATACCAATCCCCAAGTTATCTGTTTTTAGGAGTACTTAATGAAGTATAATTAGCATTGTATCTTGCATACAGCAGATGCTCAGTAAACATAGAATCTTATCATGCCTCCCTTTACCTGACTTTAGGTCTTGTTCTCTGTGTGCCTTCTAGGCTTCTAGATGATAAACTCAATCCTTTTCCACGGAAGACCTTTAAGTTGTTTTGTATCTTCTCTGGGTGTCCAAACATATATCAGTGTTCTTAAAAACAGAACCTCTGTAGTGGGACACATCTCAGATGTGCTGAGCCCTGCCTTGAACATTGAACAGCTATTTACTCACACATAGAATCACACAGACTGGGGATTAATACCAAGCTTGTTTAACTTCACGATGGACAGGTTACTTGCTATGGTTTGAATGTATGTCCATCATCCCCAATTCATATGATGAACTCCTAACTCCCAATGGTATCAGAAGTGAGGGCCTTGGGGAAGTGAGGCTTGGGTCCTGAGGGTGGAGCCTTCCTGATTGTGATCAGTGCTCACATAAAAGAAACCTACAGACTAGCAAATCCTTTCTGCTATATGAGGTTATTCTGAGAAGACGACCTTCTATAACCTTCCAGAAAGGGGCCCTCACCAGTGGCATCTGCCGGTACCTTGATCTTAGACACTCCTCCCAAACTGGTGCCACCCATTTCATTCTCTTGGAAATCATGTTACAACTTTCTGTATTCCTTCACATCATTAGGGTTAGTCAGCTGCTTTCTTGTATGTGTTTTGAGTCAGGGTCTTACTCTGTAGCGCAGACTGATCTCAAACTCAGGATCTCCATGCCTCAGCCACCTGTGAGCTGGGGTTACAGGTGTGCATGAGCCCATAAGACTTACTTCATTCTTGGGACACTATTCTCTCAGTACCCTGGAGTGCTATCAATAAAAGATCAATTGCTAGAACTTCCTTAAAGTATGACTTTCTGACTTAGAAATCTGCTTGGAGCTTCTCTTCCCATCAGTGAATCTACCTATATCCTCCTGGACCAAGACATGAGAGAAAAGTAATATATACTTCATTTATAGTTCTTTCATTCGTCTTTATATTTGAGTGTGAATATAGCATTTTATGCCATACTATTAGCATACCATATCTTAGGGTTAGACACTGACACACTGAGAGATAGCTTAGCACATGATCATCAGGGTGCTGGCAAGATGATGACTTAGTGAGAAATGTTAGTCGCATCAGCTCTGCTCAACAGGTTTCTTTATTTCTGGAATTCCAACCCATGTATACATTATGATTTTTTTCCAGTTATAGGATTTATTTTTACAGGGGAAAGCTTTGTTTGTGCTCACAATTTCAGAGACATTTCTGCCTGTCATGTTGGACAAGGCATGAAGAACTGAGGCTGTGTTGGCAAAAGCTTGAGCAGTAGCCTTGCTTACATCAGTAACAGGAGTTTAAAGATAGAACTTTCTGTCCTTTGAATAATGAGCTTATTGTGCAGAAACTAGAGTCAGTAGTTTCATCTGAGCGTGGTCTTTGTGGTTTTGTAATTTTAATTTCTACAAATTAATGTTATTCTTTCAATTATGTGAATTGTAATTTTT
This sequence comes from Nannospalax galili, assembly GCF_000622305.1. NCBI lineage: Eukaryota > Metazoa > Chordata > Mammalia > Rodentia > Spalacidae > Nannospalax > Nannospalax galili. The sequence continues at coordinate 6,309,095 of NW_008353342.1, forward strand.
ATAATATTGCATCTTGTTCTTTTCATTAAATTATGCTAGCCTGTAGATACAGTCTCAACATGTTATTAAGGGATTGTATTCTATAGATCAAAAACTACAAATACAGAGTATCCTTAGTCTTCATTCCCTTAAAAGAAAAATACCCCTGTTAGTCCCTCAGAATGTGGCATTGCACATTGGGTTTCTCAGATTCTAAATGCATTGATTACATTAGAGGAAAACAACCCATTCAGTACTGCCACTGACTCCTGGATCCGTCTATAGTTGCTGGTATATAGACTTTGCTGTGTCTTACACACCCTGGCATGAAATGCCCATTTTGGGTTCTTTTTTGTTTTTAAATCCTATTTATTTATTTTATGTGTAGGAGTGCTTTGCCTGCATGTATGTGAGTGTACCCGTGTCATGCAAAGCCCCCATAGGCCAGGAGACAATGTTGAATCCCCTGGACGTGGAGTTATGAATGGCTGTTCATTGCCATGTAGGTGCTGGGAATTGAACCCGGGTCCTCTGGAAGAGGAGACAGTGCTCTTAAGCACTGAACCATCTCTCCAGTCCCCCACTGGTTCTTGAGCTAATGCAGTAAAGAGTCACACAAACAGACTAAAGTGAGCTCTCTATATTTCCCCTTCCTTGTCTTCTTCCTCTTCTTCCTCCTTCTCTGCTTTTGTCCCTCTGTTTTTCTCTCAATTCAGATTGTCAGGAAGAGACTCTGGAAGGCACAAATCCCAGTTCAGTGTTCACCCAGTTCAACAATCAAGCACAGAGGCAGAAGCCGCCCTGGTGAATAGTGAGAAAGAAGGTGGAATGGGAGAGGCATTTAATTTGAGAACAGGCAAATGTCCCAGAACTTGTCTGCCATGCAAGCAGTGGCCTGCACTTCCTCATACTCAATGTGTTTAATTAGTGGGAACCAAGAAGAGAGCTTCCAAGAGTTCAATAATCCCTACAATGATCTAATTTCTAGGGCAATGCCATTTTGGAAAGTTATATAATAGGAAAACCAGATAATCAACATCTAGGCCATTTTATTTATCTCATCAATTTTGGCACCTACCCCTAAGTTGTAAATAAATACAATATAGTGATAAATAAGAGTCCACATAGTTCTTTTTAAAATTCTCAGAATTTTGGATGAACAAATTGAATTTTTTGTTTGGGGGGGGTGGAAACCTTTCAAAGTTTGTTGGGAAACTCACAAGATTCTTGGCATTGAATTCGCTTACACAAAGCAATACTAGGATGAGTCAAGTATAATTGAATAGGAAACATACGGATTAAATTCCCCCTTAAATACACATGGGTATGAAAACGAAGGGGAAGAGGACTTGCCAAATATGTTACCAAAACAAAAACGCTTTCAAAATAATTCAAGACAGTCAGCAGACTCCAAACACAGATGTGTCGTCTTATGTCTAAAAATGCATTTTCCCTTCACTGTCTTAATATGTTAATTGAATTTTTGTTGAGTGTCTAAGCATATTAAGCCCCCTCACAGAGCTCACAAAGTCTGAAGTAAGGGCTTCCTATTTGGAACATGAACTCTTTTATTTTTAGACAGGGTCTCCTTATAGACCCAGCATGCCTGGACCTCACTATATAGACCAGGCTGGTCTCTCTGTCTCTCACAGAGATCCACCTGCCTCTACCTTCTAAATTCTGGGATTAAAGGTATGTACCACCACACCTGGCTGGTATATGCTCTCTTAATGAAATCAGAGATTCTTTTTCAGGTTTTTCACATCTTAGAAAGAAATTGTACAGTAATGGGCACTGTTGTCAATCTTGTTCTGCAGCTGATTTGTTCATCTACTCCACTTTATGGGAACAAACTTCATGAAGAGGGTCACTCTGTCTTTCTCTCTCTCTCAAATACATTAATTTGATGACTTTTACTAAGTCGTTTTAGCTCTCCCACATTCCATATAAATGTTTAATATACATATTAAACATAGTTTGGGCAGGAGAGGTCACAGATCCTAGAGAAAACTCTATATCTGTCATATCCCTAGACAAATGTAATTTCTTACTATATGCTAAATATGTATCCTTATATTTACAGACAAGTATGCCAGTCACCACTCATCAAAGAGGCTTCTTTTTGCAACTGACAGAGACTATTACAGAGTTCCACAACTGGTCAAACACAAAGGATAAGTGTCTGTGAGATGCCCAGCCCTAAATGACACGTCTATAATGGAATCTCTACATCTAAGGCTCAAGGAACATAGTGGAACAGAGGGTAGAGAGAATATTAATGCATCTCTCAATTCCCACCAGTGAAGTTTCCTCATGCAACAGAGGGCAATTAATACAGAAGGCCACAAGTAGTCAAAATGTAGAGAATAAAAGATTGCAGAGTACATGTCCTTGAATAGGACTCCTATATTAAACCTCACCCACTCAGAGCTCAGGGACCATTTCAGAAGAGGGGGTGGAAAGATTGTAAGAGCCAGGGGTGGTGGATGACCACAAAGAAACAGTTTTCTAAGCTTCTGGTAACTTGCTCATATGAAGTTATAGCAATGGTGACAGCATGCACAAGACCCATGCAAACTCAAACCAGACAGAAACCCAGCACAGAACTGGGGAAATGGGTAAGAACCCCAACCTTAGCTGAGGAACTATTGACAGCTGGTCACTGCTGGGTGAGGGACAGTTAGCCTCCTTTGAGGGAGTGATACTAGATAGGTTGACCAGGCTTCAGTGGATGAACTCACACCAAGGGACATCTGGGGACACAAACTTCACTTGATAGGTCTCAACATATATGACAGAATGCATGAGATCCAGTGCTGGGGGTGGGGTGCTAGGAGGTGTAGATGGTGGAGGAGTCTAAATATGATTAAGATGTATTATATGAAATTCCCAAAAGTTCAATAAACATATATTGAAATATATATTGGAAAAAAAAACCTTTAAAAAAAATAAGCAGCCTGAAGAAAGTATCCCTTACATTGCTAGTCACAGTAGAAGGGTCGATGGCATTTGTATAGAACTGGGAATTGTAGAATCAGTCCTGATTCTGAGCCATTGGCCAGAATCCCATTTACACCCCGTGTCTGTGATGACTACAGGGGAGCTGCAGTCGACTGAACCATTTTTGTGGTATCTCTAGATCACGACAAAAAAGAAAAGACCTTACACAAATAAGCATAGCAATGCTGTTTGTAAATTCTATTTGCAGGCTCTTCTTTCATATGAGGTGGAAATGAGCCCGTTTTTTTGAGTAAAAGTTAAAAGTACTTCTGTCGTTCACAGATCCTGGATCAACATTGTGTTGTTATAAAGACAAGGAACATGTCCAAACCACTATGTGATTAAGAGGCTCCCATAACTTTTTCTTTTTTTTTTTTTTTTTGCATTTTATAGTTTCATTTCTCTGCCAATTATTTTCACATGATTAGCTTTAAAAACACAACTAAATACACGTGACTCTCGATCCTCTTACACAAAAATTGGTCTTTGTTCATTCTTAGATGACAAATGTCCCAAGAGTGACAAAAAAACTTGGAGTCAGTACCCCCACCGCCATTTCTTCAACTGTCCAATCAAAAGCTTGTCATTTCTTGAACTACTTTTCCAAAGAGATGATGCTGAGCTTGTTCAGAAAGGCTTTCTGAGAAGACTGGTTTGAATTTCTGGGTCTGCTCCAGTCAATTCAGGATGAACTGGCTTGTATCAATGAAGTATTCAACACAGTTCACAAAACAGGCCTCAGCCAGACTGTCCAACTTTGGCCCAGATTTATCCATGTACTTCTCCCAGCAATGTTTGGTCATCTGGTATACCAGCTGCTGGAAGTGCTACATCTGTGTCTTAGTTTGTTTCTCTATTGCTGTGACAAAACACTCTGACCACTACCAACTTGGGGAGGAAAGGGTTTATTTGTCTTACATCTCCCAGGTCACAGTTCATCAGGGAGTCCAAGGTAGGAACTCAGGGCAGGAACCTGGAGGCAGGAGCTGGAGCACAGGCCATGGAGGAACACTGCTTACTGACTTGCTCCCTGGCCCCTGCTCAGCCTGCTTTCTTATGCAACACAGGCCCACCTGCCCAGGGGTTGCACCACCCACAGTGGGCCAGGCCCTCCCACATCACTCATCAAGAAGATGCCCCACTGACATGGCCACAGGTCAGTCCAATAGAGGAAGTTCCCCAATTGAGACTCCCTCAACCCAGGTGTGCCAAGCTGACACTAAAGCTATCCAGCACAATCTGTGTCTCCACCTTGGTGAAACTGCAACTGAGAGTCCACCATCCTGAAACACGAAGCAGAAGACTGTCAAGAATCTATCTGATGGTAACCAGGTAGGCTGAGATGAGCTCTGAGCCTACTCACCTGAAACTCCCATTTTTACCAGTTCTTCAAACTGAGAAAGGAGAAAGCCTGTCCATTAGCCCGTGATGGCATTGCTGCTTGCTGCAAACCTCAGTACCACAGGCCACAACTGCAATGAACCCCCGGTAGGTGCCACGGTAACAGATGGTACTTTTACATCTTGACAAATCCACGCTTGCACACTTGGTCTGTTGCAAAGGCAAGCGTAAATAAAAGGCATGCTTCCACCTCCCTGCAAACACCTGGCCCAAACAGTGAAGGGCAGTGGATGTAGAGACCCATAGCTGCTCAGGGTGCTGAGAATAAGCAATGCCTGAATGCTCAGTCGTAAAGAGGACATTGGTCCTCTAAGGCTCAGGGAACATTATGGAAAAGGGAACAGAGAGAACGTAAGAGCTGGAAGATGGGCGGAGGGCTGTAAAATGCTGCCTTCTAGCCCTTTAGATACGACACAGCTACTGTGGTCACTCACGACTGCATAGCTGAGGTTGCCTCGGCTGGCATTGCACAGGCATGTCAACAGCCTATCATGGACTAAGGAGGGTCCAACAGGCCCCTAGCATTCCCCAATGAACTTATGCTACTGATGGATTTCTGGGGCAGGTGTCTTTGTCGTCAGTTGTTACCAAACAGTGAGCCCATCACATTCCACTGGATAGTTTCAAACCTTTGACCACACAGATGGACCTAGTTAAATTCAGTGGGTCACAAAACAAAAAATAACCCATGTTAATGTGGGAAAGGGGTCTGTAGGTGGGGGGAATGGGAGGGGTGGGAGTAAGATAAGAAAAGATGGGGGGTGATAATAAACAGAACACATTATATACAAGTATGAAATTGTCAAAAAATTCAATTAAAAAATTTAAAACCCCAAACCTTCCTCTACAGTTTCATGCATAAATCAGTTACCTTGTTACCAATTTACACGTGACAGTGCTTGTGTAATCTGAAAACAGAGTTTGTAGAAAATGGAATTTTTGCTATTCAGAGGGAAAAGAAAAAAGTAGATAAGAAACCAGGTCTCAAAGTGTGTTCTGGAGGGTTCTCATTGGCCACCTTGATAACAGGTGCTCCACCTCCATCTGACAGGGCAGTGGCATGGAGCCCTCCAATGTATGGTAGCTTCTTAGACAGGTCTCCTTTAGATCATCTGCTATGGTGAAGCCCTCTCTTGCAAAGCATCATTTCCAGGTCTGAGTGTTCAGACAACCCAAATCTCCACCAAGTCCCCCGCATTTGGCTTTAGCTTAGAAGCGACAGATGGCAAAAGAGTGATGCCATGTTAAATGACACCATTTGGTGATGAGGAAGAGCCAACATCAGTTTAACACACAGTGACTTTGTTGGTGGGTCATTGCTATGGTGGCGTAATCTGAGCAAGACTAGTTGGCTTCGTTATTCTGAGCAATTTTATGAGAATCAAAATTTTTCCAGCATTTCCACTTTGGCCTTTTTAATAGTGAATGATAACGTGGGTCACAGTATCTGTGAGAACTTCTGAAATCTGCTTTGGTGATGTGTGGCCCACCCAGGCAGAGATAAGGAGTAGAGTAGCTTTCTGGCAGGGACTGGCCCGCTTAATTTCAATCACTGTGAACACTATGTTCCTGATGGCACCCAGTAGTCAAGATGCATCCAAGTCATATGTTTCTAAAATAAAATCTTATTAAGTCTGGAATTTATAAAAGCAACAAAAGATACAGATCATAACTGACCACTCTAACACTCTATGTGATGATGATTCATGTAATCTTTACTATATAGGACCTATATAGTAAAGATATATCTACACATACTGAGCAATGAGGCCTTAATAAGATGCTGCTGGAATTTAGGATGCTGAGCAAGTGGGAGAGGGGACATGGGGTAGATAGGATCAAGATACATTGCATACATATATAAAATTATCCAAGAATAAATAAAAGATTTAAAAAATATGTGGCTGAGTGGTTTTCCCCTTTGGACCTAAATCCTTTCCCTACTCATTTCAAGCTCTATTAATGCCTGTCTGCATGGATCCTAGTGAATCCGTGTCAGGGTCTTGATACATGGATCCTAGTGATGCAGGGTGGCACGTAGTTAGAATTTGTGAAATTTAACGATAACCTTTAGGAAGAATCAGCTTCACAGACCCAGGACCTAGACACGTGCTCAGGGCCCCATTCTTGGAGCAGCCCCACCTTTGGACTAGCGCTTTGTGTTATCATCATGAAAGTTTTAATATGCTTTTGAACAAGGAACAGTGAACTTCCATTTTGAATCAACAGCATAGATTTTCTTTAAAAATACTTCCCATTACAGAGACATTAACTCAACTACATTTATTGTTCATAATGGTAGGAAATGGTAGGAAATGGAATCAGCCTAGTTATCAGTAAATGAACAGAAAGTAAAAATGTGGTAAATATATGCAATGGAATTTTATTCAGTCATAAAGAAAAGCACAATCATGCAATTTGCAGAGAAATGCATGGGACCAGAGAATATAGTGAGGTAATCCAGAATCAGAGAGACAAATATTGCATATTCTGTGTCATATGTAAATCTTGGTGTCTAACCTTAGATAAAATATGCATTTCCGTGTGGGAGTAGAATGGGGAAGATGCCAGGAAGCTAGATAGGAGCTCATGGAAGGAAAAATTACTTGCAGCGGAAAATTATCCTATAATTAAATCTCAGTTACTGGTATTATCAAAACTCCCAAAGTCATGATTGATTGGATCAGCATCTGGCCACTTATGAAAAGCCTTAAATTCTAATTATATTTTGTTAGAAATTCTGTGCAAATTAACTTCCAGATGTACTTCCTCTCTGATCAGTGACGTTCCCAAAAATGTTGATGGTGGTCTGTCTTGGCACATTTCTACACATTTAACCATTTCCACTGAGTTTCACTTTTATTTTGATCTTGATGCTTTTCATTTTTCATTAGTTCTCATTATGTAAATTTAATAAAAAATATATTCTTTGAGAATTTCATGTACTTACATAGTGCATTATGCTCTTTTCCCCGTTTCTTCCCTTCTGCTCCTTCCTGAATTCCCCCAACACGTTTCCCTCCCAATGTCATGTTCTTGCTTTTTAAAAATTTCACTGCATCCAGTTAGTGCTTCCTGGAAGTACTTGGGTGCTGGATCATCCACTGGAACATGAGCAACTTACCAATGGCCACACCCCCAAAGAAAAATGACTCTCCCTCCCCCAGCAGCCATCATCTTCCAATAGCTCTTTAGATGGGGTGGGGCCTATTGAGCCCATCACCAATTCATGATGAAATTTTGACTGGCTTGATTTTGTTCAGGTCTTGTGTCAGACCACAGTCGCTATGAGCTCATGAGTGCAAGGCCTCTGTCATATCCTAAAAACAGCCTTACTCAGCACTCCTCCCCACCTCCCCATCCTCTGGCTCTCACATTTTTTCTGCCTCCTCTTCCACCATGTTCTCTGAGACTTGGGGCTGAGAGGTTGGTGTAGATGCCCCATTTCAAGTGAATTGAGTACTCAACAGTCTCTTATTCTCAGTGCTTTGAGCAGTTATGGGTCTCTGCATTGACCACTGCTCACTACAAAAAAAAAAAAAAAAAAAAAAAAAAAAAAAAAAAAAAAAAGGCTTCTTTGACCAAAGTTTTATTTTTTTTTTTTTTTTTTTAAAAAAAAAAAAAAAAAAAAAAAAAAAAGAAAGAAAGAAAAGAAAGGCTTCTCTGATCACAGATTTAATTTTCCTAGAACAATTTTGAAAAAAAGAAGTATGGATGCAGGAGTTTGGAGAGAACAGAGTTAAGAGAGAAGCCAGAGATAGAGAAATAAGAGAGTTACTGTTTCCATTACTTTTCTGATGCTGTGATAAAATACCATGATCAAAAGCAACTTGGGGGAAGGAAAAGATTGATTTGATTTATACTTCACAGATCACAGTTCATCATCAACAGAAGCTAGGGTAGAAACTCACAACAAAGAAAGCACAGCAGAAACCACAGAGAATGCTGCTTGCTGGTGTGCTCTCTGACTCCCTGTCAGCTGCAGCCCAGGACTTCCTGTCCAGGGATGACACTGCCACATTAATCAACAATCAAGACAATTTTTCACAGACATAGCCACAGGTAAATCTGATCTGGAAAATCCCTCAATTGAGGTTTCTCCTCTCCGATGACTCTAGACTGTGTCAAATTGGCAATTAAGGTTAACCAGGACAGCTATAGAAAGATGGAAGGATGTTAGCGCCATGATGAAGCCAGCCAGCACATTGAGCCATGCCAAGTAGCATGTGTTAGGCTGGACCCTGCCAGGAAAGTACCCTGAATAACTTGGCGCATCCAGAACAGCAAGGACCTTGGCAAGACAGTTCAAGCTTCAGGAAACCCAAATCAGACACTAAACCCAGCAGCAAGAAAGAGCCACAAACCATAGGCACTCTAAAAGGAGGCACGGAATCTGAAACTGAGAGATTTCCAATGCACACCCTCCCAGTTCCCTGTCATTGCTCAGAGTAGCAAGTGATGGGACTGTGGAAAGGGGTCCATGGAGGCTGAATTCAGCGTCTTGAATTTACCTACAGAGAACAGCAGCTCTGCAGAAGGGGGTATGAGACCCTAAAGTTGAGACATCTGCAATACTCATTATCTCCATCACCCTTATTGCACCATGGAGCAAGGGATCAGTTGGGATCAAGGATAAGTATAGCACCATGTAGAATTTGACATAGCATCTGATGGGAGCAGCAGACCCAGGGCCACAAGGGATTCTGAAGCAGTCTCCACAGTCCCCTCCCTGGCCTCAGGGATCACAGGAATTTGTGACAGAATTTGGTGCTGGATCTCAGCAGACAGAACTAAGGTTAGCAGGGGGTAGGCTCTTCTACCAGCACAAGCACTGGTGAAGGACAGAGCTTCTACTTCATTTCAGTGCCCATTTGTGTTTGTATTATTTCAATCTTTAATTTATCTTTATAAACATATATATCATTTAAATGTTTTTATAATGTGCATTTTTGTACTGTAAGAGTTCAGTTGATATACTGTAACTTGTATCTCATTTGGAAAAGCTTTTATGCCTGCCTCTCTTTTCTCTAAATCTAATGTAGAATATTTTCTGGACTGCTTTCCATACCCATGTATTCTCCTTCTCCTTACTTCGCACACTCTTCGCCTCTCCTGATGCCCCTTTCACTTCAACATTTAAATGTTGATACTCTTAGTCACCTCCAAACAAGCAAAAAAACCTGTAAACTACATTTTCCCTAAATAGTTACCTGTTTTCAAACTTTATAAGGCTCAGGGAACATCACAGAAGATGTTGGAAGATTGAGAGAAAGGCTGTAAAATGCTACCTTCTGGGCATGACCCAGCCATTACAATCATGAACTCACAGCAGAAAATATGAGCAACAGACAAGAGCAAGTAGAATTAACTTCAGGAATGAAAGACAAGGTCAAGATGATAATGTATAAAAATGTATGTAAATAGAAATTTAACCAACATCACCCAAACTTAAAAGAAATCTCAGATACATTCAAGAAACCAAACCTAAGAATCCATGGGCTAGAAAATACAAAGGGAACGTTAAAGGATTAGACAATCTACTCAATGAAATTAAAGCTGAGAATTTTCCAAACCTAGGGAAAGAAATAAACATCCAAACAAAGGAAACATGTAGTGCCCCAAATAGACACCACCAGAGAAGACCCTGTCGATGGCACAGCACAATCAAGATGTGACGAGCACAAAGCAAAGGAGTAATTCTAAAATCTGTGAGAACACCGACTGCTGTACAGAGGCAGACAATCTGTGAGAACACCAACTGCTGTACAGAGACAATCTGTGAGAACACCGGCTGCTGTACAGAGGCAATCTGTGAGAACACCGACTGCTGTACAGAGACAATCTGTGAGAACACCGGCTGCTGTACAGAGGCAGACAGATCAGAACAACATGAGATCTGTCATTAGCAGCCCTAAGAGCCAAGAAAACATGGAATGATATATTTCTCCTTTCTGCCCTTTGCATGTATGTGTGGTATTTTAACATGTGTGTGGGCATGTGTATAGGCACACACACACATGTGTATGCATGTTTGTGGAGGCCAGCGGTTGATATCAGATGTCTTCCTCAATTGCTCGCTTTCTTATATATTGAAGCAGGGTCTCTCACATGACCCCAGAGCTTGATGGTTCATGTAGTGTAGCTGCAGCTTGCTTTGGGGATCCCCTGTCTCCACCTTTCATGTCTCAGGATTAAATGTAGGTCAGCATGCCTACCTGGTATTTATGTAAGTGCTGCGGATATGAACTTCAGTCTCATGTTTACATGGCAACTGGTTTACCTGCTGAGTCAACTCCCAAGCCCTGGAATGATATATTTCAAGCCCTGAAAATAAATGTCAAGCAAGATTGCTATGGACAGCAAAACTTCTATTAAAATTGATGGAGGTATAGGAATATTTCAAGGCAAGCACAAGGCAAGACAACTCGTGATCACTAAGTCAGCAGTACAAAAAATTCTGAAAGGAATTGTGGACACAGAGGAAAAAAGAAAGACAATTTTATACATGTGAACACAGGAATAATATATTTCATAAAGGGGGTAGATAACAGAGGAGACCCAGAAAGGAATCAACCATGTCCAACACAGGAAACCAGTAAATATCCAACACCACCAGGAGAGGAAGAAAAGAACTATTAATAAAGCAAAGTAACAACCAATAAAATTGTCAGTAATAGCAAACCCCTCTGAGTTATGACCTTGAATAAAAAATGGTATTAATTTATCAATTAAAAGACACAGGCTGACAGGACTAAAAATCAGGATCCAGGGCTGGCAGGACAACTCAGTTGGTAAAGACACTTGCCACCAAGCCTGGATCACAGGAACTTACATGGTGGAAGAAGAGAACCCACAAATTGTCCGACTATCACATGCACACTGTGGCACATTTACTCACACACACACACGCACGCACACACACATGCACGCACGCACGCACACACGCACACATGAGATCCAAGAAACTCACACAGCTAGGAAATACATCCTAAAGCTGAAAGTCGAAGGTTGGAAACCAACCTTCCAAGCAAAGTGAAGCCGTAAACAGGTACAGAGATTCTTATACCTGATAAAGTAAACTTCAAACCTGTTAGTCATAATGCATAAAGAGGGCCACTACGTATTAATAAAGGAAACAATTCATCGAGAGGCTAAAACTATTACAATATTTACCCTATGAATCTTGGGGCCCTAAATTTTATAAAGCAAACACTAAAAGACATAAAAAGCCACAGAGGTCCCACCAAAATAATAAAGACTTCAGCACCTCACTCTCATGTCTAGATAAATCTTTCAAACTAAAAATCATCAAAGAATACTCAGAGCTAAATTATTCCGTAGATGAACTAGACAGCAGATCTCTACAGGATGTTCCAGTCAGTAGGTGGGGAATACACACTCACCTCATCAAGCATGGGACATTCCCTAAACTTGGTCACATTATACCCACAAACCAAGAGTTAACATAACACAAAAATTGGAGTAATTCCTTGAATTTCTCAGACCACAGTAGAATAAAATTAAAGAACAATAAATAACAAAACAAACCTTAGAAAACACACAAATACTTGGAGACTGAACAATACACTTTTGAATAAACTATGAATTACAGAAGAAACCAGGAAGGAAATTTAAAAGTTTCTAGAATCAAATGAAAACAAGAACACAATCTGCCAGGATCCCTGGGATGCAGCCACTGCAGTCCTGTGATGCAAGTTTATAGCTGTAAGTGCTCTTATTAAGAACTAGGAAGCTGTCAACTTAATAACAACGATACACCTTAAGGTCTTAGAAAACCAAGAAGTCGGACCCAAATGCAGCAGATGGTAAGAAATAATGAAGATCGGGCAGAAATGAATAAAGGACAATACATAAAATTAACAAATGAGTCAGTTCTTTGAAATGATTAACAAAATTGACAAACTTCTAGGCAAACTAACAAAAATGAGAGAGAAGATTCTAATTCTGAACTAATTAAAGATAACTTAACTTTACATTATCCTCAATTGGGAATATTTGATATTCCTAAAGTTTTGGGGTGTCTAAAATTTTAAGCTGGTGGTCGCCAGCTTAACTCCAGGTTCAGTGAGAGACCCTGTCTCGAGGGAATAGATGGAGCACAGTAAAAGGGGGTAGTCGATGTTCTCCACCAGCCTCCGCACATGGCGTGTGCGCCTGCACACACACACACACACACACACACACACACACAGATTTCAGAAAAAAAGACATGCTAAGAGCTTTTCTAGAAAGACAGAAGACTTCCTCTTCCTCTGGAGCTTGCCACAAATTCCACATATTATCTGGACCCAAATGATGGGTCTGCATGGTGTGCTGCTTGGAGCCTCTGCAGGTTTCACTCCAAGCTGCCATTCAGATAATTATGTGTGTGACTAGCATACTATACCCAGGTGTGAACTGTAAGGAGCCTCACGGCTAGGACTTTCATCTTCTTGGTGAGATACAAGATGCATTTATTGTTTAATTTGGGGAGGATGTCCTTGTACAACCCAAACCCCTGGGCACCTAAAATTTTTACCAAACTGACAGGTCCATAAATCCTCATAAAGGAACAAATTTTGGACAGCTGGAGTCCGTTTCCATGGAAATTATCTTTGATAACTGATTCCTTATGGAGAATAGCCAAGTTTGTGGTTTTCTTTTCCAAAATTGTTTCAGTAATATGTGAGGAAATGAGGCACTGCAGAAGCTCATCTGTTTTCAAATAACGATGAGAGAGCCGCACCAGACCCCACCACCACTGCCAAAGAATGATCTCCATGGTCTGCAAGACCTCAGCATGCTCCAGTGGCTGGTGGGTAAGAAAGGCAAACATCTGCTTTAAGAACTGGATAGACACATACACAGCAGATGGAACTCATCAAGGACAGAGGGCTGACCGTGTTGGACAAGGAGATGGTGTGTTTTCTAAACAAGGATTGCTCTGTATCCTCACAGATGGAGGAGGTCCCTTGGCAGGGCTCTGGCAGGACTGTCCTGCAGTTCCACAAATGCACGTTTTGTCTTACTATCTTTTTTGTATAATTTATTAAAGTACTAAGATCTTTTTAATAAGTAAATACTTCAAGTTAGAAAACTGACTCCTCATCTTTGTATCACTAAATCACAAACGCCACAAAACTAAAGAAAATAAATAAAAGGCTATGAATTCAGTTAAAAACTAGAAACTAATCTCAAATGTAATTTCCTCTTTGGCTTATTTCTTCTTCTCGCCAGGAAGAAATAGATGCTTCCTTTCTTGGTTTCTAGGGCTTTCTAACTGTTCTCTCATGGGCCATACACCACATTGCATTGCAGTTATCAATTCACATGTTTATGAAGAAGATATGAAATTTATAGTCACAATTTGGATACGATGAAAGGGGAACTTTCTTTACTCTCTGTAGTAAAACTTAACTAATGGTTGGGGATGTAGCTTAGTGGTAGAGTGTGCTCGCTTAGCATGTACAAGAACCTGGGTTCCTTCCAGCACATAAGAGAGGCAAAACAAACAACAACAACAACGCTCAAATAACTAACTGCTGAACCACAGGTCCACACATATTTTGGTCACTTTACATTTGCTCCTGATAAGACTTAGTTTCTTTTAAATAACTACACAGGTAGTTTTAACACCCTATCAATTTCCTTCCAATGGCCATCTTTTTACTTAATCTGCACATCAGGATGGCTTCAATGGCTTCCTGACATTGACAGATGCAGTGTGTGGAGCACGTGCCTTCCTTCAATCCTTACTGGCCTTTGAAGAGGGCACTTCCACTTGACTTTAGGCATACAGGGCTGGCATCAACTGCTAATATACATGGTCAGTGACACGGCCCTGGTAATACCACTGGCTCCACTCATTTTGGTTTTGTTTGTTTCTTTTTATTTTGTTGCTTTTTGTTTTGGGGACAGGATTTCATGTAGCTCAACCTGGCCTTCAACTCACTATAGCTGAGGATGACCTTGAACTTCTAATCATCCTATCTCAACCTCCTGACTGCTGAGATTACAAGCATGTGCTTCCACACCCAGTTTATAAAGTGCTGGGGCTCAAACTTGGTTTGTGCATTCTAGCCAAGCTCTTCACCACCTGAGCTACACCACAGCCCCAACCAACGCCTTCTTTACCTGCACCCAAGCACCTTGCTCTGCATCTCCACATCCCTTCCAGCCTTTATTCTTCCACTTTCTCTTGCTTTCTGTACATCGCTATGAGGATGCTGAACTCAATGAGGCTTCTCTGAGGCCCATCTACCAGAATAACACAGGAGCCCTGATCCATCTGCTGCTCTGTCACTGACTCATCCTAGGGCAGCCCTCCAGGCTCATCAACCTCCGGGAATGCAGAGCAAGGACTCCTCTCTGAGGTCTTCCTGAGTCTCCTGGAAGGCTGATATTGTTCCTCCCCTAGGGGTTAATTACAGAGAAGAGTAGGTTTAAACTGCAGGGTGGGGAGGTGCCTCTGTGTCTGTCACCTAACTTCCTCAAACTTGTTTTATTCTATTCAAGTTTATCCCACTCAGAAGAACTTTTATTTCCTATCCCCATTGAGTTGATTTTTAACAAAATTTATGTTCCCATCTTCTAGGTTCTGAATCTGTGATTTTTTTCCTAAGGCATGTATTTTCTTTCTCAGCTACACCTACTTCTTGGTCGTTATCAAAAGTTCTTGGCTTTCAGACCCATATATTAGCTAAGGAGTTAAAAAAAAAATCTCATTTTGAAACTCAAAGCTGAGTGATGACTGTTTGTACTGGGCTGTGTCCACCCTTGCTCCAGGGACAATATTTAACAGAAAGATATTGCTCCTTTTTTATTTTTAAAGAGATGATAAAGTAAAATAATAGAAAAACATGATTTAATAGCAAAACTTTCCCCTAAAATGCATGTTCACCCTAGAGGACTCTAAGCTTTCAGACAGCAAGGCCACATACATAAATTGGAATGTTCATGGAAGCCAGATACAATGGTTAATGAGAATTGTCCCCCATAGGCTCAAGTACTTCAACACTTGGGATATGGGTCCCAGTTGGTGGTACTGTTTGGGGAAGGTCATGAAACTTGCTGGAGGAAGCACATCATTGGATGTAGGCTTTGAGCATTCATAGCCTCATCCCAGGTTTGGTTGCTCTGCTTCCTCTGTGTGCTTGAAGATGTGGCTCAGCTTTCTGCTCTGCCTGCTTTGCCATTATGCCTCCCCCACCATGGTGGACTCTTATCCCTCTGGAACTGTAGGCCAAGTAAAATCTTCCTTCTATAAATTGCCTTGGTCATGGTGTTTTATCACAACAGAAGAATAACTACTATACCAGAGAATAGCAGACCTGGGTAAGTGATGGCAAAGGTCCATGGCAAAGCTATGATAAAGCCTTGGCTATAAAGAGTTGTAAGAAGTCCACCTATCATTTCCAAGAGTGTCCTCCTTTCCTATCTACTATAGAGACTAGAAACTTAGTACCCGATTGCCTAGCTTCCTTTGCAGCTAGGGGACCAGTGGCAAGATTTCGCCAATGAAATAAGTGACAGCTGGTAGGAAATGTCTCTGAATGAAAGAGCTAAATGGGCACAGTTCATAACGACCTGCTCCTGTAGTCTTACCTTCAGTATAGGCAAAATCCCCATCACTCCCACAGGAGTGGAATTAGGATAACTGTGGTAAGATTATCAAGTGGAAATCCTTTGAATTCTTTCTCTCTACTAAAAGATTTAAGGAGCAATGGTACAATTCTAAAGCTCTGTAGGAACTGGTATGTTCTCCAGTGTTCTAAGGGATGTAGAGGTGGTTATTCCAATTCAATTTCCATTACATTCCTTTGCAGAGCCACTGAGAAGAGATAGTTCTTAGAAATAACAATGGATACTTAAAGGCTAACTAGGAAGAGACTTTAATTACAGTGGGTTTTTGGGATAGGATCTCTTTATTGTAGCAAAACAGCACAGTCATGGACTGCTACAATTTGCTGTTCCTCTGGTAAATACTCCCTGGCCTGATCCAGACAGCAGAGAAAAAGCAGTATGCTTTTCCTGTCAGGGAAAGTGGGACACCTTACTTTTTCTTCCCTGGACCATCCAAGGGAATTTTTTGGAAATTTGAAATTCTTATCATTTATCTTGTCCACTATTTTTTTATGACACTTATGTGGGTAAACTGAGATTAAGAATTTCCTCAAATGACCTTAAGTGTAAAAATAAATTGATTTGTTTGAGCCAACTCTATGATCTTAAACACCCAAAAAGAAAGTATAACCAAAGAGTAAAGTCATTAGTATATTTCTTTAAGAGTTCAAGGAATTACATTTCCCAGACATTAGACTTGTCTATATAAAAGGTTATTTGGATAATTATTTCTCATTGATTATTTTTTTCCTAACCAGAAAGTGCTGCTCAGATGTAAGACTTTAAATCTTGGTCTCCAATACTGTAGTGTCCACCTGTAGCTAAGGGAGACAACCAGCTCTTGTTCTAAAATGATGGATAAATTTGTTTTCTCCCCCTATCTAGAAGCCTTTGAGAGGGAACTGACACTGATTCTAACCACTCCAAGGCCTATCAAAATACCTGAAAGCAAATCCTGAATCCATCACTCTAGAGTCCAGTCATGGAAGACAAAAGAAAAATGAGGAGGAACCCAATAGAGGGATGCTTTTGGAAGCCCTCGTCAAAAAATTCCAATGGAATCTCATAAGAACATTTGAAAATTGCCCTGTTCTGACTTTTTTCTAGTTCCCTGTCTAGAACTTGTAATGCTAATTATTCTTGCCTTTACTTCTCCTTCACATCTCCTATTTACGATTCAAAGACTTTTCCTCCTCAAGATAAGAGTTTTGCAATTTGGGAGTCTTTTAGATAGACCCACTGAAGGGGCACTCCAATTGCCTCACCCTGCATGCCTGTTCAGCATGGAAGAAGTCAGAGCAGTCTGTATCCCCATTCCCTATTGGGAATTTGGGTAACCTCTTCAGAGGATGGTGTGATAAGAGTAGTAGGTAGGAACTGGCTAGGCAGTTAGGGTAAAAAGACCCCAAAGAAAAGTAACAATTTCTTGGCTAAAAGTCACAATGTCCTTGGGCCTCTTAGCAACCTACTCTGTTCCAAAGGCCAAAAATGTTGAAAATATTTGAGAGCTTTTATCTAATCCTTAAAAGATTTACCGCTTCAGAAGGGGGATTGTTAGAGTAGCCAAAAGCCCCATTTATAAAAAAAAATCAAAGAAGAAGAAAATATATGAAGTTAACAGAAAAAAGTGATGGGAAGTGATGGGGAGATATGGGAAGAGTTGGAGAGGAGGGAGTGGGCGTGGATTTGATCAAAACACCTTATATGCATGTATGAAATTCTCAATAAATTATTTATTTAAAAGAGATGGCTCAGTGGTTAAGAGCACTGACTGCTCTTGCAGAGGACCTGGATTCAATTCTTAGAACCCACATGGCGGCTACAAACCATCCTTAACTCCAACTCCAGGGGAATCCGACACCCTCTTCTGACCTCCATGGCATTGCACAACATGGGTGCACTCACATACATGCAGAAATACACTCATAAACATAAAATAAAAATAATAAAATATTTTTAAAAAAAGAATTTCCTTAGACATTCAAGTAAGACACATGCCTGCTACAGTATAGAAAGACAGTCATAAAAATACAGATACCCAGTCATCAAAAAAGAAGCACAGCACTGCCCGAGGCTTTGTGAATGTCAAAGACTACCTATCTGGCACAGTGTTAAGTGAAACTAAAATGTCCATTTCCATCTTTGAGCAGAATTCAGGGCCAGAAAGATTGTAAGATCCAGAGGTGGTAGATGACTACAAGGAAATAATGTTTTACAGACAGCAGGGAAGTTACTCATATGAACTCACAGAAATTGTGATAACATACTCAAGTCAGACAAAATCCTGGCATGAAGGAGGGAGGTGGGCAAGAGGCCCAAACTCTCTCTGAGGAGCTATCGGAAACTGATAACTTCTGGGGAGGAAAAGTCAGTTTTCTCTGAGTGGTTGACCAAGGTGGGTGTGGTGGTGCACGCCTTTAATCCCAGCACTCAGGAGGCAGAGGCAGAGGAAGATCTCTGTAAGGCCAGTTCAGTGTTGTCTACACAGTGAGTTCAGGCCATCTGGGGCTACAGGGGACCCTGTTTCAAAAAAAAAAAACAGAAAGAAAGAAAGAAAGAAAGTGTGGTTGACCAGAGTCCAAGGAACAAAGACAGACCCACACCCAAGAGCATTAGGGAACACAAATTAGACTTATTAGGCCTTTAAAAAGTAATAATAGGGACTACTATCCTCAGGCCTCTTGGGGTAAGTCTATAGCGCAGCTCTCCGCGCCGGGACTCCCTAAGCCTCATTCACCCTTCCACCCCACCCCCCACCCCCCA